>NC_054467.1:263612401-263957265 GCF_017639515.1 Carcharodon carcharias
GCACAAGGGAGGGCAGAGGGAGCGCGAGGGAAGGCAGAGGGAGCGCGAGGGAGGGTAGAGGGAGCATGAGGGAGGGCAGAGAGGGCACGAGGGAGGGCAGAGGGAGCGCGAGGGCGCGCAGAGGGAGCATGAGGGAGGGCAGAGGGACCACGAGGGAGGGCAGAGGGACCACGAGGGAGGGCAGAGGGACCACGAGGGAGGGCAGAGGGACCACGAGGGAGGGCAGAGGGAGCACGAGGGAGGGCAGAGGGAGCACGAGGGAGGGCAGAGGGAGCACGAGGGAGGGCAGAGGGAGCACGAGGGAGGGCAGAGGAGCAGCGAGGGAGGGCAGAGGGAGTGCGAGGGAGGGCTGAGGGAGGGTAGAGGAGCAGCAAGGGAGGACATTCTCCCTTGCCGCGGGGGCCTCTCCCAGCACCCCCGCTGTCTCCCGAAGTTTGCAGGACCCCCACCCTCTGTCTCATCAACGCCCCCCCCCCCATCTCTCTCTCTCACCAATGCCCCCCTCTCTCTCTCTCTCACCAATGCCCCCCTCTCTCTCTCTCTCACCAACGCCCCCCCCTCTCTCTCACCAATGCTCCCCTCTCTCTCTCTCACCAACGCTCCCCTCTCTCTCTCTCTCACCAACGCCCCCCTCTCTCTCACCAACGCCCCCCTCACTCTCACCAACGCCCCCCTCACTCTCTCTCTCACCAACGCCCCCTCGCTCTCTCTCTCACCAACGCCCCCCCTCTCTCTCTCTCACCAACGCCCCTCTCTCTCTCACACCAACGACCCCTCTCTCTCTCTCACACCAATGACTCCTCTCTCTCTCACACCAACGACCCCTCTCTCTCTCACACCAACGACCCCTCTCTCTCACACCAACAACCCCTCTCTCTCTCTCACACCAATGACCCCTCTCTCTCTCACACCAACGACCCCTCTCTCTCACACCAACGACCCCTCTCTCTCTCACACCAACGACCCCTCTCTCTCTCACACCAACGACCCCTCTCTCTCTCACACCAACGACCCCTCTCTCTCTCACACCAACGACCCCTCTCTCTCTCACACCAACGACCCCTCTCTCTCTCACACCAACGACCCCTCTCTCTCTCACACCAACGACCCCTCTCTCTCTCACACCGACCCCTCTCTTTCTCTCACACCAACGACCCCTCTCTCTCTCTCACACCAACGACCCCTCTCTCTCTCTCACACCAACGGCCCCTCTCTCTCTCTCACACCAACGGCCCCTCTCTCTCTCACACCAACGACCCCTCTCTCTCTCTCACACCAACGACCCCTCTCTCTCTCTCACACCAACGACCCCTCTCTCTCTCTCACACCAACGACCTTTCTATCACACCAACGACCCCCTCTCTCTCTCACACCAACGACCCCTCTCTCTCTCACACCAACGACCCCTCTCTCTCTCACACCAACGACCTCTCTCTCACACCAACGACCCCTCTCTCTCACACACCAATGACCCCTCTCTCTCACACACCAATGACCCCTCTCTCTCACACACCAACGACCCCTCTCTCACACCAACGACCCCTCTCTCTCACACACCAATGACCCCTCTCTCTCTCTCTCACACCAACGACCCCTCTCTCTCACACACCAACGACCCCTCTCTCTCACACACCAACGACCCCTCTCTCTCACACACCAACGACCCCTCTCTCTCTCACACCAACGCCCCCTCTCTCTCTCACACCAACGCCCCCTCTCTCTCTCTCACATCAACGCCTCCTCTCTCTCATCAACGCCCTCTCTCTCTCACCAACACCCCTCTCTCTCTCTCACACCAACGATCCCTCTCTCTCACACCAATGATCCCTCTCTCTCTCTCACACCAACGACCCCTCTCTCTCACACACCAACGACCCCTCTCTCTCACACACCAACGACCCCTCTCTCTCACACACCAACGACCCCTCTCTCTCACACACCAACGACCCCTCTCTCTCACACACCAACGACCCCTCTCTCTCACACACCAACGACCCCTCTCTCTCTCTCACACCAACGCCCCCTCTCTCTCTCTCACACCAACGCCCCCCCTCTCTCTCACACCAACGCCCCCTCTCTCTCTCTCACATCAACGCCTCCTCTCTCTCATCAACGCCCTCTCTCTCTCACTAACACCCCTCTCTCTCTCTCACACCAACGATCCCTCTCTCACACCAATGATCCCTCTCTCTCTCTCACACCAACGCCCCCCCCCTCTCTCACACCAACGCCCCCCCCCCTCTCTCTCACACCAACGCCCCCCCCCCCTCTCTCTCACACCAACGCCCCCCCACCTCTCTCTCACACCAACGCCCCCTCCTCTCTCTCTCACCAACGCCTCCTCCCCTTTCTCTGTCAGCCCCCTTCTCGCTTTCCCACCCCCTCCTGCGTGGCACAGACAGGCAGGGAGAGCGCGTGGCACAGACAGGCAGGCTGGAGTGTGGCACAGCCGGCAAATAGAGAGCATTGCACAGATAGGGAGTGCCGTGCCACATAAGGTCAGAGAATGTGAAGATGGGACAGATAATGGAATGGTTAAGAAGCTGGCTATAAAAACAGAAAACAGATCCAAAAGGCGATATAATTAATACTGAGGTGATCTGCGGTAAAATACAAGAGGAGATTAACAAACTTGCAGAATGAAAGTGTCATTTCAATAAAGACAAGTGTGAGGTGATGTTTTGACTGTTTGAAAAGCAAGAATCTAAATGAGTTAGAAGAGCAAGTTGGTCTGGGGGTGTGCTGATACATAAATCACAAAGTAGCATCACAGCTTAATAGCGCTGTAAAAAAAAAGCAAAGTATTGGGGTTTCTTTCCAGAGGAATAGAGAAGTTATGTTATATATGCTTTGAAACTTGGTTAGACCACACTGAGTACTGTGAAAGATTCTGGTCTTGATAATATCAATAGTAGATGGAGAAGGCTGTATAGTGGAGGAATCACTGGATGAGTAATCCAGGGGCCCAACCTCATGCTCTGGGGCATATGGGTTCAAATCCCACTACGGTAGCTGGTGGAATTTAAATTCAATTAATAAGTCTGGAAGCGAAAGCTGGTCTCAGCAATGGTGACCATGAAACTATCATCGATTGTTGTAAAAACACATCTGGTTCACTAATGCCCTTTAGAAATAAATTTTGTTTAGGGGCAATCAAGAAGGGACAACAAATATTGGCCTTGGCAGTGATACTCACATCCATGAAAGAATATTAAAAAAGTACAAAAAAGATTCAGCAAGACGATGCCATGGTGAGCAGTTTTGCCTATCAGAAATGACCGAACATGCTAGGGCAGAAGACGGAGGATGATTTGTTAAAGTGCAAAACTAGAGGTCATAAATGTAAGATGTTACAACAAGGAACTCGGGAGAAACTTCTCCAAGGCAAATAGCATGATGTGTTTTAAGTTGGAAGCTGGATAAACACCAGGAAGGAAGAAATAGAAGAATATGCTGCTGGAATGACTTGGAGAGGGGGTGGGAGGTGGTTCATGTGAAGCATAAGCACCAGCATAGACCCCTCTAGGGCTGAATGACCTGTTTCTGTGCTCTGGCCTTAATGGAATACACAGAGAGAGCACAACACATACAAACCACATCACAACAGTTTGTACTTAAATACTGTTGAAGGGTCATGAGGACTCGAAACGTCAACTTTGCTCTTCTCCGCCGATGCTGCCAGACCTGCTGAGTTTTTCCAGGCATTTCTGTTTTTGTTTTGTACTTAAAAACTGCCTTTAACAGAGTCAAACCAAGCAACAAAAGAAGCTAACAGGGCAAGTGACCAAAAGACTGGTTAAAAAGATTGTTTTTTCTTTCTTTAATTGTCATTAGCCATCTATATGTAATTCTTTTTAACATACAAGCAATGTTACCCAAAATGAAATCCCATATGGATAATAAAGTGGAATTGATTTAAGGAGCATCTTAAAGGAGGAGAGTGACAGAGAGGCAGGGAAGTTTAGGAAGGGAATTCCAGAGTTTAGGGCCCTAGCATCTGAAAGCACAGCCACCAATGGTAGAGCAACGAATTGGAGGGTTACAGGTTGTAAACGTGTGGCCGTGTAGCAGCCTGGAAGATGCCTCACAGGTCCTGTTCTACTTAAATACGGTGCATGCTCACCACGCAACAAAATGTAAAAGGACAGTGGATTGAAAAAACTGGCTGCACATAACAACATTGCCCCGGTCATGGGGCTGGAGGAAATTACTGAGATAGGCAAGGGCAGGGTTATGAAAATAAGAATGAGGATTTTAAAATCAAAGCATTGCAGGATCGGGGATCTTATTTATGGAGGTTGAAGATAGGAGGCTGGCCATGAGCACGTTGCCATGGTCAAAGAGTGGATGAGAGTTATAGCAGAGGCACCGGCGAATTTGGACAAAGTTACAGAAAGTTAGCAGTCCTAGTGATGATACAGATATCTGGTCGGTTGCTTATCTTGGAGTCAAATATGACACTGATGGTGCAAATAGTCTGGTTCAGACTCAAGGCAGTAGCCAGGGAAAGGGGATGGAAATGGGAGATAGGGAATGGAGTATGCAGCAGAGACCAAAGACAATAGTAAAAGTCTTCCCAATATCTAGTTGGAGGAAATTTCTGCTCATCCAGTACCGGATGTCAGGCAAGCATATTGACACTAGGGTGCAGGGGTCAAGGAAGATGTGAAGAAGAATTGGTGTACTTGTGTGAAAACTGACATATTTGCTGGGCAATGTGGCCAAAGCACAGCAAAAAGGTAAGAAATAGGAGGGAACCAAGGGTAGATACTTGGGGGATACCATAGTAACAGTATGGCAGTGGGGAGAGAAGCCACTGCAGATGATTGCTATGGCTATAGATAAGGGGCTGGTCTCACCTAGCTTAATGATGCAGGATAGGTGTTCAAGGAGGATCGTGTGGTCAACCGTGTCAAAAGCTGCATACAGGTCGAGAAGGATAAGTTTAGCAGTGACAAGTCACAGGCATTCTGATTTGACTTTCTCACATTGATGGCAGATGGTCTCACTTGTGCCTCATTGTCTCTGTTCAATTTCCTGCTCTCATCTGCACTACTGACTGCACCTCCTAACCTAATGTCATCTGCAAACTTGTATCTACAACTCAATCTATCATTCAAGTCATTGCTAAATGTGTCAAAAGCTGAGACCCCAGGACAAATCCCTGGTGAGCACCACTTGTCACATCTCACCAAAATATTCCCTTTATCCCAACTTGTTCTCCCACATCCAACCAATTACTAGCTCTTTGGTTTAACAAACTTGCTGGTTCTTATTTCTAAATTACACACTGATGTTAGTGTAACACATATCACAGCCTCCTTCTTAGCCTTTGCTCAATACCGAGGGGGAGGGGAGAAATATGAGAATTAACACAGCCAGAAATTAAGCAATAAGCCACTATGCTTGCAAACGGCAGGGACAGTAGAATGAGTCCCTGCCTTGGTAACAGTGCGGTTCTGTTTCAGTAATGATTGTAGTAAGGAGACATCTAACAAGCTGCTTCTCTAATTTTAGATGCTCAGTCACACAGCCAACACTAGAAGCACAAGATCTAGCTTCAAGGGAAGCTTGATGCATGCTCAACGCTCTGGGATCCTCTACCTTTGAACACTTACCTTGCTCCTGGTGGATGATTTATGATCCTTGTCCCGTAGATGCTGAGGCACGTGCCTACGCTCAGGCCTGGAATCTTTCTCCTTCTGATGTGACAAGGTGCTCCTTCCACTTCCCTCTTTGTTGCAGCGGTCCCGGGAGGTGCTTCGACCTCTAGCTGGTGTGCTGGGTTTGCCTGGCTCCTTTGCCAAATGCTCCTTTTTAGCAGGAGCGACTTTCTTCCCATTCAACTTTGAGGCGCTGCTTTCTCTGCTCCCTGGTTTTGCCACCACAGACTTCGGAGGTGCAGTTTTGGTGGCAGTGGGTGGGGGGGCTGAGGTTTTAGGTGGCGATGAGGAGGCTGGGGTGGTGGCTTTTTCTGCCGTTGCAGGGGTGGTAGCCTCACCAGCAGGCGCGGCTGCAGGAGGGGTTGTGGCCGGCAGTGGGCTAGCCTTCTCTGCAACTGGCGAACTGGCGGTGGTTACCACAGATGTTGTAGTTCCGCTTGCAGCACTGGGACTGTTGGCTACATTCGTGGTGGTTGACGTTGGCTTGGTCACTGCACTGGCAGTAGCTGGCGGTGGGGCCTTGGAGGCTGCATTAACAGCAATGGGCTTAGGGGTGGCGTTGGTGGGAGACTGCGCCGATTTAGAGGCTGCTTGAGTGGGCGTTTGAATTGGCTTGCTGGCGGCAGCTGCGGGGGTCGGTGCAGATTTAGAGGCGGCATTCACCCCAGTTGCAGAGGACTTGGCGGTTGCACTGCCTGCGGCCGGAGATGGTTTGGCTGCTGTACTGGTCGCAGTCTGGCCTGGTTTGGTGGCCATGCCGGTAGTAACTGGCTTAGTCACCACATTCAGAGGGGTAACACTGGATGTAGTTGGTGCTGGTTTGGTTGGCGTATTCACAGCGGACACTGCAGGCTTGGTGGAAGTACCTGTGGTGGCTGCAGCAGGTTTCGCGGGCATCGATGCAGGTTTAGCAGCTGTTCCAGCTGGAGTTGGTTTACCAGGTGTGGTGGCACCAGCTGAATTTGAGGCCACAGGCTTCACGAGCACATCTGCCGGTGTTTCAGCAGCAGCCGGGATTGGCGATTTAGTGGTGAGTGGCGTATTTCTGGCGCTAGCAGTGGTGACAGAAGGTTTAAGATGGGCGGATGGCTCGTTGACTGTTGCAGTGACAAGGTTCTGTGCAATTGTCTCTGCTGCTGTCTTTGCTACCATCTCTGCAGCAGGTGTCACCACCACAGTTGGGTTTGCAGAATCTGATGTAGTTTCATCACTCTCAGCCTTGCCAGCGTTGTCATCGTTCACATCGGTCTTATCGGCCTCTTTAGGCTGTGCAGATCCAGATGTTTCTATCTCCATTGCTTCAGGCTCAGCAGTGGCATCACAGCTAAAAAGAAAAAGCATTCATGAATATTTGCTCTGAATGGGTGGGATAGTGGGTTTTGTGCTGTCCTTTCACACTCTGGGTCAGTGGGTCACACACACTGTCCTTTCACACTCTGGGTCAGGGGTCACACACTGTCCTTTCACACTCTGGGTCAGTGGGTCACACACTGGCCTTTCACACTCTGGGTCAGTGGGTCACACGCATCATCAGTCACACTCTGGGTGTATGGGTCACACACACCGTCCTTTCACATTCTGGGTGAGTGGGTCTCACACACGGTCCTTTCACACTCTGGGTGAGTGGGTCTCACACACGGTCCTTTCACACTCTGGGTGAGTGGGTCTCACACACGGTCCTTTCACACTCTGGGTGAGTGGGTCTCACACACGGTCCTTTCACACTCTGGGTGAGTGGGTCTCACACACGGTCCTTTCACACTCTGGGTGAGTGGGTCTCACACACGGTCCTTTCACACTCTGGGTGAGTGGGTCTCACACACGGTCCTTTCACACTCTGGGTGAGTGGGTCTCACACACGGTCCTTTCACACTCTGGGTGAGTGGGTCTCACACACGGTCCTTTCACACTCTGGGTGAGTGGGTCTCACACACGGTCCTTTCACACTCTGGGTGAGTGGGTCTCACACACGGTCCTTTCACACTCTGGGTGAGTGGGTCTCACACACGGTCCTTTCACACTCTGGGTGAGTGGGTCTCACACACGGTCCTTTCACACTCTGGGTGAGTGGGTCTCACACACGGTCCTTTCACACTCTGGGTGAGTGGGTCTCACACACGGTCCTTTCACACTCTGGGTGAGTGGGTCTCACACACGGTCCTTTCACACTCTGGGTGAGTGGGTCTCACACACGGTCCTTTCACACTCTGGGTGAGTGGGTCTCACACACGGTCCTTTCACACTCTGGGTGAATGGGTCTCACACACCATCCTTTCATGCTCTGGGTCAGTGTCACACACACTGTCCTTTCACGCACTGGCTCAGTGTCACACACACCGTCTTTTCACGCTCTGGGTGAATGGGTCACACGCATCATCAGTCACACTCTGGGTGTATGGGTCACACACACCGTCCTTTCACACTCTGGGTGTATGGGTCACACACACCGTCCTTTCACACTCTGGGTGTATGGGTCACACACACCGTCCTTTCACATTCTGGGTGACTGGGTCACATACACTGTCCTTTCACACTCTGGGTGAGTGGGTCACACACACTGTCCTTTCACACTCTGGGTGAGTGGGTCACACACACTGTCCTTTCACACTCCGGGTGAGTGGGTCACACAATCTGTCCTTTCGCGCTCTGGGTGAGTGGGTCACACACACTGTCCTTTCACACTCTGGGTGAGTGGGTCACACACACTGTCCTTTCGCGCTCTGGTGAGATGAGGAGAAACTTCTTTAGCCAGAGAGTGGTGAATCTATGAAATTCATTGCCACAGAAGGCTGTGGAGGCCAGGTCATTGAGTGTATTTAAAACCGAAAGATAGATTCTTGATTGGTAAGGGGATCAAAGGTTATGGGGAGAAGGTGGGAGAATGGGGTTGAGAAACTTATCAGCCATGATTGAATGGCGGAGCAGACTCGATGGGCCGATTGGCCTAATTTCTGCTCCTATGTCTTATGGGTCAGTGGGTCACACACATCGTCATTTCACGGTCTGGGGGAGCAGGTCACACACACTGACGGTTACATTCTGGAGCTCAGTGCAAAAGTGTGTCAGACAATGTGATTTGACAGTCCAATGGGGAATAAAGCCCAATACTTTGGCTGGCAACAAAGTTAATATCAGAACAGTAGCTATGACAGTTACAAGCATCCAGACCAATAGATCAGCAGGAAATCTCACTGGCCAGTGCGGTGCTCAACAGGATGACCAGGAAGGCTGACCTCTGATCTGTGCCCAGTTGGCCTACCTCAACCACAGGTCCTGTGGTCTTGGGTCACTGGAATTTAACAGAGCATCCCTGGGGGCAGAAGGAGAAAGCACAACTTATCCATCCAGTAGGCCTTGCTGGTGAACGTGCCTGTCTGGGCATCAGGCAAGGGCAGGATGCTGATGAGTACATGAAGCAATGCCTTGGGCCAGAGTCTGACTCAGAGCATGGGGGAATAATCCCCACTTACTTAATTTGAGTCAATGCCTGCGGTAGTAGGGGTGGAGAAATACAGCAGTGTACCCCATCGCCTGGTATTAGGTCAGTGAGTTTATGAAAGCACCAAACTCTGCGTCAATTTGTAGAGTCAATCTGAAAACATGCTTACCTCCCCTCAACAGCCTTTTCTTCATTCTGTGATAGAAAAACAATATTTTTAATAAAATTAGCAACTCAAACCAGAGAGACAAACTTAACAAAAAGTATTTGAGGGAGGAATGCATTAATGATGACACATGGTTATAGCTACCAGTGAACTGTCCCACCAGAGAAGGGGTAAGTGGAAAAGCCTAAACAACACAGGGATTATAGCCACCAACACACAGTCCACAATCTCCCACATAGAATATGTAGCTAGGTGGGGGTCTGGGAAAAAGGTGATAGATAATGGCGCAATGAACACACATGCAGCAAGACCGTTTGGGCCAATAAGTGGCCAGTAACAGTTACACCACACAAGTGCCTGCCAATGACAATCCCTAACAAGAGAAAATCTAATCACCATCATTCAATGACATTCAGTGACAATACCATCACAGAATCCCCCATTATTAACACCCTGGGGTTTACCATTAACCAGAAACTGAACTGGACCAGTAACAAACACTGTGGCTACAAGAGGAGTTCAGAGGCTAGGGATTCTGTCGCAAGTGACTCACCTTGTGACTCCCAAAAGCCTCTCCTTCACTGAGCAGGCACAACTCTGGTTGCAGGAGAATATTCCCCACCTGCTTGCATAGAAGCTGCAACAACACTCAAGAAGCTCAATACCACTGAGGACAAAATCTTTTTGATTGGCACCTCATCCACCACTGTACCCATACACTTCCTTCATCACTGGTGCTGCACTTTGCATTATTTATAACATAAGAAATATGAGTAGACCAATTGTCCCCTTGAGCTTGCTCTGCCATTCAATAAGATCGTGACTGATCTGATCATGCCTTAACTCCACTATCCTGTCTGCCCCATTACCTTTGATTCCCTTGTAAATCAAAAATCTGTTTAACTCAGCCTTAAATATCTTCAATGACCAAGCCTCCACTGATCTCTGTGAAAGAGAATTCCAAAGACTAACAACCCTCTTGAGAAATCCCTCCTCATCTGCCTTAAATGAGAGACCTCTTATTTTTAAACTGTGCCCCCTAGTTCAAGATTCCCCCACAGGAGGAAACGTTCTCTCAGCAACCAGCCTGTCAAGCCTACTCAGAATTTTATGTTTCAATAAATCACCTCAATCTTCTAAAATCCAACAGGTATAGGCACAACCTGCTCAACCTTTCCTCACAGGCTAACCCCTTCATCCTCGGAATCGACCTAGTGAACCTTCTCTCAACTGCCCCCGATGAAAGTATGCCCCTCCTCAAGTAAGGAGACCAAAACCATATGCAGTACTCCAGTTGTTGCCGCACGGCTGCTCTGTACAGTTGCTACAAAAGTTCTCAACTTTTATACTCCTTTCCCCTTACAATAAATCATAGAACAGTTATAGCACAGGTGGCCATTGAGCCCATTGTGTCTGCGCTGAAGTTGCAATGCACCTAGTGCCACTCCTTTGCCTTTTCCCCATAGCCTTACTTTTCAGAAAATAATCCAATTCCTTTTTGAAAGAATTTGCCTCCACCAAACTCTCAGACAATGCATTCCAGATCCTAACCATTCGCTGCATAAAAAGCTTTACCTTCATGCCGCTATTGCTTTTTTTGTCAATTATTTTAAATCTGTACGCTCTGGTCCTTGAACCATCCACCAATGAAAACCGTTTCTCCCTATCTACCTTGTCTGGCCCATGATTTTGAGCATCTCCATCAAATCTCCTCTCAATTTTTGCTTCTCCAAGGAGAACACGTCAAACTTACCCAATCTATCTACATAACTGAAGTTCCTCATCTCTGGAACCATTCTCGTGAACCTTTTCTGCACTCTTACTAATATCTTCATATCTTTTCGAAAGTGTGGTGTCTAGAACTAAATGCAGTGCTCCAAACCGTGTTTTCTGCAGGATTAGCATAATTTTTTTGCTTTTGTATTCAATGCCCCTCCAGATAAAGCCCAGGATGCTGTATGCTTTATTAACTTCTCTCAATCTATCTTGCTATCTTCAGTGATTCATGAACATATACATCGAGGTCCACCTGTCCCTGCATACCCTTTAAAAATATAGCCTAATAAAGGCCAGCACTCCATTTGCCTTCCTAATTACCTGCATACTAACTTTTTGTGATTCATGTAGGAGTCCCAGTTCCCATTTAAATAATATTTTGCTTTTCTATTCTTCCTGCCAAAGGGGACAAGTTCTCATATGCTATCTGCCAAATTTGTCCACTTACTTAACCCTACCTATATCCCTTTGCAGTCTTTATATCCTCCTCACAACTTTTCTACCTATCTTTGTATCATCAGCAAATTTAGTTACAATACACTCAGTCCCCTCACCCAAGTCATTAAAAGAGATTATAAATAGTTGAAGCCTCAGCACCGATCCCTGTGGCACTTCACTATTTACAGTTTCTCAACCTAAGAATGACTCAATTATCCCGACTCTGCTTCCTGCTCGCCAATCCACTATCCACGCTAATATATTACACTCAACATCAAAAGCTAAGTCTTGTGTAGTAACCTTTCATGTAGAACCTTATCAAATGCCTTTTGAAAATCCAAATATACCACAGCTACTAGTTTCCCTTTATCCACCCTGTTTGTTACATTCTTAAAAACTCTAATAAATGTCAAGCATGATTTTTCTTTCATAAAACCACATCAACCCAACTTGATTATATTATCATTTTCTAAATGTAATGCTGCTACATCCTTAATGATGGATTCTAGCACTTTCCCAACCACAGACTAACTGGCCTATTGTTTTCTGCTTTCTGTCTCCCTCTTGAATAGTTTTCATTCTTTCATAGAGTACGTGCATTGCTTGCTGGGCCAGCATTTGTTGCCCATCCCTAATTGCCCTTGAGAAGGTGGTGGTGAATGTTACTTGGCACTTACCAGCCTATGCCTAAATATTGTATAGGTCTTGCTGCATACAGGCACGGACTACTTCAGTTCCTGAGGAGTCACAAATGGTACTGAACATCAGTGAACTTTCCCACTTGTGATGTTATGATGGAGGAAGGTCATTGATGAAGCAGCTGAGGATGGTTAGACCAAGGACCTTACCCTGAGGAAATGCTGTAGTGATGTCTTGGGGCTGACGTGATTGACCTCCAACAACCACAACCATCTTCCTTTGTGCTCAGTATGACTCCAAACATTAGAGAGAACTCCCCCCCACCCGATATCCATTGACTTCAATTTTGCTAGGGCTCCTTGATGCCACACTTGGTCATATGCTGCCTTAATGTCAAGGTCAGTGACTCTCACCTCATGAGTTCAGCTATTTTGCCCACGTTTGGAGCAAGGCTGCAATGAGGAGAGGAGCTGAGCAGGTTATTGCTCAGTGAGTGCTGTTTCTGCGACACCAACCATCACTGCTGATCATCGACAGTAAACTGATGGGGCAGTAACTGGACGGGTTGGATTTGTCCAGCATTTTGTGGACAGGACGTAACCTACTCAATTCTCCACATTGCTGCGTAGATGCCAGTGTTATAGCTGTACTGCAGCAGCTTGGCTAGGCAGCGCAGCAAGTTCTACAGCACATCTTCAGTCGGGATATTGTCAGGGCCCACAGCCTTTGCAGTATCCAGTGCCACCAGCTGTTTCTTCATATCATGAAGTGATTTGAATTGGCTGAAGGCTGGCATCTGTGATGCTAGGGACCATACGAAGAGGCCTAGAAGGCACCATTCTCTTGGCACTTCTGGTTGAAGCTGGATGCACATGCTTCAACCATGTCTTTTGATATGTTGGACTCTGCCATCATTGAGGATGGAGATATATGTGGAGCCACCTCCTCCAGTTAGTTGTTGAATTATCCATAACCATTCGCAACTGGATGTGGCAGGACTGCAGATATTTGATCTGATCTGTTGCTTATGGGGTCGCTTAGCTCTATTGTATGCTGCTTCTACTGTCTGGCATGCAAGTAGCCCTATGTTGCAGCTTCACCAGCTAGGCACTTCATTTTTTGGTATGTCTGGAGCTGTTCCTCGTATGCTCTCTTGTACTCTTCATTGAACCAGGGTTGATCCCCCAGCTTGACGGTAATGGTAGAGTGGGGGATATTTCAGGCCATGAGTCTACAGACTGTGGCTGTATACAATTCTGCTGCTGCAATGGGCCACAGCGCCTCATGCCTAGTTTTGAGCAGCTCGATCTATTCTGAATCTATTCCATTCAGCACAATGGGTGGGTATTCTCAGTGTGAAGACAGGACTGTGGTCATCTACTGATACTGTCATTAACAGATAGATCAGGGACAGATTGGTGAGAAGGTGCAGTCTGTTTTTCCCTCTTGTTGGTTACCTCACCAACTGACGAAGATAAGTCCTTCAAGGTCAGCCATTAAGGCAATACTGGTGCTACTGAGTCACTGTTGGTGATGAGTATTTTAGCACCGCATCACATTCTGTGCCCTTGCCAACCTCAGCACTTCTCAAGTGGTGTTGAACATGAAGGAGGACTGATTTCTTTGCTGAGAAAGGGAAGTGGATGGTAATCAGCAGCCTTCTTTGCCATGTTTGACCTGATGCCACGATGTGGGTGTTGCTGGCTAGGCCAGCATTTATTGCCCAACTCTAATTGCCCTAGAGAAAGTTAACTACTGATGCTGCAGTCCATGTGGTGTAGGTACACCCACAGTGCTGTTAGGGAGGGAGCACAGGATTTTGACCCAACGACTGTGAAGGAATGACAATTTTTTCCAAATCAGGATGGTGAGTGAAATTCTAGGTGGTGGTGTTTCCATGAGTCTGCTACCCTCATCCTTCTAGATGGTAGTGGCTGAGAGTTGGGAAGGTGCTGTCTTAAGGAGCCTTGGTTGCAGTGCATCTTGTAGATGGTACATCCTGCTGCCACTGTGCGTAGGTGGTGGAGGGAGTGAATGTTTGCGGATGGGGTGCCAATCAAGCAGGCTACTTTGCCCTGGATGGTGTCAAGCTTCTTGAGTGTTGTTGGAGCTGCACTCATCTGGGCAAGTGGAAAGTATTCCATTGCATTCCTGAGTTGTGCCTTGTAGTTAGTTGACAGGCTTTGGGAGGTCAGGTGGTGAGCTACTTGCTGCAGGATTCCTAGCTTCTGACCTGCTTTTGTAGTCACAGCATTTATATGGCTTGTTCAATTCAGCTTCTGGATGTTGATAGTGGGTGATTCAGCTATGCTAATGTCATTGAATGTCAAGAGGTGATGGTTAGCTTTTCTCTTGTTGGAGGTGGTCATTGCCTGGCACTTGTGGCGCGAATGTTACTTGCCACTTGTCAGTCCAAATCTGGATATTGTCCAGGTTCCACTGCATTTGGACATGAACAGTCTCTGTATCTGATGAGTGGCGTTAGGTGAACATTGTGCAATCATCAGCGAACATCCCCACTTCTGACCTTATGATGGAAGGGAGGTCATTGATAATCAGCTGAAGATGGTTGGGCCGAGGACACTACACTAAGAAACTCCTGCAGTGATGTCCTGGAACTGAGATGATTGGCCTCCAACAACCACAGCCATTTTCATTTGTGCTAGATATAACTCCAACCAGCAAAGCTTCTCCACCCCACCTCCAATTCCCACTGACTCCGGTTTTGCTGGGGCTCCCTGATACCAGACTCAGTCAAATGCTGCCTTGATATCAAGAGCAGTCACTCTCACCTCCGGAGATCAGCTCTTTAGTCCATGCTTGAGTCAAGGTTGTAATGAGATCAGGAGCTGAGTCCGCCAAACTGAGTGTCAGTCAGCAGGTCATTGATAAGCAAGTGCCACTTGATAGCACTGTTGATGACCCCTTCCATCACTTTACTAGTGATTGAGAGTAGACTGATGGTGGGTAATTGGCCGGGTTGGATTTGTCCTGCTTTTTGTGTATGGGACATACCTGGGCAATTTTCCACATTGCCAGATTGATGCAGGCATCTATACTGGAACATCTTGGCTAGGGACCCAGCATGGGGTCTGGAGTCAATATCAGAGATTCCCAGGGCAACTCCATCCCAATTGTACACCAGCGTGCCAGCACTTCAGTTGGGTCTGTCCTGCTGCTGAAGCAGGGATGGTGATGGTGGTGTCTGGGACACTGGCTATAAGGTATGATTCAGCGAATACGATTAAGGCAGGTTGTTGCTTGGCTAATCTGTGGACAGCTCTCCCAATTTTGGCACAAGCCCCCGAATGTTAATAAGGAGGGTTGACTGTGCCTTTGTTGTTACCTGTGCCTAGATCGAGGCTAGGTGGTCTCCCTGGATTTTATTCCTTTTTGACTCTTCTGTAGCAGTTTGGTAGAACTGACTGGCTTGCTAGTCCGTTTCAGACAGCGGTTAAGAGTCAACCATAATGTGGGTCTGGAATGACATGTAGGCCATAATGCCGTAAAGGACATTAGTGAACCAGGTGTGTTTTTACTTCCATGGAACCATTATTAAGACTAACTTTCAACTGCATGTTTATTAATTCATTGAATAATTAAAGTTAAATTCTACCAGCTGCCATGGTGTGATTTGAACCCATGTCCCCAGGATATTAAGCTTGGGCCTCTGGATTACCAACTATGCCACCAGCTCCCCGGTTACAAGGTGCATTGCAGGACATTGTTATAATGAATTTTTGGGCTCTGAGATTCATCAGCACCACTGTGTGATGAAGGTGCTTCCCAGTGCGGTTAGTGAGGGATCCAGCATTTTGATCCAAAAGAAGTGCTGATATGTTTCCAAACCAATATGATATTTGACTTAGAGCTGGCAATGTTCCCATTCATCTAAAGGAACTCAGGGTCACCTCAGAGCATCGTAATTGTCAACCTAAATTAACTAGACCGGGGCTTGAGCTAATGACCTGATATGAGAACAACACTGACTGAACAAAGCTGCCTACTTCCAGAACGTAACAATAATCGGATGCTTGATTTTCTGATACACAACAGCTCTGACTGGCTAAATGCAGAATGAGCGAACAGCATTAAAAAGAGAGCAGTGCAATCTCTTTAGTAATGCACTAATTACAGGTAGTTTATTGCACAGAATTCAGTTGTGGCTTAATAGTCTAATTTTTTTTAATTCATCCATGGGATGTGGGCATCGCTGGCTAGGCCAGCGTTTATTGCCCATTCCTAATTGCCCTTGTTCAGAGGGCATTTAAGCCAGACCAGACAGTAGATTTCCTTCCCTAAACGGCATTAGTGAACCAGAGGGGTTTTTACAGCAATCGGCAATGATTTCATGGTGAAAACTTTTAATTCCAGATTTTTTAACTGAATTCAAATTTCACCATCTGGGGTTCGAACCTGGGTCCCCAGAGGCTTACGCTGGGTCTCTGGAATACTAGTTTAGTGACAATACCAGTACGTCACTGCTGCTCCTTAATTCTAATTCAACAACAAACTGCATGCTAGATTGACGCAGCCTCCTCCCCCTCCCTCAGCGTGGGGCAATGCAACCGCCCCCTCCCTCAGCATGGAGCGGCACAGCCTCCTCCCCCTCCCTCAGCGCGGGGCAATGCAACCTCCCCCACCCTCAGCGCGGAGCAGCACAGCCTCCCCCTCCCTCAGCGTGGGGCAATGCAACCTCCTCCCCCTCCCTCAGCGCGGGGCGGTACAGCCTCCTCCCCCTCCCTCAGCACGGGGCGGCACAGCCTCCTCCCCCTCCCTCAGCGCGGGGCAATGCAGCCTCCTCCCACCTCCCTCAGCGCGGGGCAATGCAGCCTCCTCCCCCTCCCTCAGCGCGGGGCAATGCAGCCTCCTCCCCCCTCCCTCAGCGCGGGGTAATGCAGCCTCCTCCCCCTCCCTCAGCGCGGGGCAATGCAGCCTCCTCCCCCTCCCTCAGCGCGGGGCAATGCAGCCTCCTCCCCCTCCCTCAGCGCAGGGCAATGCAGCCTCCTCCCCCCTCCCTCAGTGTGAGGTGGCACAGCCTCCTCCCCCTCCCTCAGCGCGGGGCAATGCAGCCTCCTCCCCCTCCCTCAGCGCGGGGCAATGCAGCCTCCTCCCCCTCCCTCAGCGCGGGGCAATGCAGCCTCCTCCCCCTCCCTCAGCGCGGGGCAACGCAGCCTCCCCCTCCCTCAGCGCGGAGCAATGCAGCCTCCTCCCCCTCCCTCAGCGCGGGGCAATGCAGCCTCCTCCCCCTCCCTCAGTGCGGGGCGGCACAGCCTCCTCCCCCTCCCTCAGCGTGAGGTGGCACAGCCTCCTCCCCCTCCCTCAGCGCGGGGCAATGCAGCCTCCTCCCCCTCCCTCAGCGCGGGGCGGCACAGCCTCCTCCCCCTCCCTCAGCGTGAGGTGGCACAGCCTCCTCCCCCTCCCTCAGCGCGGGGCGGCACAGCCTCCTCCCCCTCCCTCAGCGCGGGGCGGCACAGCCTCCTCCCCCTCCCTCAGCGCGGGGCGGCACAGCCTCCTCCCCCTCCCTCAGCGCGGGGCGGCACAGCCTCCTCCCCCTCCCTCAGCGCGGTGCGGCACAGCCTCCTCCCCCTCCCTCAGCGCGGGGCAGCACAGCCTCCTCCCCCTCCCTCAGTGCGGGGCAATACAGCCTCCTCCCCCTCCCTCAGCGCGGGGCGGCACAGCCTCCTCCCCCTCCCTCAGTGCGGGGCAATACAGACTCCTCCCCCTCCCTCAGCGCGGGGCGGCACAGCCTCCCCCTCCCTCAGCGCGGGGCAGCACAGCCTCCTCCCCCTCCCTCGGAACGATGAAAGCCTGTTTTACTCACACTTTATGAGAAAGTTGAAGGGCTGTTCTGACTGGCAGTCTTTAAAGATTTCATGGATTAGGGTAATATAAACTCTGGGGGATTATTTTCATTCGCATTAGACAAAACAAAATCATGCATTTATATAGTGCCTTTCAAATCCCAGGTCATAAAACACTCTACAGCCAATGAAGTAGCTCTGATGCAGATTCACTATTGTAACGTAGAAAACAAGGCAGTCATTCTGCACCCAGCAAATTCCCACAAATAGCAATCTGGTCATGGCCCTACTTTGGTGGGCACACAGACACACACAATTACACATGCATACCAAAGCACAGGTACATCAGCTGCTACTTGGACGCCAAGTGCATCAAACAGTATCTGCACAGAATTGGTCTTGAGCACAGATGTCCTTCTTCAACTCAGTGGGATCGAGGTTGATAAACAGTTTGCGTCATGGCTATGTTAAAGGGATAGTAGTCTAAAGCATTAAATCTAGAGAACCCAATTCTCAAAACAATTCGAAAATTTGAATTTCATTTTTCAACAGTCTTAAAATTAAAAAGTGCTATCGTGAAACATGACCATGTGAAGCTGTCAGGTTGTCATAAAAATCCAACTAGTTCACTTATATCCTTTAGGGATGGAAATCTTTGTCAGTCTAGCCTATATGTGACATCAGCCCCACAGCAACATGGTTGGCTCCTAACAGGCCTCATAAGTGAACTAACAAGTTGCTTAGTTGTCTCAAAACTATTACAAAGAATAGCAAAAGCTTCACTGTACAGATTCTTCTTGAGGTAACTAGGAGTAGGAACATAGGACTTAGAAGCAGGAGTAGGCCATTCAGCCCTTCGAGCCTGCTCTGCCATTCAATAAGATCATGGCTGATCTGGTTGTGTTTCAACTCCACTTTGCCTCCTGCCCCCACATAACCACCTTGTCTACCAAAAATCCACCTAACTCTGCCTTGAATAAATTCAATGACCGAGCCTCCACTATCCTCTAGAGGAGAGAATTCCACATACTAATGAGCCTCAAAATAATTCTCATCTCCGTCTTGAATGATAGACCCTTTATTCTTTAACTGTGTCCCCAGGTTCTAGTCCCTCCCACAAGTGGAAACATCTTCCTGGTGTTTACCCTATCAAATCCCCTCAGGATCTTGTATGTTTCAATAAGATCACCTCTCATTCTTCTAAATTCCGATAGGTATAGGCCCAACCTCCCTTCATAAGATAAGCCTCTCATCCAAGGAAGGAGTGGAATGAATCTTCTCTGAACTGCTTCTCGCGCAATTATCTTTTTTCAAATAAGGAAACCAAAACTGTACACAGTATTCTAGATGTGGTCTCGCTAATGCTCTGTACAGCTGTGGTAAAACTTCCCTACTTTTAATTCCATTCCCCATGCAATAAATGCCAACAATCCAATTGCCTTCCTAATCACTCGTTATACCTGCATACTAACTTTTTGTGATTCGTATACCAGGGCACCCAGGTCCCTCTGTATCACCGAGTTCTGCAATCTCTCTCCATTTAGATAGTATACTGCTTTTCTGTTCTTCTTGCCAAGGTGGACAAGTTCACATTTTCTCACATTATACTCCATCTGCCAAATTTTTGCCCACTCACTTAACCTGTCTACATCCCTTTGTAGACACTCTACCTCCTCTTGACAACTTACTTCCCTACCTACCTTGGTGTCATTGACAAATTTAGCTACCGTACATTCAGTCCCTTCATCCAAATCATTGATGTAGATTGTAAATAGTTGAGGTCCCAGTACTGATCCCTTTAGCACTGCACTTGTCACAGCTTGCCAACCTGGAAAAAACCCATTTATCACTGCTCTGTTTCCTGTCGGCCAACCAATTCTTTACCCATAACAATGTTATCCCTTACACCATGTAATCTTATTTTGTGTAGTAACCTTTGATGCCGTATCCTACCAAATGCCTCCTGGAAATCCACATCTACCAGTTCCCCTTAATTCACCTTGCTTGTTACTTATTTAAGAAACTCTTAACAAATTAAACATGATTTCCCTTTCACAAACCCATGTTGCCTCTGCCTGAACAAATTATATTTTAAGTGTCCCGTTATAACCTCTTTAATAATGGATTCCAGCAATTTCCCTGAGAGATGTTAGGCTAACTAGCCTGTAGTTTCCTGCTTTCTGTTTCCCTCCTTGCTTGTTATATTACATTAGCTTTTTTCCAATCCACTGGGGTCCTTCTGGAATCTAAGGAATTTTGGAAGATTATAACAAATGCATTTACTATCTTTGCAGCCACTTTTAAGATCTGGGATGCAGGCCATCTGGTCCAGGGGACTTCTCAGTCTTTAGGTCTAACAGATCTCCCAGCACCTTTTCCCTAGTGATAGTGATTGTATTAACTTCCTCCCGATCATCTCGATTTTCAAATATCTTTGGGATGTTTTCTAAGTCTTCTACAGTGAAGACATATGCAAAATACCTGTTCAACTCCTCTGTCATCTCATTTTCCATTATCAATTCCCCAAGACACTCTCTAGAGGACCAACAATAGCTTTAGTTACTTTTTTCCTATTTACTTATAGAAACTCTTACTATCTGCTTTCATATTACTAGCTAGCTTTCTCTCACTCTTCTTTCTCCCTCTATTATTTTCATCATTCATTGCTGGTTCTTGAAATTTGACCAATTTTCTGACCTATCACTAATCTTTGCAGATTGTACACTGTTTCTTTCAATTTGACACTATCTTTATCTTCCTTACTCAGCCATGCATAATGTATCCTTCTCAAAGAGTCTTTCTTTCTCACTGGGATAAATCTTTGCTGAGAGTTATTTAATATCTTCTCAAAAGTCTGCCTCTGCAACTCTACTGTCCTACATGAGCAATAAGTTGTAGCCCAGTCAGCTAAATTCACTTCTCAAGTAAAAGTATGGAAGGAGATGCATCTAGGGTGGGCTGAGGTGTTTTGAAACATCACAATGCTGCAATGGACCATCTGCTAACCTTTCCAGTGGTCAAGCTTGTTAAACACACTACTGATTAGATCAGGTTACTTGCAGAGAAAAGTGCAGCTTCATTCTGGACTCCAACCAACAAATGAAGCATTTTGTTAGAATAAGGAGATGTTATATAGGGACTAGAGAAGTTGAGGTTATTGGGCTATTTCAATTGAGACACCTCTTGAGATGCCATACAGGAAAAGAAATTGGCTTTCTTGAGATGCCAATCCAAGGTTGTAGGAAGAATTAATAGTGTTCAAATTACATGATAGAAGTATATAGGTAGAAATTGTCTCCAATGCCAGGTGGATCAGTATCTAGAGAACATGACATTAAGCTAACTGGCTGACAAACCAGAGGGGATATATGACGCAGGGAGTTGTTCAGGTCTGGAATGCACTGCCTGAAAAGGTATGGAAGCAGATTCAACAGGAACTTTTGAAAAAGAATTGGATAAATACTTGAAAATGTAACTGTGGAAAGAGCATGGGAGTGTGGCTAATTGAATAGCACTTGCAATGAGCCTGCACAGAATATGATAGGCTGTTTTGTGACAAGTACCCAGAAATAAACCTAGCTCGTCACGAGCTTGTGCATTAGCGACTGTCAACCTATCAGTTTAAATTCTCATGGAAAATAGTCATTAACCCCAATTTTGGATTAGAAAAATTCTCATCTGAGCTTGATTTCTAATGGAATTTTTACTTTTGTTCTTGCTCCAGGAGAGCAACATGTATTGCAGTATTAGCTTTAACATGTAACTGGCAGGCCCAGTGTTCATAACACAAACATTTGGTCAGGACTAGGATCCAAGTTTTGGTGAGTTCAGAATCCCACCAGTGATTTTACACTGGAATGCAGCCAATGTAGGGTTGCTGAAAAACAAAGAGACATACTATTGAAGCTTTTCATCTTCTACTCATCAGGACAGGCATGCAAGATAAACCAACAGTAAGGGGCAACAATTTATACTGCATGAGAAGAATTTGCTGATTGTTTGGCAAGTGGGCTCTGATAGGTAGAGGCGTTGCCATGGAGAATCCAGCAGAAAACAGTTAACTGTCAACTGTCAAGCTTTTGTTTCAAACCAGGCAGGTCAACTCTGGTCAAGGCATTGCCATGGGCAGTGAGTGCAAGACAAAAAGCTTTGATAGTCTCTTTTTTCAGTGCTACCAATACAGGGAGCACTGTGTTATCTTGTCTCTGAGTGAATTCAAGAAATTTTCCTTAATCAACAGTTGTTCTGATAGTTAATTTTTCAATAGGATGTGACCTTCAAATAGTTGCATAACATGATCACATGCTTCACAAAACTATGACCAATCGCTCTTGGAAAAAAAAGCACCTGAACATGCTAGCTGCCTGAAAGAGCAATCCAATTAGGCCCCCTCCCTGCTCTATCATTATACTTCTCAAAGTACTTCTTTAATTCTCTTTTTGAAATTCACTATTAACTCTGCTTCCAACACTTCAGGCAATATATTCCAAACAACATACTTCAAAAATAAGTTCACATCATTTCCCTCCCCCACCAAAATTTTCTTGCCAATTGTCTTAAATGTTTTCAAAGGTTATTGACCACTAGGAAAAGTTTCTCCTTATCTACTGTATCCAAACCCTTCATAATGTTAAACAACTCCATCAAATTTCCCCTTGATCCCCCTGTAGTAAAGAGAATAATCTTAGAGTCTGTAGTCTCTCCACATGATTAATGGCCCTCTTTCTGGCACCATTCTCATAAATATCTTCTCCCAAAGCCCGAGAGTGCAATTCACTTCAACATAAGTTATCAAACAGAAAGTAGGAAAGAACTGCACGGTATTACCAGATATTTCCAACATGAGAAAGGGTGACCCTCAGGTTGAACTCACCACCAGTCGTGTCTCTCTAATGAGAGAGCAGCCTATGGTCCTCCAGGACTACGGCAACTTTCATATCTAAATATTATAGTACTCTGCACTAGATGCTTGCATGCCAATGGAACATCCAATTGCTGGTTCTGGGGGTGGGTATCACTCTGAGCAGGTACAGTGATTCAAGGACGTTTTTTTGAATGCAGCAGATCTCTCCAGGAATAAAATGTAGGGACTCTGGAATCAAATTTCCTGCATGTGCTGAGAGTGCTAAATAAAGCTCCACAAATCAGAGCACAAATCATGGCTGCCGATAATTCAGTTTGGCTGGGAAATGGTCTCAATTGCCAAAGTACTGACAAGAAATATTTTTTTATAAATAGGTTGCCATGAGATCCATTAGCTAGTTTGTCAGGCATAATCTTTCACACCTGCCGAGCAGCGCCCCTCAATTACACCTTTCCAAAAAGGCACCCAACTGCAGCTTGAGCACATTCATGTTGTCTGTTTAGTGGCATTCCAGGTAGCTTCAACTATTCTTCTAACATGAATTCCTGCTACCTGATCAACACTTGTATAGCTGCATGCAGCTCATTAAGGACTCGTGCAGCTCCTGACTTTGATCCATTGAACCCATTTTGATGGTAATTAAATGGTTTAAAAAAAACATTCATAACACTGTATTCAGAACAGAAATGAAAAGGTATCATTCAATTAACAACTTTTTGGTAAAAACCTTTAAAACTTTGAAATGTGCCTGTCTTGTTTTTCATCATTATTGGAATCTGAGTAACAGCACTGTGGCTCTTGAGGTGGTTGCCAACCCTTGACATATGCTCTTCTGACTTGCTTGCAAAACAATAAAAGCTGCCCTGGGAATCTGCAGAAGCAAAGACTGATTGACATGAGGAAAACTAACCATCACAAATGACCTGGAATTTCCTTAAGAATCAGAATCTGATCTGTGCTGTGCCTCACCAATTTGACATGCAAAACATTTATCAGGATGCACCTACAACACAGACTTGGGGGCCAGTTTGGGGCAAATCACCAGGGAGATAGACTCAGGTGTCAGCCCATTTGTCACTCCTCCACCCTGCTCAAGGGAGAATGAGTGTCGGACCTTCCACAGGACTGCAGCTGACTGAAGAGTACAGTGGATCCGCTGTGGAATCCATCTGACTCTCAGGCAGGCATGATGGTGGTTGCCTCCAACCACCATCGTGCAATCAGCAGCAAGTTGATTTGTTCATTAGCCCCAAACTGCTCACTCTCAGAAGGCAAAGCATTCACCCAACAAGTGGAAAGAGCAAAACATTTACGCTTTTGTGATTGCTTTGTTCTCAAAACCAGCATCTCATCTTTTCTTTTGAACTTAATTCCAGTTTCTCAATGATTTTGATTTCTGACTGTGAGAGAGTGTGAGTTGTTCCACAGTGTGCATCGTTGGAAAGAGAATATCCTTGTCCTTGATGCATGTTAGTGTCCACGTCACAGTGTCTCTGGATATTGTGCTTCTTCCACTGAAAACCTGATTTGTAAAACAGGTTTTATATCAGACACGAGGAAAGAAATACTCCCATGCGTGTTTTTTTAAAAAAAGTGCTATTTGGGAGGAAGGTGTCTGGATGAAATTGCCCCTCAGTGCACTGGTTACTGTCACTCCTTGTCCATCATAACAAAGCTATCTCAGTCTTCAGGGGTCAGCACAGTTTCAAACCTCCAGTGCCCAGCAATTTTAGCTCTGGAAATCTCCTGTATAATATACAGCATTGTGCAAGTCTTTGGTAGATCTTCTCAGGATTGTACAAAGTGCAACCGAGACATAAACGAATCTTCAACATGGCCACGGTGTGCTATGTAACCATGCGAGTAGATTTCCGCATCAAGTTACATCTGTGCCCAGGAGCTGAAGTGTGACACTGAAAGTTAGCAAACATGGTTAATCCATGGCTGCCGACTAGCCAAGCCTAGTCTTCCAACTGTCACCAATATTTGGGATGTAAAGTGTAACAGAATGAAAGAGCCACACACGTGCTATGTGGATTGCTTTTGAATCAGCTCATTTTGACATATGCACAGCTTAAAATGCTTGAGACTAGTGGAAACCAAACATGGCTCAAATGGCTGTGCAGCTGTTACAGATGCTTAATGAACTGCCCTGAATGAGATGCCCTCTTGACCAAGAGGAGTGCGGCCTTCATTATACAAGGCAAAACTGCTGACCAACCACAAGAGTTGCCTCAAAGAAGCTTGTGAAATTACAGCATGAAGTTGTAGGCAACTTGGCAATGCCTCACATATGTCAATCGGAAATACGTTGGGTGAGCACCATCTCATTAGGAAATGTCATGTAGAAAAACAGATGACGACTGTATGGCTGACACTACCTAGTCATGGGTCAGCTGCTGCTAATGTATTAAAGAATCAATGTTGCTCCAGCACTGAGACTCAATGCAGCTGGGTCTTCCTATAGGCAGCTTTTAACACAGAGGCCTGCTTTAGAAACCATTCTTTTACATTATTCTGCCATTTCACATCTTAGAATCCCATCTGCTGTAAAGCATTACTGCATCAATAGTGGCATGGGAAAATCAGCAACCTATGTTCAATCCAAGCCACATAGTAAAGTCTCAGTACCTCCAACTAACCATTAGCAAAGCAGTATTTTTTCTGTTATAGATACCAGAAGATTTGATTCCCACCCAATGGTGGTCCGATTGACAAGTTACTATGGTTATGGGAAGCAGAAAGGACTCTTTACTAAACACTTACAAAAGTTGAAAACCAATTGTAAACAAAAATGATAAGATTACAAAACAAAAGTTGATCTATCTCAATCAAGACAATAGTAGCAGTACTAAAACTGGCCCTGTGACTTGGGACGGTAGGTGAATCCACTTAAAAATGAATCAAACTGCTGTACAGTGACCTATGCATGACTAGGTGTGTTGCCCTCCACTGCTGAATAACAGAACACCGTCCAGTGTCTAGTGGAAAGCAGTCACTTAGGCAGATTATCAGAAAATTGCAACCCAAGGAAACACATCCCAACATGAGTTAGTATCTTCAGAAGACGTTAGGAAATGTGGAGAGAACTGAAAATTGGCAAAAGGTTAAATTCAAAGCAGTAGGGTAAATTTAAGTACAGCTGCACTAGTCCACGCTTTATAGCAGAGCTAACAAACCCCAATAACTCCACTCATTCTCTATCTCTTAATACCAATTGGAATAGACATGTCCAACTGTCTAACCATGTACGGTAATGGAGATGTAGGAAGCGAAGTTGGAATCTGCTGTCCCAGCTAGATACAAAAATCAGAGCTGTCATTTCAGGGAAAACACACGGCCAGTAAACATTAGCCTAATATGGCATTTCACCAGTGCCAGTACTGCTTCGTACTCGTAACAAGGCAGTATATGAAAACAAAAAAAGGCCTTTTAATCTTTCACCTCCACGCCCCCACTGGTTTGATTATCTCTTGACCCCATCTCGTGACCTCTTGACTGTCCTGTTTCTTCTGAGATAATGTATTCCCTTATCTCAATTAGTCCTTTAATAAACATTCCACCCAATCTACTCTTTTGCTCCCTCATTTTTGTTTTAAAAAATACCTCAACATGAACCCAACACACACACTAACTGCCTCTTGAAATTATTTATATTGGATGCTTCAATATCCCTCTTTGATAACATATCCCGTAACTTTATTACCCTTTGAGGGATTTCTGATTTGAAGATTTCTTATTTTTACCTTGTCTATTCAGGTTTGAGTTGTGAAACTGTAAGCAAAGAGAAAAGACTTGCAGTTATATAGTGTCGTTCACAACTCCATGACTTCCCAAAACACTTTACAGGCAATGAGTAGCAATTGTAGCCACTTTTGTATTGTAGAAAACATGGCAGCCAATTAGTGCACAGGAAGATAATAACCAATTTTTCTCCACCGCCCCCCGCCCCCCCCACCAAGAGATTGCATATTGTTCAGAAGAAATGCTTTTTATTTCTTTGAAAAGAATGGGATTGTTTACGTCCATCTGGGAAGGCCTCAGTTTAAGGTCTCAAATTGAATGTGGAAAAAATATTTCCTCTTGTGGGAGGATCTAGAACTAGGGGTCACTATTTAAAAATGATGGGTCGCCTATTTAAGACAGAGATGAGGAGAAATATTTCCTCCCCGACGGGAGAGTGTCTTTGGAGCTCTTCTTCAAAAGGCGGTGGAAGCAGAGTCTTTGAATATCTAAGGCAGAGATAGATAGATTCTTGACCAACAAGGGGGTGAAAGGTTATCAGGGATAGGCAGGAATGTGGGGTTGAGGCTACAGTCAGGTCAGCCATGATCTTATTGAATAGCAGAGCAGGCTCTAGGGGTTGAGTGGCCCACCTTTGCTCCAAATTCATATGTAAATCAGAAAATGGATTATGTTGCAATTGTATTAGGAAGCATTGCTATAAAGCTGCTTTCATTGCGAAAATTACTTTTTATGCACAATATTTCATATTTGTCACTGTTATCACTGATCCACTCATGCAACCCAAATGGTTCAGCATCTGACTGGCTATTACAGGGAACCTGGTTGTGATTCCTAACAAGGCAAGGGAAGTGATTATGACTAAACCAGCAAAGTAGAAGTTAAAATTCTACCATTGCAAATTGTGAAACTGAACTCAATAAATCTGAACATCTGAGCTGGTACCAGAAAAAATATGGATCATGATAGCTGCCAGACCGCTGTCCAGATCTAACTTATTTGCCAATGATCATCAGAAACAGGAACCCACCACCCTTACCCTCCCTGGTCTGCAGTGCCTGTTTTTTTTTGCCATTTAGGAGGCCCAGTGCTACCTTCTTAGGGCCACTTAGGTGTTGGACATAAATTTAGTCTTGCCAATGTTGCCCATAACTCAAGAAATGAAAATAGTCATTTTCAACCAAAATGATCCTCACACAAACCAACAGCAGAAAAAAAAAGTGACTTTCTTCATTCACTCTAATGACACCCTAATGCCTAGAAAATGCCAAGTTAAACAGACCAAATAGCAGTGAAAGCAAGACAAACTGGAGCAACTATTGTCTAAGGTGGTCATTTATTTTAGAACCATTTGGAACTAAAGAATACATTAATGCAAATTCTGTAAATAAGCAGGATAACCCAAAACGCACATTGCTAACTGACACAAGACAATTACTGCAATTATAAAGGGACTATAGTAAGCCTGTCAATTAAGAATTACTAAGGTTCAAAAGCAACATTACATCCATATATAGTGTGTTGAGTACAGTATTTTCCTGTACTAACTGTCCAGACTTCCTGTTTATTAGGCAGGGTAATGATTAGTTTTAAAAAAACTTGAGTGTTCTTTTTGCAGAGCCCTGGTTCATCACAGAACGTGCATGGGTTTTGCGAGTTTCTCATCTTCACCACTCCTGTAAGGGCCTCATCTACGAGCCTTTTTCCCTGAAGAAAGGAAAACACAGAAATGACTAGGGGAAGGAACTGTGCTCAACACTGTATTCCAGGAGAAGAGGTTTACCATGTTGAGATATCCCCATATTTCTCAAATACAATGTTGTAAGATGTTTACACTTTGGCAGCCAGTGTCACACCAGTGCTGGTCACACTGGTGTCAGCAGGAGCCCCTGTTCTTGTCTGCAATCAGTGTCAACATCAAATATTTCCAGGTCAGTTATCAGTTGGTTAGATGCAGAGTAAAGCTCCCTCCATTCTGCCCCAACTCATGCGAGCACTTTCTAGTGCAATGGTATGACACGTCCATCTCTCATATCAGCCATTCCACTGCAGCCTCTTGGTTAGAGTCTGCCCAATTCTGGACAATGATGGATCATGGACTTGTATTCACTAGAACCTGGAATGAGAATCCCAAAAATTCCTCACACTTAGAACCTTTCCACCAGCAGAGGGAGGAGACTTCCGTCACCTCAGTCAGGGTTGTCGAAGCATAATTCCCAGAGATGGAAGTAGCTTCGACACACTGATCCATTTGGTCCTCAGAACCGCTAGCTTGAGAGCAGAAATTTTGTGAGGTCAGCAGTTGGTTGCCAGTCCTTCGCCGAGAAAAACCCTCGGATTCTTCAGTGTGCTAAACACAAGTTTTAATGGCAGCAGAGAAAATGCGCCAAATATGACTCCTGAATCACCATTTTCACATCAGCTAATGGCACATGGCCTTTCCCCAGTACAGCTATTGTCTTCCAACTATACAATCTGAAGTGACCCTATGCTGAGATTCAAAATGACTAGACCGAAATGCACCACAACGACCTAAACTGTTTCCCCCAGTATTTGTGATGGCAGCAACACTGACTGAAAATGATCCACACCACATCCAGTTGTGTTGAAACACCTCCAGACAAAATGTAACACGAAGAGTTTGAATGGATCTCTCCTTGGATTCTGCACTGTATAGCAAGGTTAGGGATATTGGCGCTGGGCAACCACTTTCCCATTTCAGGCACCCAGTGCTACCCTGATGCAAACACTCCCAGGACAAGTAAAACACTATACAGAGTAAAGCTCCCTCCACACTGTCCCCATCAAACACTCCCAGGGTGGGTACAGCACAGGGTTAGTTACAGAGTAAAGCTCCCTCTACACTGTCCCTTCAAACACTCCCAGGGCGGGTACAGCACGGGATGAGATACAGAGTAAAGCTCCCTCTACACTGTCCACATCAAACACTCCCAGGACAGATACAGCACAGGGTTAGATACAGAGTAAAGCTCCCTCTACCCTGTCCCTTCAAACACTCCCAGGGTGGGTACAGCACAGGGTTAGATACAGAGTAAAGCTCCCTCTACCCTGTCCCTTCAAACACTCCCAGGGTGGGTACAGCACAGGGTTAGATACAGAGTAAAGCTCCCTCTACCCTGTCCCTATCAAACACTCCCAGGGCAGGTACAGCACAGGGTTAGATACAGAGTAAAGCTCCCTCTACCCTGTCCCATCAAACACCCCTACCAGGGAAGGTACAGCACAGGGTTAGACACAATAAATTTCCCTCTACCCTGTCCCAACCGATGTGCCCCAGGACAGGTACAACATGGGGTTAGATACAGAGTAAAGTTCCCTCTACCCTGTCCCTATCAAACACTCCCAGGACAGGTACAGCATGGGGTTAGGTACAGAGTAAAATTCAGTCTGCCCTGTCCCACCAAACACTCCCAGGACAGGTACAGTATAGGTTGATAGAGAGTAAAAGCTCCAGATACATTGCTACACCAATGTCTCTGAGTGGCTCCTCCAGATGAACAGTACCTACTGTATGCTTAGCATTCTTCCATCTCCTTTGCCAGGCAGATGAATGGCATCAGCCCCAATTAGAGTCAAGCTTTGTGCTGTGTTCCCATGCCCACTACAAGCTGGACTGACACTGCTCAAAGTAATTATAAATAGGATACTTACAACCTGAAGACGAAGGAGATTCTGATCCCTTCAGTTTGGGCTTGGCTTGAATATCAGTGACTACTTCACTGTACTACCTGACCCTTGTCATTTAAAACCAGTTTTTAATTATGAGAATGCATCAACACCTATTGAAAATGAACAAGCCTCAAAATCTACCAAAGGTCTGTAGCAACAGCTCAACTACACTCCCTGCACTTAGCAGCTCTGTGTAATCAGGGAAACAAAAATCTCTTTTAGGTGTACCAAAACAATAGGTTCTCTAGCTTAACTCCTGGAGTGAAAGGGCTGTTGTTTGAAGGCAGATTGAATGAAATGAGGCTTTATACCCTGGAATTTAGAAGAATGAGAGGTCATTTCATTGAAACACGCAAAATTCTTAAGAGAGCTTGACCAGTTGGATGCTGAGAAGTTGTTTTCCCTGGTTAGAGATCTTGAACCATGGGGAAAAGGGGTCTCAAGTCTCAAGAAAAGGGGTCCATCACTTAGGGCTGAGGTGAGGAGAAATTTCTTCATTTAAAGGATTGTGAATCTTTGGAATTTTCTATCCTAGACAGCTGTGAATGCTTAAGTCATTGAGTATGTTCAAGACCAAGATCGATATATTTTTTGGGCACAAGGGGAATCAAGGGATGTGTGCAGGAAGTGTGTCCAGCTGTAGCGCTTGGAAGCTTGGGTTTCAGAGCTGGAACAGCAGCTGGAGACACTGTGGAGCTTCCGCGAGTCTGAGAGCATCGTGGATAGCATGTTTAGAGAGGTGGTCACACCGCAGCTGAAGGGACTTGAGGAAGGAAGGGAATGGGTGACCAGCAGGCAGTCCAAGAGAAACAGGCAGGTAGTTCAGGAGTCCCCTGGGGTCCTGCTTGCAAATCGGTATTCCATTTTGGAGGCTGATGAGGGCACTGGTTCCTCCAAGGAGTGTAGACAGAGCCAAGCTTCTGGCACCAAAAGCAGCCTGTCTGTACAGGAGGGGAGGAAGAGGGGAAGAGCAATAGTAATAGGGGATTATATAGTCAGGGGAACAGATAGGCGCTACTGTGGCCGTCAACATGACCCCAGGGTGGTATGTTGCCTTCCTGGTGCCAGGGTCCGGGATGTCACTGAATGGCTGCAGAGCATCCTGAAGGGGGAGGGTGATAAGGCAGAGGTCATGGTACATGCTGGTACCAATGACATAGGTAGAAAGAGGGATGAGGTCTTGCATCAAGAATTCAGGGAGTTAGGCGGTAAGACTACAAAGCAAGACCTCTCGGGTTGTAATCCCTGGATTACTCTCAGTGCCACATGCTAGTGAGCATAGAAATAGGAGAATAGCGCAGATGAATACGTGGTTTAAGAGCTGGTGCAGGAGGGAGGGTTTTAGATTCCTGGATCACTGGGACCGTTTCTAGGGAAGGTGGGACCTGTACAAGCAGGACAGTCCACATCTGAACCACAGCGGGACTAACATCCTTGCGGGCGGGTTTGCTAGTGCTGTTGGGAGGAGTTTAAACTAATTGGGCAGGGGGAGGGGACACAGAATGTTAGCAGAATAGGGACACATCATAATACAGTAAAACAATCAAGTCAGAGGGAGTACAGCTGCAATAAGCTTCAAGGGAGTAAGGCAAGGCTGGGTGGCCTCTACATTAATGCCAGGAGTATTACAGGTAAAACGGATGAATTAAGGGTGAGGATTGACACATAAAATTGTGATATAGTAGCCATCACTAAGACGTGGTTGAAGGAGGAGCAGGATTGGTAGCTCAACATTCCAGGATATAGAATCTTCAGGTGAGACAGGGGAGGGGGCAAAAGAGGAGGAGGCATTGCATTATTAGTTAAGGAGTCAGCTACTGCAGTAAGGAGATGAAATCTTGGAGGGGGCATCAAATGAAACTTTGTGGGTAGAGCTTAGGAATAAAAAAAGGGCAGTCACATTGTTAGGTGTTTATTATAGATCCTCAGATAGTCAGTGGGAAATTGAGGAGCAAATATGTGCACAATTTGCGGAGGTGTGCAAAAACAATAACAATAGGGTAATTATATTAGGTGATTTCAACTTTCCCAACATTAATTGGGATAGACATAGTGTTAAGGGCTTGGATGGAGGGGATTTCTTGAAATGTATACAGGAGAACTTTTTAGCTCATTATGTAGAGGGTCTGACAAGGGATGGTGCAGTGCTGGACCTAATTCTGGGGAATGAAGCCGGACAGGTGGCTGAGGTGGTGGTGGGTGAGCATTTTAGCGATAGTGACCACAACATGGTACAGTTTATTATTGACAAAGAAATCGACAAGTTGCAAAAAAAAAATGTTTTAGATTGGGGGGGAGGGGGGGGTGGTTTTAGTAAAATAAGGCAGGATCTGGCCAGGTTAGACTGGGAACAGCTACTTGTGGGGAAACCTACACAGGAGCAGTGGGGGGAATTCAAAAAGGAAATGGGGAGGGTACAGGCTCAACATATTCCCTCTAGGGTGATAGGAAGGAGTAACAAGCCCAGAGAACCATGGATATTCAGGATATGATGAGAAGGAAAAGAGAGGCTTTTAGCAAGGGCAAGGGAAGCAAATCAGCGGAGGCATTAGTGGAGTACAGAAAGAGCAGGGTGGAGCTTAAGAAAGCAATTAGGAGAGCAAAGAGGAGATATTAGAAAGCTCTGGCTGGTAAAACTGTGGGAAACTCCCAAGATATTCTACAAGTATATCAATGGGAAGAGGATAACCCGGGAAAGAGTAGGGCCCGTAAGGGAGCAAGGGGGCAATCTGTGGGTGGAGCCAGAGGACATCGCTAGAGTGTTGAATGAATACTTCACATCCATCTTCACCCAAGAGAATGAGGATGAAGGTATTGAACTTGGGGAGTGAGATTGCGAGGTTCTTGAGCAAATTGATATAGGGAGTGACAAGGTATTGGAGGTCTTGGCAGGCTTAAAAGTGGACAAATCTCCAGGTCCAGATGATTTCTGTCCCAGCCTGAGGGAGGGAGGAGATCGCAGGGGCTCTGACCCAAATGTTTAATTCCTCTCTGGCCACGGGGGAGGTGCCAGAGGACTGGAGAACAGTAATGTGGTTCCACTATTTAAGAAGGACTGTAAAGAGAAGCCAGGGAACTACAGGCCAGTGAGTCTCATGTCAGTGGTAAGGAAACTATTGGAGAAAGTGCTGAAGGAGAGAATCTATCTCCACTTGGAGAGGCAAGGTTTGTTCATGGATAGTCAGCGTGGCTTTGACAGAGGGAGGTCATGCCTAACAAATTTGAATGAATTTTTTGAGGAGGTGACCAGGTGTGTAGATGAGGGTAGTGTTGATGATGTAGTTTATATGGATTTCAGCAAAGCCTTTGACAAGGTCCCACATGGGAGACTTATACAGAAGGCAAATGCACATGGGATACAGGGTAATTTGATAAGGTGGATTCAAAATTGGCTTAGTTGTAGGAGACAGCGGGTGATGACAGAAGGATGCTTTAGTGACTGGAAGCCCGTGTCCAGTGGTGTACCACAGGGATCTGTGCTGGGTCCCCTATTATTTGTCATTTATATAAACGACATAGATGACCATGTGGGGGGTAGGGTTAGTAAGTTTGCGGATGACACAAAGATTGGCCGGGTGGTTAACAGTAAGGTTCAGTGTCTTGGGCTACACGAAGATATAGATGGGATGGTCAAATGGGCAGATAAGTGGCAGATGGAATTTAACCCTGAAAAGTGTGAGGTGATACACTTTGGAAGGAGTAACTTGATAAGGAAGTATTCAATGAACAGCATGACACTAAGAAGTTCTGAAGAACAAAGGGATCTTGGCGTGTGTGTCCATAGATCTCTGAAGGCAGAGGGGCATGTTGGTGGGGTGTTGAAAAAGGCATATGGGACACTTGCCTTTATTAATTGAGGCATAGATTATAAAAGTAGGGAGGTCATGTTGTATAGAACCTTGATGAGGCTACAGCTGGAGTACTGTGTGCTGTTCTGGTTGCCACATTATAGGAAGGATGTGATTGCACGGAGAGGGAGCAGAGGAGATTCACCACAGTGATGCCTGGGATGAAACATTTAAGTTATGAAGAGAGATTGAATAGACTTGGGTTGTTTTTGTTGGAGCAGAGAAGACTGAGGGGCGACCTGTTCAAGGTGTACAAGATTAAGAGGGGCATGGACAAGGTGGATAGGGAGCAGTTGTTCCCCTTAGTTGAAGGGTCAGTCACAAGGGGACATAAGTTCAAGGTGAGGGGCAGGAGGTTTAGGGGGGATGTGAGGAAAAACTTTTTTTACCTAGAGAGTGGTGACGGTCTGGAATGTGCTGCCTGGGAGGGTGCTGGAGGCAGGTTGCCTCACATCCTTAAAAATGAGCACTTGGTACATCATTACATTCAAGGCTATGGGCCAAGTGCTGGTAAATGGGATTAGGTAGGTAGGTCAGGTGTTTCTGACGTGTCGGTGCAGACTCAATGGGCCATAGGGCCTCTTCTGCACTGTGAGATTCTGCGAAAATAGACTTCCTCATACATGAATGGTATCAACTCAGAAGAGTAGAGGCGCTTGGGAATGAGATTGTGGAAGAACTAACAAAAACTGGAGATGGAATTGGAGGGTTGTCAAATGCTACATCTCCTTCCACTAGAAGGGTCAGAGAAGTCAATAGTTTAAGGCAATTGGCAATCAGGGAACACATGGTTGCTTAAACATAGCGAGCAATTTTGATCTGGAAGGTACTGTCTGAAAGTGCGGTGGAAGCCGATTCAATAGTAACTTTCAAAAGGAACTGAATAAATACTTGAAGTATTTCTGAGAAAAGACATGCTAAGCTTTTCATCTTGCACTCACCAGGACGGATGCAAGAATGCTAAATTTCAAGGGAGCAGCAAATAATACTGCATGAGAAAAGGGAAGTAATTGGTTGAGGGGTTTGCATGGAGAATGCACCAGGGAACTATTGCCCCCCATGCTTTTCTTTAATTCAAAAGGCACAATGCTTGGATGTTCCTTTTGCCTGCAGAGGACAGGACCCTGCATATATGTAGCTTCTAGCAAGCCTCGGTAGCCACATTACGAGCATGACTGATAACCTTTCATTTGTTGTTAGTGTAATGCTTAAGCACGCTCAGGATTCTTCAAGTGCTGTTCAATTACAGAATCACATCTAACAATGAACATTATGTTCTGAATTTTGTCAGCCCAAGCTGGTTGAGTACTCTGCCTAGTGTGAACAGCCGAAGGGGCATGCTGCTTGATACGATCTGCTAGTTGTTGAAACGTATGGCTTACATACTTGAAAGGAAAAATAAGAGCTTTGGGGGAAGAGCAAGGAAGTTGGATTAATTGGATAGCTCTACCAATGAGCCAACAAAGGCACAATGGAGCAAATGGCCTCCCTCAAAGCTGTTTCATTCCAGGATTGAGCTAGTTTTACCTCGCATGAGAACAAACCCCTAGAATGGGCTAAAATTAATGGACACTTAGCAATGTTGCCAAGTGATTTACCATACCTCATCGATAAATTAGTACCAGTCATCTTTTGGACTTGTATTTATCAAGTGCCCCTACTGTAAGGAAAATGGCCCTGCGCTTCACAGGGGCATAATCAAACAAAAATTAACAATGGGCCAAGGAGAGAGATTATGACAGGTGAGTAGGTTTTAAGGAGTTAATTGCACAACAGTAACTGATCTCTGTTCAATGGAATTCCAGCTCCAGGGACCAGGCATACAAAATAGGAATGTGCCTTTCTCCTATGGCAGCTTTGGAATAAGGACAGCCTTCAGAGAAACTGAAGTTAGGCTCTTTTTATTTTTTGATGCCCTGCTGATGAATCACTGATGGGAGAAAGCTAGAGATGAAGCCACTCTCAACTTCCAAAATAAATCCAAAAAGATCGAAGATCAGAATCCATACCCCAACTGCAGCTACAGCCATTTTGGTTGATAAATTGATGCCCGTGAGATTATGTTCATTTTACTTTAGGGTGAACAGCACATTAGGTAACTCTACAAGGTGCCATCACTGACAGATATTTACTCCTGAAGAGAGAATGCCATCCCATAGCCAGAAACTAAAAAAATCTACATTGAACAGAAGTGTTGTCCGAAGGGACCCTACAAATGCCCATCTTGGGGTGTCCGTACTTGCTGGGTCAAGTCTTTTGAGTATGAAAGCATCAAGCCAGGATCCCTCAAGCAAGCAGCTGTCAGTGATCATGGTACCAAGGAGAGCTACCTTTTCCATTAACTTTCAGTTCTTTAGCCTTATAAACTGAGAGTTGTCCATCTGTCTGGAGGTGTTTCTTTTAGGAAGGGACTAAGAAGAGAGAATCAAAAGGAACTCAGAGTGCCTGAAGTCAGGAAATATACACAAGTTATCTCTTCAATACCTTTAGCTGGAAGTGGAGAAGGAGGGGGCTTACCACGGGCTGCAAATCGGGGCCACGCGCCTTTGGGCGGCGCTTTCCTTTTCTGCGGCATTGTCATGAACGAATTTAACTCCTTTGCGGCCGCCGGGTCGTGTTGCTTTTGCTTCGCTGCCAGCAAGCGACATGTCAGATCATCCAGAAAATGAGGACCTAACAAATCTGCGGTGGATAGGTTGGGAAAATCCAAAGGCCTGGGAGCAATTTTTTCCATGCCAGTTGCCCGTAACAGCCTATCAGACCTCAATTCGGAGAGGAAAGTGTGGGTCTGCCCAGCTAAAACTACTGCCAGACGACATGCAGTGATCGTGGAGAGCAACTTCTCCTTGAGCTGATCACGAGAGAGGGATTCAAAATCACCCTTCAGTTTATTCAGCTCAAACTCCTGGGCAGCTAAGATGAGAGGGCTCACAGTTTCAGTCACCCTCGATTGGATGGAACGAGATGCTTCTATCACCCCTAATGACTTGTCAAGCTCCTGCTTGGAGGAGACCACGCCCTTTGAGACGAGCAGCTTAAATATCGGCTGATCGACCTCAGGAGCAGCAACAGCTGGGATATTAGGAGTGCCAACATGGAATCGGAGACGGTTCTGGTGCTGCAGACTCAGTGGAAGACGGAACGCCAAGGGTAAGAGAATGTGGCATTCCAGTGGCGTCTCTCGATAGGTCATGGGCTTCCAGCAATTTCTGTCATCGAGGGAACCCTTCAGGGGTCCACCGGCCCAGTGAAGGAGGTCAGATGACCATTTTGCCCTTGTGCCGGACAATATAGTCTCAAACGTGGACTTCTCTGAAACCGCTGACACAGTCTGAGGAATTGGCTTAGCACGGGGAAGTGGCATGAATTGTATTGATTGTCTAGAGCGTCCCCACCAGGGATTTGGCTCCTTACTGACTGACTGTGCTCCATTCCCTGAGCTAGGTTCTACATTCGGCTGTGAATTGGGACCCTGCAGAGGATTTCTTTGAGGGTCATTCAATCGGAGCTGTGGAGCCGGTGGAGCATCAAAGCGAAACCCAGCTGGACTGTCGCTGGTGAAATCAAGCTGTAAGGAAGATAAAAGGTTAAATGCGTCAGAGACGTCTTACTGGCTGTGACTGCAATGGTATAGAAATGGAAAGCTATATGTACGGCAGGATCAAGAGGTCAGCCTTCACAGGCTCATAAGGGAAGTGTTTAGTTTATAACTCGCCGAATCCATTTTTGCAGGAGGAGTCAGAATAATCTCTTGACTCTTAGGGATTTGATATTTCCTCAAGAATTAGAGACAAATTCTTCCTTCGAGACCATCATCCTACTGGGCTACTCCACTGATTCCTCATGTCAGCAGTAATATCCAATTTACTTTGTCCCAAAATAAATGCAACATCATCAGGTGCTTGCCTAATCACTGATCCAGTGTTTAAAAAATGCAGCTCAACAGGTTTCAGGCTACATGAGAAATCACTACATAAGGGGTTTGCCATCGGCAGGCTTTTAGCTTGGATACAGTTTTCATGAGATACACTTTCTCATAACTAGACACCGAGTACACCAGATAAATGCATACATAGAATGACTTGGAGATTTGAAGTGACTCTTCATCAAAACTACCTGGAACAGCAACTCCTCGCACATATACACATACTCAGGAGTTAAGACTCTGGAGTGAGAAAAGGTCATTCAGCCCATCAAGCTCACACCATTCAGAATCCACATGTGATTAATTCTATTATAGATTCCCACCAGTCATCAATCCCTTGTACTTTATCAAGTTCTGAAAGAATATAATTAAGCAGCGCTGTTTAAATCTCTATTAACTAGATGTGGCAAACCCACTGATCACTTACCCCTGACTGTGCTCCTGCCTTTGGAGACAAAGAGAATTCCAGAGTTTTTCCATGGAAGTCATGAGGAATTTCTCTGAAAAAGCTGCACATGGATGTAGCAGCATTTCCACTCTCCAGCTGTAGAAGGACCTGCAGCAATCACAGCACAAAACAGGGTTAAACGGAGTCAACTGATAGCACATTCTGACCAGAAACAATTCAGATTTTATCTCAAGTCCAAAATCTCAATTTACACTGAAGTGTAGCACCATGGGACCCTCAGACACGATCACTGTTGGCCTGAACTGAGGGCAGGACAGCTGGGCCCAACCAGCACACTTCTCAGCACTGACTACTGGATAGAGATTAGGAGCAGGATGTCTAATAGGTGGATATCCATTTATGGAATCAGGCAGAAGACACTGTGTGAATCACAACTATTTCATTATTAAACTATAGTTCAGTATAAATACTAGTTTCACTCTTCCCTTCTGGACCCTTTCCCTGTCCGTTTAAAAACCCCCTTACTGGGAAAAACCTAGCTCTTAAGTAGAGGGTTCAATGAGCATCACCTGCTCTCAATTCACTCTGAAGCTTGTCAAGGTTTATTCTTAAAGGCACCTGAATTTCTAATATTGTCACAGGAAACCCGGACTGATTTTTTCCTCCTTAGACTAGGCGTATGGAGGGCAACTTTAGCAACCTGATCAGTCACTACAGCACAAACGACGCATCGAATCTAGGATCCTTAGTCTGTATGGATCAATTCAATACTGTGCAGATTCTTTCCAAACGAATCCATCAGGAGAGCTCTAATAATTTGCTTGCAGCTACAGAATTGGATGCAAACATTTCAAAGATGAGTAAGTTTCTAGCACACTTTTAGCCTGTTTGATGGGTAATAAAACAGGCATGACAGCAAAGGCCATTAGTAAAGTTGAATGCCAGATTGCAGAACATTTCATTTCCTGTGATATTTAATCATCACAATATAACAGGATGCCTCTGCAACCCCAACCAATCCTCAAAAGTACAGAGAGCAAATAACCTCCTATCCCGAGCCTCCTACTTAACCTGGTTGGTCCTTTACAACAAGCCTAGGAATATCACATACAGACAGAAACTGCAGTTTTGTCTCATGTAGTCTGTAGTCAACTGAGAAGTAGACAGCAAGAGATAGAACCAGCCACGCAGATTGTTACAGCATGGAAGGAGTCCATTAGGCTTGTCTTGTCTGTGCTGGCTCTCTGAATAAGCAATGCCATTCCCTCTCCTTCTCTCCCCATAACCCTGCACATCTAAATAATAATAATCCAATTTCCTCTTGAATGTCTCGATCGAACCTACCTCTACCAGCGGATTCCAGATCCTCACTGCTTGCTACATGATAAAGCTTCTAATGTCTCCATTGTGGCTTTTGCCAATTACCGTAAGTCTGTGCCCTCTTGTTCTCAATCCTTCCAACAGTGGGAACAGTTTCTCCCTATTCACTCTGTCCAGATCCCTCACGATTTTGAACACCTCTATCAAATCTCCTCTCAACCTTCTATCCTCCAAGGAGAACAGTCCCAACTTCTCTAATCTGTTTAACTGAAGTTCCTCATCTCTGGAGCCACTCTCGTAAATCTTTTCTGCATCCTAATGTCTTCACATCTTTCCTAAAGTGTGGCACCCAGAACTGGATACAATATTCCAGGTGAGGCCGAACCAATGTTCTAGAAAAGTTTAACATAACTTACTTGCTTTTGTACTCTATGACCCTATTAATAAAGCCTAGAAACCTGTCTGCTTTATGAACCATGCTCTGAATCTGTCTTGCCATCTTCAATGACATATGGAGATATACACCCAGGTCCCTCTGCTCTTGTACCCCCTTTAGAATTGTATTTTTTATTTTATATTGGCTGTTAGTGTTCTTCCTATCAAAATGAATCACTTCACACTTCTCTGCATTGAATTTCATCTGCCACTTGTCCACCAATTCCAACAACTTATCTATGTCCTTTTGAAGTTCTTACACCATCTCACAATTAGCAAGTTTCCTAGCATCCGCAAATTTTGAAATTGCACTCTATACACCAAGGTCTAGACTATTACCCACATATCAGAGAGAGCAAGGGAACTCCACTTCCTCCAGTCTGAAAAACATCTATTAACCACTACTGTCACTCAGTCAATTTTGTATCCATGTTGTCACTGTCCAATGAACTGTCTCTGCTCACAAGTCTGTTTGGCGGCACTTTCAGAAATCCATGTACACCACAGCAACAGCATTACCCTTTATTAGCGCAAGTTAAACATGATTTGCCCTGAACAAATCTATGCTAGCTTTCATTAATTAACCTGCATTTGTCCATGTAACTATTAATTTTGTCCCAAATTACTGTTTCCAGAAGCTTCCCCACCAAACTTAAACTGACCAGCCTTTAATTTCTGGGTTTATCTTTTTACCACTTTTTAAACAAGGGCACAACATCCCAATTCGCCAGTGCCCTGGTATCACCCAAGTGCAAGGAAGGTTGGAAAATTATGACCAGTGCTTCACAATCTTCACTCTTACTTCCCTCAGTATCCTCGGATGCATCCTGGTGCCTTATCAATTTTAATTATAGACAACCTATCAAATGCCTCATCAATTTTAAATCTCTCAAGTGTACGAATTATCTCCTCCTTTAACATAACCTGGGCAGCTTCTTCTTCCATGGTAATGATAGATGAAAAGCATTCATTTAACACCTCAGCTATGAACTTGCCTCCATAAGTAAATCCCCTTGTTGGTCACTAATCAGCCCACTCCTCCTTTTACCAGCCTTTTACTTTTTAGCTGCCAGTCTCTTTTCATACTCTCTCTTTGCTTCTCTTATTTGCATTTCCACTTCTCTTAACCTTTTATTTTCAGCATGGGTGCTGGGTTGTATTACCCACCTGACGTGTCATAAATTCACCTTTTCTCCTTTACCTTAATCTCTATTGCTTTCATCATCCAGGGAACTCTGCACTCTTTGCAAAAAATGCGGACTCTTATCATTCACCACGTAGAACGCTCAGATTGAACAACCGACTAGTAAGGAAGTGAAGGAGGCTGGAAGACTTGCTTAGCTTGAAGCTAGAAGTCATCTGCAGTACAACCCTCAGTGAGAGATAGCTCTGGGATTAGAGGTTACACGGCTGGGAAAGTAAAAAAGAAGAAAGCCACTGGAAGCTGGGAGCACCTGTGAATGCTTGAAAAAAGAACTAATTCCATGGAGACTGCGAGGTGTGGTAAGTAAAAAGGAATGTCTATTTTATAGTTTAGAGCAAAAGTTGCCTACAAAAGAAAATATTGTTTGGTCAATAGTTTTTGTCACTTGTTACAGTAAAAAGTTTTACAGCATAGGAACAAAAAACAGAAACATAAATAGCTGTAAAAACTCAGCAGGTCTGACAGCATCTGTGGAGAGGAACACAGTTAACACTTCGAGTCCGTATGACTCCATCAGAGTCTGACAAAGAGTCATATGGACTCGAAACATTAACTCTGTCTTCCTCTCCAAGATGCTGTCAGACCTGCTGCGTTTTCCCAGCTATTTTTGTTTCAGATTTCCAGCATCTGCAGTATTTTGTTTTTATTTACAGCATAAGGTCCTGACGTGTTATTTTTTCAGCTGTTAACAGGAGCTTTGAGTTTCTCTTTAAAAGTGATTGGCCTCTACAGAGATCACAACAGGCCAGCTGATCAACAGCACCCTTGCTGGGCTGCTGCAGAATTTCCTGGTTTAGGATTAGATGAGTCAGCCTTCCACAGTGGGATCAATTCATCAATAAGCCTTTACAAAGCCCTAAGAAGCACTTCTGACTTTATCAACTCCCCAGGCCCCAAGGAGGATTTTAAAAGAAACAATTGCAGCTGCAGAGGTGTTTACCTTGTTGTGTGGCTTCAAGAACATGGAATCCTTCACCCTTCCAAATCGAAAAGCAACACACAGGATGTCAACTTCTGTATAGCCGTCCTCAGGTAGATTGCTTATGTGAACAAAATGGTCATATATAGTACACCCGGCCTGCATGAAAAGAAACCAAGTAAATAAAACGAGGTAGACAATCAAGAAGTGATGAGCCACACTGTGCAGTCACAATACATCTTGCATCAGGAATTTAATATAATGAAATGCAAGAGGTTTCGTAACTTAATAACTCAAGCATACAGTGTCCTTTACTCTCCTGCTGTCAGGGCAGCTCCACTGACTCCAGCAACTTTCTGGCCATCTTCATGTGCAAAGCCAAACAGTGATTGGTACTAGACTGTTCTTCCGTAGAAGGTGTCACAGCCAATCCCAATCTCTCTTTCCCAGGTACTGTTACAGAATAGCAATCAGATACAGAATCTGCCTGCTTTATTTTCTTGCCTCCCATGGTCCGAGCCATTCTCATCACCACATATTCCATGATTACTTACTCAGTATGGATCAGAAATCAATTCACCAATTCCCCCACAATGAGCAAGTTAACAGAACAGTCATCAATCATTAGTCTCTCCATTCTGAAAATATAAGTAGCAAGATACTTACATCTGGTTTAAACCCAGATTCTTCAATTATATCCTTAAATATAACCTCCTGGAGAAGACAGAAAAAGAACTGAGTGTTAGTAACCCTGACCAAATTACAGTCAGTGCGGCAAGGCCTCAAGCCTTGAAAAAGTGTTAGTTCATTTAATAGTTTTCATAAAAATATTTAAGTTTCTGCTCCCTTTTATCCCCTCTCTATTGTAAGTACTGGGGGATGAAATTCTTTTTTTCTTGATATTGAACCCACACTCCCAGAGCATTATCCTGGGCCTCTGGATTACTAGTCCAGTGACATTACCACTACACCACTAAATCCCACTAAATTGGTTGACACCAGTGGTGCTAGACCTTTACTGGATACACCACACAAAATTTTCTTTTCCTGTAACTTGAATGGAATAGTAAACTGGCAGTGTAAAACAAGCTGTCAATTCGCTATCAGCCCATTTTGTTGGACCAGTCTAGACTGAGTGCCCCTCTAACGTGGAACTATACCACTGTTCTTTCACTGTTGGTGGGTCAAAATTCTTCCCTAATAGTACCTATATCACCTTCTCAAGGGCAATTAGGGGTGAGCAATGCTGGCATTGCCAATAACGCTCACATCCCACAAATGAATAATTTAAAAAAAACATCCTCCCCTCTCTAACCCACAATACTTGAACTTCTCCCTCTTCCTCACAGCCAGGGCCACCAATTTATCTCAAATGACTAAATAAAATTCCATCATTATGTGGGATTGTAAGGTTTTTGCCAGTGCTCTGGAAGCACATTCTGAGAATCTGTTATAACTAATCCCGCTAGTGCATGAATAAATATATCAACTTCCATCATTGACTAGGATTCCAACACTATTATCTCCGTTTTCATGACCAGAGTCTGAGATTTTCTCCCACCAGAACTGTAGATTATTCTGGTTGTCCCTCTTACATTGGCATGTATGTGTTACCATTTGCATCCTCATCACCACAGCTATGTTCCTTTTTGCTTCACAGAGACCAAATTGAACAATGTACTCCCAAGTTTGGTCTGAGCATGTTTTCTGTAGTCATGTATTTTGCCATTTTTGGTGTAACACCAATCTGCTTTCTCATACTGTCTGTACCAAAAAAGTGAAAGTCTTTGTCCATCTCCATGCAATTACAATTTCATTCATTATATATTCCTAATCTCAACATTTTCCAACTAACATCCATTAATTTTATTACTAAAATCAAAGTAATTTCCCTGTCCAAATGCATTAATTAAATTCTTCTGTAAATCTTTTAATTGCATCTTGCTCGGCTATTCGCTGCATTCAGTCTAGAAATGCACAAGTTTACAATTAACTTGGACATTCAGGTCTAAGCACAAACCGACATGAGACTGCATTCAACATCCCATCACGTTGAGATTACAGCCTTATTCCCACTTCTCATTCAACATTTTATTCAGCCTCATACTCTATTTGTGATCATTTTCGCCCCCCCCCAAAAGCTTAATTATTAAATCATCAACATCTTCATGAAGCTCAGTAATGATAACAACAGTTACATGGTCCATTTGGAACATTATTATATTATATCAAGAGCTCTGAATCTCCAATTTTAACCCAGGTACATGATCTAACAAGCGCCTTCATTGCTTTTAGTATCTCTTACCATGTCACTCAGATCCACGTACTGATGTAGTACTTGCATGCTAATTGCATTTCCTTTCAGCTTGATTGTGGAAAGGCTGTAAAACTCCACCATTTTCTCTGCTGCTTTTGCGCAGGCCATTTCTAAGTATGCCTTAAAATTAAAATAAAATGCTTTAAGGATGGGGAAACTGAAGGTAGAATGTAACAGAAAAGTAACAGAGAAATACTTAACTTGTTTATATACCAGCCCTATTTAACGTACCACAATCTTTATATAGCAGAGAAAACACACACACAAACTTACTTTGGTACTGTGTCATATGCTTGTTGTACGATACTCTTAAATCACCCCTTCAAACTGCTTCTACATATCTATAATTACTTTCTATATCCACTAACAATTGCCTTTATCAGGTTAAACATTTTGGTTGAATCACCCCTCAACCATCTAAACTCAATGTAAAACAAGCGGCCATTATACGATCAGTCCTCACAATTAACCCTTTCATTCCTTGTACTATTCCAGTGAATCTTTGTCACCTAAGGCCAATACACCTTTCACAGTTTTGTCTACTCAATTATTTTCTCTATCTGTCCCTTTGTAGCTTCCTGCCCCCATTTTCACAACTTACTGTGCCTGCTAATATGTTGTCATTTGCAAATTTGGATACATATCTCTTCATTCCTTCATCCAAGTCATTAATATATTCTGTAAAAAAAACTCTCAAGATAACATGCCTGTGCAGCTCAGCATTCATCTCACTGAACTTTCTTTTGACCCCCTTCCCCCGCAGCACCCTCACCACTGACATTCAATTTGAAGCAGAAAGACCTGGCAGTACTCATTTATTAATACTTTTTCTAACAACAAACAAACTTCATTTTATCAACAAAGTTAGAGAAACCAAAATGAGGTTAAGGGGAGAAACAAAGAGAAAATAAGAGCACTGGCCATAGCAGAATCAATTAAATCAAAACAGAAACAAAAGGACGTGACTAGGAACAGCTGAAGAAAATAACAGCCACCTGAACAAAGTTATGAACCCTGAGAACAGTACCCACCTGGTTTCTGGAGAACGTAACAACCACATTCAACACTTGTCCAAAGGGCTTTGCCAGCCTTTTCAGGTCATCTTCTTTGTAACCTCTGGCTGGAAGATTATTAATTCGAATAACTCTACCTTTTACATTCAAGCCAACATTCTGAAAAGGAAATGAAAAAGCTCAAAGTTAACCAGTCTATAACAAGGGCATGATTAGGGGTGGGGAAATCACAGATATCACATTTAAGTTCAAAGAGATTTACTGTTAACACCACGCAAGATAGAGTTTTAAAACAAAAATAGAATGTGCACATCGTGTTGAATGGCATTTAACAGGGAGTTAAAGTGATGATCACACCTTCAGACAGCATTGAAGCTGCCAAGACATCAGCTACTTGCTGTTTCTCAAATTCTTCACTTGCCTTTTTAAGGCAACTTTTTTTTTTCTCGTTTGCACTTTATTTCCCCTCCTGGACTCTTCCTCAGTTCTGTACCTAGCTAAACTAAAAGGCTGGACACCAACCACTTCTCTGTCAGCACTTGTCAGTAGGTCTTCAATTGTTTCATCCTCAAAGCACCCCATGACATTGCTCCTCCCCATCTATCACCTCCTCTAGCCATACACCACCTTCAAGGGCAATTAGGGATAGGCAATAAATGCTGGCCTAGCCAGCAACGCCCACATCCTGTAAATGAATATTTTAAAAATCTCTTCATCTCTCCAAATCTGACATCTTGTGCTTCAAATTTCTTTTGCCTCAGGATTGGCGGCCATGCCTTCGCTATAGCCTAAACTTTATTGCCAGAAAAAGTAGCAGGCCTGAAGATTGGGAGTAGTTTAGAACTCAGCAAAGGAGGATCAAGAGACTGTTTAAGACGAGAAAAATAGAGTATGAGAGTAAACTTGCAAGGAACATTAAAGCAGACTGTAAAAGCTTCTGTATGTATGTAAAAAGAAAAAGATTAGTGAAGATAAATGTTGGTCCCTATCAGTCTGAAACAGGAGAATTTATAATAGAAAACAAGGAAATGGCAGAGCAATTAAACAATGACTTTAGTTCTGTCTTCAGAGAGGAAGACACAAATAGCTTCCAGAAGTACTAGAGAACCAAGGGTCTAGAGTAAGCAGGAGTAATTGAAGGCAATTATTATTACTAAAAAATAGTGGAGAAATTAATGGGACTGAAAGCCAATAAATCCCAAAGGCCCGATCACCTACATCCCAGGGTACTGTAGCTATGTCCCCTAGTTCAAGATTCCCCCACTAGTGGAAACATCTTCTCAACGTCTACCCTGTCAAGCCCCCTCAGAATCTTGTACATTTCAGTGAGATCACCCCTCATTGCCTTACACACTAATGAATAAAGGCCTAACCTGTTTAACCTTTCTTGAAGAGTCAATTGCTTCATCCCAGGAATCAGCCTAGTGAATCTCTTTTGAACTGCCTCCAATGCCAGTATATCCTTTCTTAAATATGGGGGCCAAAACTGTGCACAGTGCTCCAGGTGCGGCCACACCAACACACTATACAGTTGTAACAAGACTTCCCTATTTTTAAACTCCGATTCCCCCAGCAATACAGGCCAAAATTCCACTTGCCTTCTTAATTCCTTACTGTACCTGCATGCTAACTTCTTGTGTTTCATGCAGAAGAACACCCAGATCCCTCTGTGTTGTGCTTTTTTGGAGCCTCTCTCCATTTAAATAAGAGTCTGCCTTTTGATTTTACCTATCAAAGTGCATGAGCTCACATTCCTACATTAAACTCCATCTGCATGTTTTTGCCCACTCACTCAATCTGTCTATATCCCCTTTCAGATTCCTCATGTCACCACTACATATGCTCCCACCTATTTTTGTACTGTCAGCAAATTTGGTTACACTGAACTCTGCCCCCTCCTCCAAGTCATTAATTATAGCTAGTAAATAATCGAGGCCCTCGGACTGATCCTCGTGGCACTCCACTAGTTACTTTCCAACCTGAAAAAGACCCATTAATCCCGACTCTGTCTTGTGTGTGTTAACCAATTATCAATCCATGCTAATACATTAGCCCCAATACCATGAACTCCTAACCTGTGCAATAATAATCTTTTATGTGGCACCTTATCGAATGCCTTCTGGAAATCCAAATACACTACATCTACCAGTTCCCCCTTTACCAACTCAGCTTGTTACATCCTCAAAGAACTCTAGCAAATTTGTCAAACATAATTTCCCTTTCGCAAAACCATATGGACTCTGATTGCGTTATGCTTTTCTAAATGTCCTATTTCTTCCTTAATAATGGACTCTAGCATTTTCCCAATGACATACGTAAGGCTGACCGGCCTATAGTTTCCTGCTTTATGTCTCCCTCCCTTCTTGAACAGGGGTATCACATTAGCGGTTTTCTAATCCACTGGAACCCTCCCAGAATCCAGTGAGTTCTGGAATATTTCGACCAATGCCTCCACCATCTCTGCAGCCACTTCCTTTAAAACCCTTGAATGCAGACCATCAGGTCCTGGTGACTTGTCTGCCTCTAGTCCCATTAGTTTGTCAAATACTTTGTCCCTCATGATAGAGACTGTTACAAGATCTTCCCTCCCATTAGTTCCTTGCTTATCTGATATCTTTGGGATGTTTATAGTGACCTCCACCGTAAAGACCGATGCAAAATATTGATTTAAATTATCTGCAATTTCCCTGTTCCACGTTATTAATTCTCTTGTTGCATCATCAGAGGGTCCTACATTCACTTTAGCTACTCTCTTTCCCTTTTACATACCCGTGAAAGCTCTTGCTGTTTTTAGACTTCTTCCAAATTTACTTTCGTAATCAATTTTATCCCTCTATATTAGCTTTTTAGTCATCCGTTGCTGGTTCCTAAAAAATTCCCAATCCTCTGGCCTATCACTAATTTTCGCCGCTTTGTATGCCTTAGTTTTTGACTGGATATTCTCCTTGGCGACTCTGTTAACCACGGGTGGTTCATGCTTCTCATCGAGTCCTTTTTGACTGGGATACATTTTTGCAAGTGTTATGAAATATCTGCTTAATGACTGCCACTGTTCATCCACTGACCTTCCCCTTAGTCTATTTCCCAGCCCACTTTAGACAACTCTTTCTTCATACCTCTGTAATTGCCCTTATTTAAGTTGGGGACACTAGTTTGAGACTGGTGCAAAGTATTTATCCAACTCCTCTGCCATTTCCTGGTTCCCCATTCTTGTTTTCTCAGCCTCAATCTCTAAGGGGTCTATGTTCACTTTGGCCTCTCTTCCTTTTTATATATTCAAGGAAGCTCTTACTGTCTGTTTTTCTATTACTTACTAGTTCACCCTCAAAGTTTATTTTCTCCCTCTATTTTTTTTTGTCATCTTCTGTTGGTTGTTAAAACTTTCCCAATCCTCTACCTTACCACTAATCTTTGCCATATTATATGTTTTTTTTCTTTCAATTTGATGCTATCCTTAACTTCCTCAGACGCCGAAGCAGTCCAAGTCCAAATGCAGCAAGACCTGGACAATATCCAGGCTTGGCTGACATGTGGCAAGTAGAATTCACGCCCCACAAGTGCCAGGCAATAGCCATCTCCAACAAGAGCAAATCTGACCATCACCCCTTGAAGTTCAATGGCATTACCATCACTGAATCCCCCACTATCAACATCCTGGGGGTTACCATTGGCCAGAGACTGAACTGGATTAGCCATATAAATACTGTGGCTACAAGAGCAGGTCAGAGGCTAGAAATCCTGCGGTGAGTAACTCACCTCCTAACTCCCCAAAGCCTGTCCACTATCTACAAGGCACAAGTCAGGAGTGTGATGGAAACTCCCCACTTGCCTGGAGGAGTGCAGCTCCCACAACACTCAAGAAGCTTGACACCATCCTGGACAAAGCTGCCCACTTGATTGGCACCACATCCACAAACATGCACTCCTTCCACCACTGACACACAGTAGCAGCAGTGTGTGTTCCATCTACAAGATACACTGCAGGAATTCACCAAGGCTCCTTAAACAGCACCTTCCAAACCCATGACCACCACCATATAGGAGGATAAGGACAGCAAATAGGGACACCACCACCTGGAAGTTCCCCTCCAAGTCACTCACCATCCTGACTTGGAAATATATCGCTGTTCCTTCACTGTCAGTGGGTCAAAATCCTGGAACTCCCTTCCTAACAGAATGGCGGGTATACCTACACCACATGGACTGCAGCGGTTCAAGAAGGCAACTCACCGCCACATTCTCAAGGGCAACTAGGGATGGGCAATAAATGCTGGCCCAGCTAGCGAAGCCCACATGCCATGAATAAACAAAAAAGAATGGATGCAGGGATGATATTTTTTCTGGCTAGAATAAGGGGTCACAGTCTCAGGATACGGGGTAGAACATGAATGACTAAGATGAAGAGAAACTTCTTCACTCGGGTTGGTGAACCAATGGAATTCTGTACCACAAGTCTGTGGAGGCCAAGTCATTGAATATGTTTAAAAAGGAAACAGGTTTCTGGGCTCTAAAGGCATCAAGGGGTATGGCATTGAAATAGAGGATTAGCCATGATCATATTGAATAGTGGAGCAGACTCAGAGGGCTGAATGACCTACTCCTGCTCCTATTTCCTATGTTTCTATATTTTTATGTTGTCTCCAAAATAGTTGAAGGTAGAGAAAGTCAATGATGCAGCTTCACTGATTGAAAGAACAATTAGAGGTATTCTGGGAGAGATGTATTCAGAAAACGAGTTAGATCTCTGCAAACCAGAGGAGTGAATTCCCTGTTCGTAATGTTGATATGGGACATTATCCTGGATGGTTGCCTAAATACAGCAAATCCAGGAATATCAATTAGCTTGGAGCATGGGGTTTGACCCCTCTTCCAGCTGAGTTAGACTCGGGGCTTACCTCCTCGTCCTACCTGTCTGGCTGCACTTTGCCATGGTTCAGCAAATAATCACCAAGGGACTGCCTTTAGGCAGAGAATTCAAGATGATGATGATATGGTTTATTCAATTTTCCAAACGCAAAACTAGAAAGGTACAATATTTTCCTATTCAGCAGCTATAACGTGAGAGATGCTTACCTCAGAATCTGCCTTCTCCACAGCAGTACCATCGCCTCCTGCAATTTCTGAAACAGATTACGAGGGATCAAAAAGCTGAAAACAGTTAAACTAAACAAAGGCATAGAGCACAGGCTTTAAAAGAGACATTCTGCAACTCTCCAGTACAGCGTTTATATGATAAATTTAAAATGATATGCCATTTTCCAAAAACTCTTGGCATAACCAGTTAAAGCTCATGATTGTGGCAAGGAAGTAATTCATCCGCTATGATAAAACGAGCTAGTAGCGAGTGTCTAATAATGCTCCAGTGAAGCTTGCTGTTGAATATGTTGGTAAGCCAAGTGTGGGGAGTGCAGGGCATGGGCAGATAAAGAGGATGATGTCTGAAAGAAAGGACTCTGCATTGTCTGCAATGATCTGGAAAATGCCTATGAGAAATGATGTCAAGCTAATTGAGACAACATAACCAAGCTAATGGTTTAATTGGAAGAGATTGAGGACAACATTGTATTTTAGCTGCTTTGTCTCACTACAATTAATTAGTTAAACTATGTACCTTAGTTTCACTGCAATTAAGTGGGCATATATTATTAAGATAAAAACAAAAAAACTGCGGATGCTGGAAATCCAAAACAAAAACAGAATTACCTGGAAAAACTCAGCAGGTCTGGCAGCATCGGCGGAGAAGAAAACAGTTGACGTTTCGAGTCCTCATGACCCTTCGACAGAACTGTCGAAGGGTCACGAGGACTCGAAACGTCAACTCTTTTCTTCTCCGCCGATGCTGCCAGACCTGCTGAGTTTTTCCAGGTAATTCTGTTTTTGTTTTATATATTATTAAGATGTATCCAAGGATACTGAGGATGGAAAATTGTGAAGGCACTGGCCATAATTTTCCAGTCTTCTTTAGGGGTGGTGCCAGAGGACTGGAGAATTGCCAATTTTACACTCTTCTGCAAAAAAAAGGGTATAAACATAAGCCCAGCAACTACAGGCCAGTCAGCTTAACCTCAGTGGCGGGAAGCTTCTACAAACGACAATTCAGTACAAAATTAATAGCCTCTTGGGCGAATGTGGGTTAATGAAAGAAAGTCAGCAATGATTTAAGGGAAAATTGTGTTTAGCTAACTTGGGAGTTTTTTTGAAAATGTAACAGTGGGCTGATGAGGACAATGCTTTGAAAAGTACCTGCATGAGCACTTAGCACATCACAACATTCAAGGCTATGGGCGAAGTGCTGGTAAATGGGATTAGGTAGGTAGGTCAGGTGTTTTTCACATGTCGGTGCAGATTCGATGGGCCAAAGGACCTCTTCTGCACTGAGAGATTCTGTGAGTGCCATTGATGTGGTGTACATGGACTTCCAAAAGGCATTGGATACAGTGTTGCACAACAGACTTATGAGCAAAGTTATAGCTCATGGAATAAAAAGGACAGTACCAACATGGATACAAATTTGGCTGAGTGACAGGAAAGAGAGAGAAATGCTTAGTGGATGCTTTTTGGACTAGGGGAAGATTTGTAGTGGAATTCCCCAGGGATCACTGTTAGGGGCCTTGCTCTTCCTGACCTAGACCTTGGTGGACAGGCACAATTTCAAAATTTGTAGATGACACAAAGCTTGACAGCATTGTGAACAGTGAGGAGGATACTGCAGAACTTCAAAAGGACATAGGCAAGTTGGTGGAATGGGCAGACAATTGGCAGGTGAAAGTCAAGCGTGAATTCATTCATTTTGGTAGAAAGAACGTGGAGAGACTGAAGAGTACAATTTTAAAGTAGGTGCAAGAGCAGAGGGACCTGGTGTTTATGTGCATAAGTCATTGAACAGTAGCAGGACAGGTTAAGAGAGCATTTAATTAAGTATACTGCATCCTAGGCTATATTAACAGAGGCATAGAGCACGAAAGTAAAAGGTTATGTTAAATCTCTGTAGAATACTAGTTCAGCCTCAACTGGACTGTCATCCAGTTCTGCATGCCACACTTTAGAAAAGATGCAAAGGTATTCAAGATTGCAATGAGAATGACATAGGAGCAGAAATTAGGCCATTTAGCCCATCGAGTCTGCTCCGCCATTCAATCATGGCTGATAAGTTTCTCAACCCCATTCTCCCGCCTTCTCCCCGTAACCTTTGATCCCCTTACCAATCAAGAACCTATCTCGGACTTAAATACATTCAATGACCTGGCCTCCACAGCCTTCTGTGGCAATGAATTCCATAGATTCACCACTCTCTGGCTAAAGAAGTTTCTCCTCATCTCTGTTCTAAAAGGTCTTCCCTTTACTCTGAGGCTGTGCCCTTGGGTCCTAGTCTCTCCTACTAATGGAAACATCTTCCCCATGTCCACTCTATCCAGGCCTTTCAGCATTCTAAAACAAAAACAGAATTACCTGGAAAAACGCAGCAGGTCTGGCAGCATCGGCAGAGAAGAAAAGAGTTGACGTTTCGAGTCCTCATGAGGACATGAGGACTCGAAACGTCAACTCTTTTCTTCTCCGCCGATGCTGCCAGACCTGCTGAGTTTTTCCAGGTAATTCTGTTTTTGTTTTGGATTTCCAGCATCCGCAGTTTTTTTGTTTTTATCTTTCAGTATTCTGTAAGTTTCAATCAGATCCCCCCCCTCATCCTTCTAAACTCCATCGAGTATAGACCCAGAGTCCTCAAATGTTCCTCATATGTTAAGCCTTTCATTCCTGGGATCATTCTCGTGAACCTCCTCTGGACCCTCTCCAGGGCCAGCACATCCTTCCTGAGATACGGGACCCAAAATTGCTCACAATATTCCAAATGTGGTCTGACCAGAGCACATCCCTGCTTTTATATTCCAGTCCTCTCGAAATAAATGCCAACATTGCATTTGCCTTCCTAACTACCGACTCAACCTGCAAGTTAACCTTAAGAGAATCCTGGACCAGGACTCCCAAGTCCCTTTGCACTCCAGATTTCTGAATTCTCTCCACATTTAGAAAATAGTCTATGCCTCTATTCTTCCTACCAAAGTGCATGACCTCACACTTCCCCACCTTGTATTCCATCTGCCACTTCTTTGCTCATTCTCCTAACCTGTCCAAATCCTTCTGCAGCCTCCCCGCCTCCTGAATACTACCTGTCCCTCCACCTATATTTGTATCATCTGCAAACTTAGCCAGGATGCCCTCAGTTCCTTCATCTAGATCACTGATGTATAAAGTGAAAAGTTGTGGTCCCAACACTGACCCCTGTGGAACACCACTAGTCATCGGCCGCAATGCTGAGAAGGACCTCCTTATCCCCACTCTCTGCCTCCTGCCAGACAGCCAATCTTCTATCCATGCTAGTACCTTGCCTCTTACACCATGGGCTCTTATCTTACTGAGCTGCCTCCTGTGCAGCACCTTGTCAAAGGCCTTCTGGAAGTCTAAGTAGATAACATCCATTGGCTCTCCTTTGTCTAACCTACCCGTTACTTCCTCAAAGAATTCTAATAGATTTGGTTCTAGGGATGAAGAACTTCAGTAACATGGATAGATTGGAGAGGTTGTTTTCATTAAGAGAATGCTGAGAGGAGATTTGATTGAGGTATTCAAAATCATGAGGTATCTGGGCAGAAGTAGATAGGGAAAAAAATATTCCTGTTTATGGGAGGATTGAGAACAAGAGTGCACAGATTTAAGGTGACTGGCAAGAGAAGCAATGGAGACAGAAAAACATTTTCAAGCAGCCAATGGTTGGGACCTGGAATGTATTGGCCGAGGGTATCGCAGAGGCAGGTTCAATCGAGGCATTCAGGAGGGAATTGATTATCTGAAAACGAAGAATGTGCACAGTTATGGGGAGAAAGCCAATGAGTGGCGCTAGGCAAACTGATCCTTCGGATAGCCAGCGCAGACATGACAGGTCACCAACGGCTTCCTCCTACGCTGTATCATTTTGTGATAGTACCACCGGTGTGTGTCGTTACTTCACTGATAATATGCATAAAATATAATGATCAAAGTAAAAGATGGTATTTAAGTGTGAGCAAATTACTGCATTGGGGCACTCATACTGGAACTGTGAAACATGGCATTTCAATAAAAACCTGATCCTACATTGTTACAACCGTATGCATGTGTAATCTGTGGCTTAAGATAATGAGATAAATTCAATTGGGAAAGCAGTCCATCAGCAGTAAGGGACTGATATGGTTAAGGATTAGCTCAGTAACAACAATCAGCTATGTTTTGTTAAAACCAGGAGTGCTCAATGCTTACTCAAACTCACTTTACTCTGCTCCAGAAGACTAACACAATGATAAGTTTCATATCCCGTATCTGCCAGTCTTACAAACTCAAGATTGAGTGCAGAGTTAACTGGTGCTAGATAATGGGAATTACTGCATGGTGGATTCAATCCCACCTTCCACTAGGTTGAAGTTGCATCAAACTCAATCTTAAGTACGACTCTTACTAGAGGTTTACATCTGGTCAATCTGAACTGAATATAAAAATAACTTTTGAAGTATCAAACCACCCTCCTAGGAAACTATCACATTTACACAATTAAAAGATGTTATAAATTTTTCTCAGAGCAGTTGCTTACTTATATCAGCTGAAGGAGGAGCAGTTTCTGAAGCACTCCGAGCACCAGCACTGGTCACTGGAGCACTTATATCTTTCCTGAATGAGGCAAAGGAAAAGAATTTGAAACACAGACAATGATGCACAGGACATTGGTGGGCAACCAACATTTAGCCAGACCCCAAAAGAGTTCCATCCAAGTTAATGATATCCAGATGCTGGCCAACACTGAACACTTAGTGCTGCCACCAGCCACTGTGATTTTCAGGGTGAGGGCGAGCAAAGGAAGGACAATGACCCAGATTATGCAGCATCAGTAACAGAGACATACAAACATACGAATTAGGAGGGGTAGGCCAGTCAGCACCTTGAGCCTGCTCCGCCATTCAGTATCATGGCTGATCTGATTTTAACCTCAACTCCACATTCCCACCTACCCCTGATAACCTCCCCACATCACCCCCCCCCCGACCCCCGATATCAACAATCTACCTAACCCTGCCTTAAAAATATTCCAAGACTCTGCTTCCATGTCGACGATTTGCCATTAACAAATATCAGAGCTACAGCAAAACTTCTGGAGTGCAACATGCACCAGATGCAAATCTGAAGTTGTGGTGGGCCAATCAATGATATTCCCAAGGTCATGCAAATTTGTTGCCAAGCTTTAGATTTATTCGACAGGTAGGGGAACAAGCTTGAATTTAAGCTAACTGCCAACTAATTCACACCTAAAAGTATCAGACCTGTATTTTTTTTAAAAATTCATTCACGGGATGTGGGCTTCACTGACTGGGCCAGCATTTATTGCCCATCCCTAATTACCCTGGAGAAGGTGGTGGTGAGCTGTCATCTTGAATGGCTGTAGTCCACGTGGTGTAGGAAGGGAGTTCCAGGATTTTGGCTCAGCGGAGGTGAAAGAACGACGGTATATTTCCAAGTCTGGATGACAAGTGGCTTGGAGGGGAACTTCCAGGAGGTGGTGTTCCCATATATCCGCTGCCCTTGTCTCTCTAAATGGTAATGGTTGTGGGTTTGGAAAGTGCTGTTTAAGGAGCATTGGTGAATTTCCAGGCATTAAGGGATTTGCATTCTTTTTGCAAATACATGAGGGCGCCCACATTAAAGATGTTTCAACTGTTAAAATGGATTCAAGTGAATGATTTTTTAAAACATTAATCTTAAAACATGTAAGTCAGATTAATCAAACCTTTTCATTGTTTTAATGTAAATTACTTTTTAAACAAGTCAGATGGATCTTATTAAAATGTTAACATGAAAACTTTAAATTTAAAGTGATATGCATTGAAAGATTAAAAAGTCTGACATTAAGTTAAAAAGTCATTGATTTTACTTTTTAATATCACTTTTAAAATGATTTATCCTCATTCAATGATCAACCATCATTGCACTTTTAAAAAATATGCTTACTTTTGTAAAATTATTACACAGTGCTACTGAGCCTCGCTGAAACCAACCGAGAGGTAATCTGAAATTCTCTCTAAGGGGATCGTGTAATGTAGGTTTGATTAAACGTCAGCAATGAGCGCTGCTGCTGTGTCACTGACCTTGAAATCCGGCCGATTATCATAATTCTGCCATGAGAAAAAGCCAGCAGTAAAAATACAGGTTCTATATTTCCAAACATGGGATTTGCCCTTGAGAGTGTGCGTGAGTGGGCGAGGGGCTGAGTGAGAGCGCGCGTGAGCGAGGGGCCAAGTAGGAGTGCGCACGAAGAGCCAAGACAAAGAATGAGAGAGAGGGAGAGAGAGGGAGAGAAAGATGGGGGGGCGGGGGGGGAGAGAGAGAGAGAGAGAGAGAGAGAGATAGGATAGAGAATGTTGAACAGTGCAACCTGGGCTAAATTACTGACGGTTACAGGTTTGCCACTGGTTAACAGTTTGAAAAGAATAAATCACTAACATTGCATGCTTTCTATATTGGCGTCACTATACAAAGTAAGCCTTGTGTCAACACTGCTTGCTGTGTAGTGATTTATTAATAAATTTCTTCGGTTGAGTATGAAGGGCCATACACAGTGAAACAAACAAGTGTGGCACGTGCAACACAAAAGGCAGCAATGAATGCAGACTGAGTTTTGCCCGATGATGCCAAGTCACTGGTAGAAACTAGCAGAGGAAGATATGTCATGCATCTCCCAGCATTCAGCCAAACAGTAGAATTGGCTAAGGCCTGTATAGCAGGTGGAAAGCTTTTTAAAAATGTTTGCCTTCCCCAACGTTCCTACATTGACGTCACACTTCTGATTCATTTGTGTCAAGCAATACAACAGCAGGTGGAGTTTATCCCAAGTCTGTTAAGTCCAGAAATCTTTACTTCTGTTGCAGGATAAATGTACTGAATTTCAATTGGCAGCAACGCTCACCTCACTGCTGCTTTATTATATGCCACAAGAGCATGGGATTGCGTTATCCAAGCAAAACAATACAGAATCTCAATCCTTCCTTTGCACAAAAACTCGGTACTTTCAACATCATGTTAATAGAGGGAGAGTAAATAATCAGTTCTACATATTAGGGAAAAAATTAATATGTTCCACCAGATGATCAGCTGGTGTCAGGTTTACTGAGGGGTTAAGTTCATAGTACAGAAATTCAACAGCACAGACAACTCTGGGACTGAGACTCAACCCATACAAGCTTATTCACCTACAGATGGGAAGCATTGTTCCAGAATTCCCTTGGTTTCAGAGGCTTACTTCTCAGATACTTACTGTACAGAGGGAAAAACTTGGCTCTGTGACTGCTCTTTCTGATCCTATTGAAAGAAAAAAAGTGTTAGGATTTTCCATCAGCATTTTGTCATCCTGTTCTACCAAGCACTGAGGCACTAAGTGGGTCAACTACTAAAGAATAGCCAGGACATCACATGCATGAAAATGTTCCAGAGTTATATTGGACTTCAAATGTTAACTTTTAAAGAAAATTCTTTTGTGGAGTGTGGGTGGGCCAGCATTTATTACCCATCTCTAATTGCCCTTCAGAAGGTGGTGGTGCACCGCCTTCTTGAGCTGCTGCAGTCCATGTGGTGTAGGTAAACCTACAGTGCTATTAGGGAGTGGGTTCCAGGCTCTTGACTCCAGTGACAATGAAGGAACCCAACTCAGAATGGTGAGTGACTTGGAGGGGAACTTCCAAGTGGTGGTGTTCCCATCTAGCTGCTGCCTGTGTCCTTCCAGATGATAGTGGTTGCGAGTTTGGAAGGTGCTATCTAAGGAGGCTTGGTTAATTCCTACGTGCATCTTGTAGATGGTACACACTGCTGCCACTGTGCGTCGTGGTGGAGCGAGTGAATGTTTGTGGATGGGGTGCCAGATGTTGCCAGGTCTGCTGAGTTTTCCCAGCACTTTGTTTTTATTTCAGATCTGCAGCATCTGCCATATTTTGCTTTCATTTTATCTGAGTTACTGGGGGCGAAAGATGTACATACTTTTCCTATGGATATCCAGCTGCCCAACACTGCACCCCCCAACATAATCTCCACCGCCATCATTTCCGATCAGGAGCTCCCTCCACGTCCCCACCTCCACCAACACCCCCCAAACACATAGGGAGGTCGCCAGGTTCTACTGACTGGTATCTCAAAGTGGCGTACAGCTCCCCAACTCCACTACAAGGACAGCAACAGCCAGGTGAGTCCATTGAGCAGCCTGTAACTAGCCATTTAAGGGCCTCAACCAGTCTCCAGACATGAAGTTCGCCCTTGACCTTCCCCGCTCCGCACAGGCCTTCACATAAGAATTTCAGTGCCAGTGTGATGCTAGGTATGTAGGCCATACCCTGATCGTATCAACCAGCATGTCCCAGCTGCTGTTTGCAATAGGCAGGGTACAGACCGTACCCAACCAGCCTGTGTGTGCAAAACTCAAAACACGGCGTCCAACATTAGATGTGATTCCGTGATTGGACAATATTTGCTAAATAACCTTCAGTGTGCTAAGAATTACGCTAACAACGAATTTAAGATTGTCAGTCAGGCTGGCAGTGTGGCACACTGGTGTGTACTGGAAGCTACATATATTAATAAACAAGCCCTGCTTTCTTTGCAGACAGAAAGACCATGTACAAACATTGCACCTGTTTAAGCGAAACAAAATAAGTGACAGCCATTCACTGAATCAGTCCTCAGGGCAAAGCCTTGACCAATCAGGGTCAAGCTACATGGTTTAAATTTCAAACAATGCCTGGCAGTTAACTATCAATCACCCTCATTGGTGCATTCTCCATGGCAACGCCTCTACCAAACAGAGTTCACTTGCCAACCAATCAGCACTCTCTTCACATACAGTATAAATTGTTGTTTTCCCTTTATATTGGTATCCTTATGAGTGTCAGGCAAAAAGCTTAGACATGTCTCTTTTTTCAGCAATACTCAAGTCCTGTACTACCAATGACAGTGGCCAACTTGGGCACAGCAAGATTGTACAAAAAGCAATAAGTGACTATTTTATTTGTTTTAGTACATTGATTGATGCATAATGTTTGCCATACCCCATGGAGAAACCCCATTCTTCAAAGTGCCACAGGATCATTAATGTCTGCCTTATGGGTCATACAGTGTTTTGGGTTTGAAGTGTCATCTAAAGTCGCTGCCTCTAATATAGCACTGCCTCTGTAATGCAATGAAATGCTAGTCTAGATTACATACTTGTGTTTGATTGTACCTTTGTAACCACCTCTTATATTACATATTACTCTTACATTATACTTTACACAGTGCTCAACTTTCCCATTCCCTCCTGTCAGCGGTAGTTCAGTTGTTACTCGCACCTCCGAGTCAACAGTTTGAGAGTAGAAAACCTAGCTTGCCACTCAAATTGCAATACTCGGAGCGATGTAGTGTCGAATGAGGCAGTAAACTGAAACCCCGTCTGCCCTCTTAAGCTAATGCGTGTGGGAGCTGCACAAAAAAATTTTAAAGGACCAGCACACTACATAGAAAAATTAGAGAACATTAGTCCTGGCCAATATTTAATCCCTTATCATGATCTGGTTATTATCACATTGCTGTTTCTGGGACGTTGCTGTGCACACACACTGGCTGCTGCATTTTGACATTACACCAGTGACTACACTTCAAAAATACTTTCTTGGCATTGGGAAAAGTGCTTTGGAGCTTCATGAACAACATTATAAAAATGCACGTCTTTACTTGTCCACCTTTTGAAGTGTTTTGTTGTGTGAGAAGTGCCATAGAAGTAAAGTTGCTAACTGTCTTCAACCAGCTTAAGTACAGAATCTATGGATCCAAATTTACACAACAGACTCATGTCTATCTCATGGAAAGTAAAAGCACCTCGGGACTTACTGGTTGCTTATGGATTTGCTTCTTCCGTCCCAGTAACGTCATGGTTACTTGCCGGTGATTGATCTCCACCGGTGTGATGCTATAAAACTCCACCAGTGCCACTGCAGCCTCTTTATAGGCCATTTCCAGGAAAGCCTATTTCAAAACAAAAACTAGTTAACAAACTTATATGCAGACCTCTGTACTGAGGAACTTCTTACCTCTCAGTCTTTTTCTCTATCATTAAACCCCAAGCTGAGTGTCACCAAGCCTCTACTTTCTAAAGTATTTACAGCACAGAAACAGGCCATTTGGCCCAATAACAGTGCCAGTGTTTATGCTCCATATCAGCCTCCTTCCATCCATCAACATACCTTTCTGTTCCTTTCTCTCTCATATGCTCACCCACCTTTCCCTTAAATACATCCACGCAATTGACATCAACTGCTTTCTGAGGCAACAAGTTCCATATTCTCACCACTCTCTGGGTAAACAAGTTTCACCCGAATTCCCCATTGGATTTATGTGACTATATTGTATTTATGGCCCCTAGTTCTGGTCTTATCAGAAGTGGAAACATTTACCCTATGTCAATTCTGTCAAGCACTTTGATAATCTTAAAAAACTATTAGATCACCCATCAGTTTTCCCTTTCTGCAGAAAAGAGCCCAAGCTTGTTCAAACTTTTCTCCTCTCCACTCTCAACTCCTTTTGCTAGAGCAAAGCTCCATGAGTGGTGGCTGCCCACTCCTGCACACTATCCAAACATCCATTGTGAGCCTTTGATAGGTGAGTGAGCCACTTCGAACTTTTGAGAGATGGTCTGCAACCTCTTCAATCATGGGGAATATCAGCAGCAAATGTCAACCTATCCTTACCCAAGATTCACACAAGTGTATTTCCAACAAAGGGCACTGATCCTGGTCAACAGCCCTAGGACATTGAACCCAGCTTGCAATACTCCATCACCACCCAGCTGACACCATCACAAGCTGGATAATGAACCCCAGATCTTCCTCTTTGGTTACAAATTGTATTTTAACCCACCAGAAAACCAAAGGGTTTTACTGAAGAGGGCCAAACACGGTTAATTCTATGTAAGAACAGGTGTAGTGAATCACTGTAAGCTGGTTGCAAGAACCAAAGACAGGTTTTGTGTTTTTATCGCGGTGAGAGGTGTGGTAAAAGATATAAGTTTACAACAAATTAAGTCTCTGTTTTCTCTCTTGGTGGCAGAGAAGAAATAACATTGGGAGGAAATAAGAAATAACTTTTCTGTGCAACTTTACCTCGTTTTTGGTGCGTACTAGCTTAATGGCTGCGACTTTTCCAAATGGCTGGGTCAGTTTTGTGATGTCATCCTCAGTGTAACCATCATGTGGCAGGTCAGTGATATGAACCACGCGCCCACTCCTCTTCATTTCCTCCATCTTCAAAAACAACACAGCAGTTAGCCCTCCAATGGAACACCCCCAACCAACAAGAACAGCTAACAAAGAGTCATCCTCACAACAGAATCAATTTAATTAAACCAGATTATGTAGAACTAGCACTTCATGCAGCTCCTCATTGAAAATACTGAAACAGTGGCCCATATTTTCCACTTTATATCCTACAGAGAAATAATTGAGACTTACCAATTGTGCATTTGCCTCTTGTTGAGGGGTAGGTTTCTCCATTTTGACAGCAGCAGCAGCTGCACCTACAGACACAGAGTCCAATGAGACCCAATCCAATTAACAGTCACAAGCAAATAACAAACATCATGTATTCATCTTCAATAATGCATCAATGTAATATCAAAACATTCCTTATGGCAGGGAGCTTGCCATCCTTACCCATTTTTTAAATTCATATATGGAATGTGGGGGTCAGTGGCTAGGCCAGTATTTTTACTGCCTACCCGCAATTGCCCTTGAGAAGGTGGTGGTCAGCCGCCTTCTTGAACCATTGCAGTCCATGTGGTGTAGGCACACCCACAGTGTTGTTTATCTGGCCTATACATTTCAGTCCTACACCAATTTGGTTGACAGCTTAACCCTGAGATGACCTAACAAGTCACCCAGTCATATCAAATTGTTCCTAGCAATTCAAAAATAAGGTCTTCCACCACCACCTTAAGGACAACCCTTGATGGGTATCAAATGTCAGCCTTGTCCGTGATGCCCAAGAATGGATTGAAAAGTAATAGCATGTTTAGTTACACTAGGTGGTTTTTGTGCTATGCAGGTAGTCTCACAGCAGCACAGGCTTATTACTATTGATAGAGAATCTGTAAAAGGAAATGTCATCTGTTTTATGAGGGCAGGCATAGTAAACCTGTAGAATTTGGGCAGAGTCTAAGTTTCTGGGAGATATTACCATTCAGGGATGATAACACTGGGGAATCAATCACCCTGGGATGCTCCTGTGCACCTGCCAGAACTCAGTTAAAGCTGAGGAGCAGGGCACAACATGGAGTACAACATAAGGAGCTGGCGAATGAAAGCAGATAGTTAAATATATTTAAAAACAAGGAGTGCTGGCAATATTCAGCAGGTCTGGCAGCATCTGTAGCAAGAGAAACAGTTAATGCTTTGAGTTGAATATGACACTTTAGAACTGAAAGGCAACAGAAATGTGATGGGCTTTATCCCATTGAAAGGGGGAGAAAGAACAAAAAGGAAGTTTTGGGATAGGATGGAGGGGCGGGAGGGCGGAAAGATATTATGGAACAAAAGGCAAAGGGGAGTGACTAGAACAGAAACAACAGAATAATAAACAGCTCCATCCAAAAAAAACGAAAAACAAGTTTCAGACAGATACAACAGAAACAAAACAGGGGACAGTGAGTTCATCGTCTGAAATTGTTGAACTGTGTTGAGTCTAATGTTGAGTCCAGAACATTTTTTTGCCTTGTGCTGGTCTGAATCTTGTTTTTGATTTTGGATAGAGTTGTTCGTTATTTTGCAATTCACACTCACTCTGGACAAATGCTTTGTTTCTTTATCTCAACCATTACCATTCCTTCTGCCTTTTGTTCCATAACATATTTGTCATTTATTCTCTCCCATCCTCTATCCTTATCCCAGCCCTTCCCTTTTGTTGATCCTCCCCCTTTCAATGGCATAAAACCCATCACATTTCTACTTTCATTCTCAAAAGTCATATTCATCTCAAAACATTAACTGTTTCTTTTGCCACAGATGCTGCCAGACCTGAGTATTTCCAGCATTTAAATGTACATGAAAGAAATATGAATCAATTCCACAAAAATATGAATTGTTACAGCACCAACCATAGTTGAATAGGAGACTCTAAAGTTATTATACAAGAGGAATCCAGCACTCCCATTTTTACCCAATACTGTGACTTTGAGCCCTATTTGCCATCACTTTCCCCTTCCCTAAAAAATGGTTTACTGTTCCTGGAATGTGGTCTTGAGATGCTGGGACCCTTTTGACACCATGTTCAAACAGCCAGCCTTTGTCAGCCCTGGCAAACTTATCCTCATCTAACAGAAGGCATCAACCCCCGGGTGATCTCTTCTCTACCTCCTTGGGGATGGCTACATGGCCAATTACAGCACCCTTCCTACTGCCTGGAATGAGACTGGCTAATACAGCAGAAAACAAAGATTGAGCCCACAAGAACTTGATCAATGGCTTCAATTTTAATCATTTTCTGTACTGAAATCAGTGCAAATCCATCCTGTACTATAGATGCTGTGGTTACTTTTATTATATTTTAGTACAATTAAAAAGAGTACTAAATTACATATTTAACAAGCAATAAAACAATATCCCCTCCAGGAGTCATGTTTAGTTATGACAACGAAGCAGACATCCCAGGTGCTAATACCAGTAGTACATTACATCGGTCTGAGTCTCATCTACTCTTTTGGACAAAGCACAGAAATATCTGCACGTGAAAGGTGTACTTTTGCAACTGAACTTTGTAGTGTGTATTGCATTACACCTGTAAGAAGGAACATAGCAACAAGAGTTTAACCCCTTGTGCCTTTTCCACCATTCAATTAAACCATGGTTGATCGCCACCTAATTCCATATACCAATCTTTGTCCAACGTCCCTTAATAGCTTTAACTAACAAAAATCAATCATGGATTTAAAACTAACAATTGATTATTAACGTAGCAGTACTTCCCAATTTCACTCCTGCAAAGTCTAGCTCTAACTTGTAGACTACGTGCCTGGTCCTAGAGTCCCCAATCAGTGGAAATAGTGACTATTTATTCACTTCAATATCTTAGACTTATTATCTGACCTCAGTGAGTGAAAAAGTGGAGGTACAAGATGTGTTTTTAGAATCCCTGGACTTCAAGGGAGAGAGAAAACACACAGACAGGTCTCCCAATCCTGCTCAGTAATCAGCAACCTGTGCTGTAAACCATGTGCATGCTGTAATCATCAGCCAAGGATCAGCAGTAATAAGAGTATCCTATTCACAGGGAGGCAGTGGCATTATAGTAATGTCATTGAACTAGTAACCAGAAGCCCAGACAAATGCTCTGGGGAACAGCAGCTGGTGGAATTTAAATTTAATTAATAACTCTGGAATTAAAACCCAGTCTGGCCTCCATGTGACTCGAGACCCACAGCAATGTGGTTGACTCTTAAATGCCTTCTGGAATGGCCAGCAAGCCGCTCAGTTATATCAAACCACTACTAAGTATAAAAGGAATGAAACTGGACTGGCCACCTGACATCAGCCTAAGCATTGGAAACGACAACCCTGTCTTGTTGACTCTGCAAAGTACTCCTTAGTTAAATCTGAGGGGCTTGTGCCAAGATTGGGAGAGCTGTCCCATAGACTAATTAAGCAACAGCCTCACATAGTTATACTCTCAGAATCATACCTTGCAGGCAATGCCTCAGACACTACCATCACCATCCCTTAGTATGCCCTGTCCCACTGACAGGACAGGCCCAGCAAAGCTGGTGGCACAGTGGTATACGGTCTGGGAGGAGAGAGAGCGAGAGTGCATGAGAGAGCGCGAGGGGGAGAGAGAGCGAGAGGGGGGTGTTGCCCTGGAGTCCTTAAAATTGAATCTGAACCCCATGAAGTCTCAAGGCATTATGTCAAACATGGGCAAGGGAACCTCCTGATTATCACGTACAGCCACCCGCGCCCCCGAAAGCTGATGAATCAGTGCTCCTCCATGTTGAACACCATTTGGAAGGAGCACTGAGGGTAGCAAAGGCATAGAATGTCCATCAGCGAGGCTGTCCAACTAACACCACTACTGGCTGAGCTGCCGAGTCCTACAGGACATAGCTCCTAGACTTGGTCTGCAGCAGATGGTGAGGGAACTAACAAGAGGGCCAAACCTACCTGACCTTGCTCTCACCTATCTACCTGTTGTGGATGTATCTGTCCATGAAAGTATTGGTAGGAGTGATCACCCCACTGCCCTTCTGGTGACAGTCTTCACATTGACAATACCCCCCATTGTATTGTGCGGCATTACCACTCTGCTAAATGGGATAGATTTTAATCAGATCTAGTAGCTCAGGACTGGGCATCCATGTGGGCCATCATCAGCAGCAGAATTGCATACAACCACAATCTGTAATCTCATGGTCTAGCATATCCTGTACTCTACCATGACCATCAAGCCAGGGGGGCCAGCCTGGTTGAATGAAGAGTGCAGTGCAGCATGCCAGGACCAGCACCAGGCATACCTAAGAATGAGGTGTCAACCCGGTGAAATTGCAACACAGACAACCAGCGTGCCAAACAGCGGAAGCGGCATGCGATGGGCAGAGCTAAGCAATTCCACAACCAACAGATCAAATCTAAGCTCTGCTGTCCCGTCACATGCAGTCATGAATGGTGGTGGACAGTTAAACAACTGACTGAAGGAGGAGTCTCCACAAATATCCCCATTCTCATTGGTGGAGGAGCCCAGCACATCAGTGCAAAAGATAAGGCTGAAGCATTTGCTACAATCTTCAGCCAGAAGTGCCAAATGGATGATGCGTCTTTGCCTCCTCCAGAGGTCCCCAACATCATAGATGCCAAGCTTCAGTCAATTTGATTCACGCCACATGATATCAAGAAATAGCCAAAGGCACTGGATACTGCAAAGGCCCTGACAATATTCCGGCAATAGTGCTGAAGACTTGTGCTCCAGAACTTGCCATGCCTCTAGCCAAACTGTTCCAGTACAGCTATAACACTGGCATTTACCTGGCAATGTGGAAAATTGCCCAGTTATGTCCTGTACACAAAAAGCAGGACAAATCCAACCTGGCCAATTTCCACCCCATCAGTCTACTCTCCATCATGAGTAAAGAAATGGGAGGCGTCATCCACAGTGCTGTCAAGCAGCACCTGCTTAGCAATAACCTGCTCACTGCTGCCCAGTTTGGGTTCCGTCAGGGCCACTCAGCTCCTGGCCTCATTACAGCCTTGGTTCAAACATGGACAAAGGAGCTGAACTCCCAGGGTGAGGTGAGAGTAACTACCCTTGGTGTCAAAGTAGCATTTGACCAACTGTGGCATCAAGGAACCCCAGCAAAACTGGAGTCAATGGGAATCAGGGGGAAAACTCTCCACTGGTTGGAGTCATACCTAGCACAAAGGAGGATGGTTGTGGTTGTTGGAGATCAGTCATCTCAGCTCCATAAAATCACTGCAGGAGTTCCTCAGGGAATTGTACTCGCCCAACCATCTTCAACTGCTTCATCAATAACCTTCCTTCCATCATAAGGTTAGAAGTGGGGATGTTTGCTCATGATTCCACAATCACCCCTTGATGTCCAATGGCATTACCATCACTGAATCCCCCACTATCAATATCCTGGGGGGGCGGGTTTTACCATTCATCAGAATCTGAACTGGTCTGGCCATATAAATACTAATGGCAACATGAGCAGGTCAGAGGCTAGGAATCCTGCAGTGAGTAACTCACCTCCTGACTCCCCAAAGCCTTTCCACAAGATACGGGTGTGATGGAATTCTCTCCAATTGCCTGAATGAGTGCAGCTCCAACAACACCCAAGAAGCTTGACACCGTCCAGGACAAAGCAGTCCACTTGATTGGCACCTTCAACATTCACTCCCTCCACCACCGATGCACAGTGGTAGCAGTGTGTATCTGCAGCAACTCACCAAGGCTTCTTAAACAGCACCTTCCAAACCCACAACCTCTATCACCTAGAAGGACAAGGGCAGCAGATGCTTGGGAACAACACTACTGCAAGTTTCCCTCCAAGCCACAGACAATTCTGACTTGGAAATATATCGCCGTTTCTTCCCTGTCATTGGGTCAAGATCCTGGAACTCCCTTTCCAATAGCAATGGGTGTATTTACACATGGACTGCAACGGTTCAAGGTGGTACCACACTACCACCTTCTCAATGGCAATAAATGCTGGCCTTGTCAGTGACGCCCACATCCCATGAAAGAATAAAAAATCATAACGCCTCCATGGTGGTACAATCTCCTGACATTCAGTTTACGTACGTAGAAATAGCTATGAGAAATATTCAGGAGTATTACAAAAATTGGGAACTGGATCCCAGCAAGAATCAGTTGTTTGAGATGAAAAGAATTGGTTACAAAAAGCACACTTCCCTCAGGAAGTGTTCCACCTCACAAAATTCACATCCACGAGAGGTATAAACTCTAACTTTCTGGTGAATGCTTCAACCAAGTTGAAATAAAGGCGGAATCAAAAGTGTGGTTCTCTTTGCTTTGTGACTCTTTCATGGGTCTAGCTGGTTAGCAATGTAAGGAGCTCACGTTACATAACTAGACACATGCCAATGCAAAACATAAACATAGTGTGAGATAGATGGATGCTACAATACCTGAAGTGCTTTTTGCCTCAGCAATGGGTTTCTTGGCAGCTGCAGGTCGCTTTTTAACCTTCTGATTTTCAGGCTTCTGATTTGCAGGCTTCTGATTTATCGGCTGGCTTGCAGCAGGCTTCTGCTTGGCATTCTTAGCAGGTAATTCCTTCTGTATTTTGCGTTTGGGGCTGGGCTTGCGTGGACTGGGCCTGTGAGGACTTGAATGTTTGGGGCTCAGCTTGGATTTGTGTGGGCTCATACGCCTAGGTCTGGGCCTGTGAGGGCTAGACCGCTTTGGACTCAGCCTTGGTCTGTGTGGGCTGGACCGCCTGGGGCTGGATTTGGATCGGTGTGGGCTGGAGCGCCTTGGACTGGATCTAGAACGGTGCGGACTAGTACGTCTTGGGCTTGTCCTTCGAGGGCTCGGATGCCTCGGGCTGGGCCTACGTGGGCTTAAGTGCCTGGGACTGGATCTGTGAGGACTCATGCGCCGAGGGCTTAGACGCTTTGGACTCATCCGTCCTGAGCTGAAGGGTGCGGAGGCCTGCTCTGCGATGGCCGCTTCTTTCTCTTTCTTTGCGACATCCTCTCTGAGTGAAGTAAAATGAAAGTGAATTCAAACTGCAAACAATTCAGCACAGGTTCATGTTAAAGCTAAAACACTTCTGATTACAGTTGGAATCTTTTCTGCATCTACAGCACAGCCAGCCATTGTGCCTGTGTCAGCTCTTTAAAAGAGTTATTGAAGTAGTTTCACTCCACTTCACTATCCTGTAAATTCTTCCCTTCAAGTATTTATTCAAATCCTTTTTGAATGCTACTATTGAATCTACCTTCACCGTCCTTTCAAGCAATACATTCCAGATCACAACTCAGTTCCTTGGTCCAAAATCAACTGATTCTGCCAAAATTAACCTTCATCTGTACTGTTCTATGTCCTTACTCAGCCTGTGCCCCTGACCTTGGTCAGTTCAAATCCATCACTGTCCTGCTCACAATGGAACATCCATGGAGTAATTTACAGAATGGATGTGAAATTAGCCCAGACAAAGCAGCAACACAGAGTGTGACTAAAGACTAAGACCTGAGCCAGAGACAAGGCACAAACGAAGGCTTCAGCAGCAGATGGGCTGGGGTGAAGCAGAGATGGATGCTATTTTGGACATGGAAGAGGTAGTCTTTGTGATTGAGAGGATGTGGGGTTGGAAATTTAACTCAAGAAACCAAGGTTATAAAAAAAATTTTGGTCATTCTGAAGTAGTGGCAAAAGCACAGAGTTTCTGGTGTTTTGGCCTTCCCAATGTGGAGTTAACCCCATGTCTGTGGAAAATGTTGCAAAAATACAGAACATGGGTAAGGCAGAGGAGGAGCAGAGACTGATCAGAAACAGGGGTCAGAAAAGAAGTTCATCAAAGGCTATAGTGGGATGGGAAGAGGAAGAGCAGAAATTACAGATTGCACCTATCAAAAAACTTGGACTGTATCTGGAGTCAGCACTTCTGAGTTGTGCAACTCAAGGGTGGAATGCCAGGGGAGGTTTGATGAGTTGATTTTAAAGGATCATTAAGAAAAAATGAATTACACATGAAAATTGTGGTTCAAGTGTGTAGCTAATGGTAATATATCATCAAATCATGACGTTTTATTTCTGGATAGACAATTGGGCATTAATGAGTAATAAATCCAGGCAAGTCACCGTGTCCCTTCATTGCAATACCCCACCACTGATGCAAAACCTTGATAATGACTTCCAACTAAGTCCCCAAAGCAAATGAATGAACATTTAACTGCATATCTCAAAAGTGATTTCAAAAGTTCAGAGTTCAAAGTATTATACCTCCTCCTGGAAAAATGGGAGAGAATTATGTAAAATGGAACGTACTTTGTTGGAGGAACAGCATCTGGATCCCAATCTGGATACCTGCAAAGTAAAACATTTAGAAGTTTATTACGAGTGACTGCACCAGGCACTACACCTGTGGGCTCCACAAATTACACCAAAATACCCCGATAATTAGCCCCCAGGAGCTTTTAGGTTCACAGTGGATGGCATTGTTTTCAAAATGCAAAGGCAAAGGAGGAAAGTGACTGCAGAATATAGTGAGTTCTCCTTTTAAGCTATGCTTTAGAGTTCAGGTGGTTCTTGTCCAGATATGGACCCAGTTTCTTCTTTCTTAATTTACAGTATGTGGATGTCATTAGCAAAGCTGGAATTTATTGCCCATCCTGAGATGCCCCGAGTTTGATACATCTGCATCACTTCAGGATGCGGTTAAAAGCCAAGCACATTGGTATGGTACTAGGGTCACATAGAGACCTCAATCGGGTAAGGACGGCAGGTTACCTTCCCTAAAGGACACCAAGTGAACCAGATGGGTTTTTACATCAGATCAAGCAGCTTCCTGGTTACTTTCAGTGATGTCAGCTTTTTTCCCTTGGGTTTCACTTCAGCTGAATTCAAATTTTCACTCATAGTGGAACTTGATCTCATGTTCTCTGGATTATTAGTCTGAGCCTTCGGATTATTGGTCTAGCAACATAACCACCACTTAATCAGACTAAAGGAATATGGCAATTAATTTGCACTCAATGACCTACTACATTGTTAAGGAGAGCTGAGGAGAAGGTTAAATAGATATTGGTAATACCTTTCTGTCTTGTGCACATGTTTTAAAAAGATGATGATTTTCAAGTGACAGATGCTAGAGAAGGAAATGCATTTCTTTACCTTCATCTTTCCAGGTAGTGCAGTGGTTCAATACCATAAGCCAAAGGCCAAGGCTAATAATCTAGAGTACAAAAATTCAAACCCCACCAGGGCAGTTTGAGAACAGAATTCAGTTTAAAACAAAATCTGGCAGAGCTTTTCAGATGACCGCCCAGACACCTGGGAAGAAGTTCCACTTCCCAGCTGCTGGCCACCTGATTGGCTGGCAGCTCTCTAGTCCCTGCAGCACCACCCAGAGGGATAGCTGTTGCTGGGATTACATCTATTCCCAGCAAAGAGACAGGACCTGGCGAAAGGCAGAGCCAAGCAGGAGGGTGTACCTGGGACAGGGGAGGAGGGCAGTGGAGAGGAGAAAGAGACCTCACGGTGGGAGCCCCAATCAGGAAAGGGGGCACCTTGAGGAGGGCGCAACCCCCTACCCCCCCACCTGAGGCCCGAGCAAGCTAACTTGCTTAAAAGACACAACTCTAAATTAGGGGAGAGGGAAGGAAAGAGGGGAAAAAGATGGCTGAAGACAAGCACTAGGGATGCATTTCTGCCAGTGATCTCAAACTAAGATACTGATCTCAGCAGTTCAATAAATGTGTTCTTGCTGGAGTTGGATAGGAGGAGGGGGCTGACAGCAGGGCTTAAAGACTCTTACTGCAATAACTGAATTGGATCAGCCTCAACATCCTCCATGAACAAACAGCTTTCTGACACTCACTATATGGGTTCACACAAAGAATGGTCTCTTCAGCAGGTAATGAAGAGTTGCTTTACCCCTGGCAAAAGGCCTGTTCCTTTGGAGAACAGAAATGAAGAAAATGTATGCACTTGACAGCTTCAGTGTTCAAACCAGCTCTTCGTAATTGGCAACACCTGAAAAAGAAAAACCCCAAACTTGGGTAAAATCCTTACTCTTTGAGCAAAAGCCGGCAGCTGTCATTGTGGACAGATGTTTTGTTGTGACGCTCCCAATCCTGCAAAAACAAAGAGAAAACAACACATTTTAGCACAATGCAATGGGGAAACTAACCATCCTACAAAAATGACCCAGCGAAGTGTGCTGATAAATCCTCAAATGATTCATTCACTTCAATCAGTATATTGTGGTGCCATTCAAACCAGATGATGTCCACTCCGCACAAGAGGCACCCCCCAATGATGATGGATGGTTTCCAAGGGTTGCACTGGTCGACAAAACTTATTGGCAAACCACACAGTAATAATGTGACAAGCTGCTCTTGTGAATGCCACTCAATGCTGCACGGAGATGCCAAATTATTTCTGAGAACAGCAAGAAATCCCAGACATGCAAAGGCTGAACATAAAGTATCAGTGCAAAGAATATAGTATTGTACAATGCTGTTTCGTATAGCTACTAATAAGGTTTGAACTGAGACTGAATTAATCAACTTGGTAATTCTAAAGAGCAAAACTGTGGTACAAAAACCTGAATTAACCTTTAGCAGTGATGTGCAACTGGTACTTTTTAATGAGGACAACTTTGAACCCAGTGATCTGCACCAAGCAGCCATTGGAACACAAGATACTGCACAGAAATTAATCAAAGATAATGGTTTCTTGCATCAAGCCTTTAGTCTGAAACCAGCCAAAGTGGGACTGTCCCTTTCTCTTCGTGGGTTAAGTCACTGACACAGGCTTCTGTTGTCTTCCCAAACATTGCTGGTAGCTATATATCAAAACAGTAGATTGGTCACCAATGGCAAGTCACTTACTCTCAATCACATGGAGGAACCTTTGACTGCAAGATGGTTTTTAAAGCAATATTCTCCAGTTGAACAATCCAACTAAATGAAGTAATGAGGAAAGAAATTAAGTCTCTCATCTAGGCCACAAATCATTGTTGAAAATATAGCCCACGCAAAAGCCAGTGTGCTCAGGTTGGGTAGGGACAAAAAAAAAAATCACAACTAATTTTAGTGAAATGGGTTGAACAAAGATAATTTTGTATATTAATAGTCAACAGGTTATAAACACATCAGGGTATGTACACTGGAACAGTACAATCAGCTAACTAGTTCTTTTCTTGAATCCCCATATCAAATCTGAATCGGTTTATAATAGATGCATTAGGCCAGGAACCTCATTTTTCTCCATCCCAACCCACCAGTAACTCTGCAGATATTCTTCAACCATCATACACTATTTCCCAAGGAACATTTCTCACCTTTTTAATAAGGACACACGAGATTTTTACTACAGTTATCCTTTGGGAGATTCAATTCTCATAACATTACAAAAGTTAGGAAAAAGGTAATTCTATCTTGATTTACCATGCTAGGTGTCCATTCACTGGTACAATGAATAAACATGTGTTAATCCAATTGAATCATGAGAAATCTCTTTCAGTGAATGTTTTAAAATACAACGTAATTATTTGGAAATTGATTCTGTTCCCATCTTCCACTGCTTATACCTTCAGAATAGGCTGGTAAGCCCAGTTATGGTAACTTGCATCATTTTTATTTTGTGCGAGATATTCTGAAATTGTTATACTGCATCCTGCAATTTAATCTTAGTACAGCTCAACAACCCCATAAGAGCATTAGACTAAAGCCACTGCAGTTCCCCAGATGGCTCAGCTTTTAAATGGAAATGCGCAGATACATATGACAAAGTCACAGACTTGATTCCTTTTCTCTATTAAGCTGGCTTTCAGACAAAGTTAATTCAATTACCCTGGGAAGAGAAACTAGGTAGGGTTCTTAAATCATGATTACCCAGGACCCCTCTGAAAAATTGTGGCGCGAAATCAAGCAAGGAACTCCTTAAAGTTCAACCCAACAGTATCACATATCAACAACAATCACATAGGTCCTTAATGGCAGCAACATCAATAGCGTAGGAGTGAAACGGGTGGGAGACTAACTGTCAGCAGCAACTCTTTAGACGGTCCTACAACCTTCAAGCCACTAAAGTACGATGCAGCATATCAGTGGCTGAAATATTTGGTGAGGGCAGCCACTGAAAGATAATTCAATTGTTGTTTCGAAGCGCCCCCACCAACTTAGACATCAGTAGGATAAACTCAGATTACCAATGGGAAACTTTTGAACAGACTCGCTGTTATCTCATTGAGGTGAATGGCCTTACACAGCCTCGAAGATCCACACCAAATGCTGAAGTGATGCATGCGGCAAAATACCAGTAGAAAAGTGAAATCTAATTTTGCTGAAGTGGACAGTTGGCTTTCTGTGGCTTCAGAGACTAGATGATTTGCAGTATTTTCGGTTTGGAAGAATGAAGACCGCCCAACAAAGCTGGCACTGTTTTCTTCATTTTCATTTCTTATTTCATTACAACTTTGCGGATCGCTCAGCAGGTTCTTGTCGGGGAAATCCAGAGATCAATAACAACTCACTTCTCTGGCTGCTTGTTTTCTTCCATTTATTTGTCATCTCTTCGCCCATGAAATCAAGAGCCTCTGGAAGCTAGAGCACTGTAACTGATAGTTACAACCCAATGGAATCTGGCATTGACTATGTATATGTACATGTACATGGAGATCAAACAGCATAATAAAGGATCCGCACAAAGTGTGGATCTTTAGCTGCCATCAAGAATGTGCGATGATACAAGGCACAAGTCAGGAGTGTGATGGAATACTCCCCATTTGCCTAGATGAGTGCAGCTCCCACAACACTCAAGAAGCTGGACGCCATCCAGGACAAAGCAGCCCCGCTTGATTGGCACCACATCCTCAAACATTCACTCCCTCCATCACCGACACACAGTAGCAGCAGTGTGTACCATCTACAAGATGCACTGCAGGAATGCACCAAGGCTCCTTCGCCAGCACCTTCCAAACCCACGACCACGTAGAAGGACAAGGGCAGCAGATAGATGGGAACACCACCGCCTGGAACTTCCCCTCCAAGTCACTCACCATCCTGACTTGGAAATATATCGCCGTTCCTTCATTGTTGCTGGGTCAAAATCCTGGAACTCCCTTCCTAATAGCACTGTGGGTGTACCTACACCACATGGACTGCAGCGGTTCAGGGCGGCAGCTCACCACTACCTTCTCAAGGGCAACTAGGGATGGGCAATAAATGCTGGCCCAGCCAGCGAAGCCCACATCCCATGAATGAATTTTTAAAAAGGCTACAGACACCAACCACTTTGTAATATGACCACTGATTCAGTGATCAGAAGTGTCTGCCGTTCACACCATTCCTTCAATATGAACGTGACTTGAGTAGCAACTTCACACAGGTTTCTACAGCAATATTCTATGGATTGACCCAATAAGTGGCTTAAACGTTCTTTTGCATCATTTTCCAGCCACTTGGCAGTCATGAATGACACTGGACGATTAAATAATGGGAGGACGTGGCTCCATGACCATGCCCATCCTCAATGATGGTGGATTCCAGCATGTTAGTGCAAAGGATAGGGGTCAAGTCCTTGCTACCATCAATGGCGAATGAATGACCCATCTTGGCCTCCTAAGGTTCCCAGTTTTCAGCCAAATCGATTCACTCCATGTGATATCAAGAAACAGCTGAGTGCACTGGTCACAGCAAAGGGTATAGACCCTGACAACATCCTGATTGTAGTGCTATAAACCTTGCAGAATTAGCTGTGCACCTTGCTATGCTTTTCCTGTACAGCTACAACACTGAAAACTACCCGACAATGTGGAAAATTGTCCAGGTTAAATGCCCTTCCACAATAAAGCAGGACTAATCCAAAATCGGCCAATTGCCAACCCATTAGTCTACTCTCAATTACTCTCAATCTAAGTTACAGGTGTCATTGACAGTGCTGTCAAGTGGGAATTACTTAGTAATAACCTGCTAACCAACACTCAGTATGAATCCCGCCAGGGTCACTCACTTCAGGTTTTGTTACACCCTTGGTTCAAATGCAGACAAGGTGGGGGGTGGTAACTGTCCTCAACATTAAGGCAACATTTGACTGAGTGTGGCAATAAGGAGTCCTAGTAAAACTGAAGTCAGTGGGATTCAGAGGGAAAACTCTATTGGTTGGTGTCATATCTGGCACAAAGGAAGATGGTTGTGGTTATTGGAGGTCAATCATCTCAGTCCCAGGCCATCATTACAGAACTGCCACAGGGCAATGTTCTTAGTTGCTGCAATGACCTTTTCTCCATCATTAGTTCAGATGAAAGGATGTTCGTTAATGATTACCATGTTCCGTTATACTTACAGTTCCACAGAAAATGAAGAAGTTGGTGCCCAAATGCAGTAAGGCACTTTCAGGCTGAAGTTGATAAGTAGCAAGAAACAATTATGCCACACAAGTTCCAGGCAATGACCAACTTCAACAAAAAAGAATCTAACCATTCCCCTTTGGCCTTCAATGGCGTTACCATCCCAAATCCCCCACTGTCAACATCTTGGGGTTTCCATTGACCAGAAACCTACCTGAACCAGGCAAGTAAGTACTGTGGCAACAAGAGGTCAGAGACTGGGTATTCTGCAGCAAGTAACTCACTTCCCCATTCTTCAAAGCCTGTCTACCATCTACAAGGCACAAAGTCAGGGGTGCGATTGAATACTCTTCAGTTGCCTGAGCGAGGGCAGCTCCAATAACACTGGTGTTCGAACCACCACCTTAAACATTCATTTCTTCCACCACCGGCAGATTTTTGTAGCAGTGCGTACTATCTACAGGATGCATTGCAGCATCTTGCCGAGGCTTCGCCGATAGCACCTTCATAACCAGCAATCTCTACCACCTTGAAAGACCAGGGCTGCAGGTGCATGGGAACAAAATTTTTAAGCATCCCTTCAAGTTACACACTACGTTATGTGGAAATACTCACGTTCCTTCACTGCTGTTGGGTCGGAAATTTGGAACTCCCTATCTAGCAGCACAGTGGGTGCACCTACACCACGCAGACTGCAATGGTTCAAGCTGGTGGACTATTATGATGTATGAAGTACAGAAACAGCTGGTCTCAACATTTGGTTCTGTTGTGCGCACTAGCCTTTCACTTCTAAATCCTAGGCTTGAATTCAGATCATATTGATGGTTATGAGGCATCCTCTGGCTAGTGGATGCTAATATAATCAGTTTGGGCAATCTTACTCCAGTCCCTGGAGAGAAGTTCCAAAACATAAAACTTTATCTAATGCAAGTCTGCTGGTAATCTGAGAGCGAAGTCACAGGATGACTGGTACAGGAAAAGTGTTCATTCTGATGCAGCGGTGTCTCCAAAATAACAGGCATACTATTGTACTTGATGCCGATAGTGGATGCTGCAAGTGGAAGAGTGTTCTGATTCTATTTTAATGAGTATTTTTTTTAAAAAAGCCAAAGCAGACTTGCCCCACATAACACTGCCAAGTATGGTCTAGATGACAGCATTAACAGGAAGACCTTTATTTGAATGGCTAAGGAGGTGAATAACTAGTGAAGTAACCCATATATTTTTCCCAATCACAAAGCTTCCAAAATTTCCTGCATTATATCTTTGAGATTCCCCCATTACCAAAAATCCTTTTAACCTTTATGTATGCATTAAGGATCAATCTATTGTGAACTAGATTCTGTTCAGAGGCTGCAGATTGCTTGACAGCTCCCTGACTTCAGGTAGAACAATGCAGTTCTAATAATAGAGGCAACTCCTTTTTTGCATGGATTCATAACACAGCACCTTTGTTTAGTACACTGTACACTCTCTGACGTGCTAACAAACATGAATGAACTAGAACTGAGAAAGAAAACTGAATAGCCTCTTGAATCAGGCAAACTTTGTATATTAGGGTCAATTTTAGTATTCTATGAAGTTTGCATCTGACCAGTGACTGAAATATTGTAACCAAGTGTAAAACAAAGACATACAGCTTGGATTCTGATGGCAGCTGAGGTGCACACAGTTGGGAGTAATTATTCTGTTGTACCACTGAGGAACTTAAAGCACAATTAAGTGCTCAGCAAGTAACAGTGAATTCTGCACTTGAACTTCCGCACAGCAGAATAAAGTTCAGGCTGATTGTCACCTGGAGAGATGCCTAAAACTTCATCACTAATTTCCAATTATGCAGCTGCAAGAAGCAGTGTTCTTGATAAACGGATGAGGCCTGCCTTAAAAAGAAGCAGCTCTTATGGTTCTACTGCTCTGGAAACAGCCTTGAAGAACAACAGCCAGGCAAAATTCTACTAATGCTGGTGCAGAAGCCATCAAGTCCAACTTAGTGCATGCTTTTAGGCATGAGCTGTGGAGTAAAAGATGAGTTTTCACAACAGTTCATTCACTGTGTTGACACTACATTGACAAGAGGCATAATTTCTATTTTTTCCAGTATTTCTCATCTACTTTGCCTTTTGCATTCTGTAAAATAGATTAGACACGACGTACCAAGACTGAAAGTAGGATCAGCTTGAATGAGTATCACCTTGTGACCTGCTAATGTCAATTATTGGCCAGGGATGGCAATGTGATATTCTAGTTCTGTTGACAAACTTCCCGAATTCCTTCCAGCTGATGATTTGTTGGAGATCTAATAAATGCGTGACAGAAAGAACTCATTCTGCCCAGTACCGAGGTATTACAGGAGAGCTTAAGTGTCCAAAAAAAAAGTTTAAAGGTTCCACAAGATATACTGTAGTTCTGGGGCTATATGGCCCTACAGCCTGAAGCTGGGTTGAGCCCAGTGGCTGAAACCAATCAGAAATTCACCACAGCCAACCCAAGGCCCAATAAGCAGGGCAGTTTGAAGGCAAGGGCAGATTTGGTTCATTGTTGGCAGCATGGTCATTTAAAGTTCTCACCTCACAGATATGAGTTCTGACGTAAATGAAAGCTGCCACTCTGAAGATTTATACCTTTTAAAGATATAATCCTTTAGATTTTCAGGTATTAACCACTGACTATGTGGCTCCACTGTTTAAATAATTCAGTGACTCTTATCTGAATGTACAGTCCTAGATTATATCATAATCAACAGCAAGCACATACTAAAACTTACAGATCCCATGGAAAATAAACTAGCCAATGGCTACATAAATTTTAAAAAAAGTACTGACTAGCTTGTTTTTATGGTTTGGAGATTTTAAGGACTTCTTCCTGGAGCTTGCGAATTAGAAACAAGGAGGCATACAAAATATAGTGTTTCAACAGATTCCGCAGCACAAAAGCATGGTGGCTGGTTAATATTCAGTTGAGTCCTCGAAAAGAGAAATAAGATTGAGATATGCAAGGACTTTCACCATCTTGGATGAGCCTCAGATCCTGGAAGTAGAAATGGAGATAAGTGAAGCATACCAACCTTCTGCATCACCTTGAAGAGTTCCCTTCACCTTATAGATTCTCCCCATTGGGCAACCTGGGCTTATAGTGATAGTTAAAGAGGTAAAAGGAGTAAGGGAGTTTTAACTATCAATTTAAACAAAGAAACCACTGACATACTATCATTGTCACTCAGCTGGGAGTAGTTAGCCAACAGTGGATTAAATATAATAGTTAAACACTTTGTTAAAATGTCATCAGCTGTCACAGCTCAAAAAAATAAAGTGAGATTCACATCAAAAATTCTGATGCAACGAAGTAGATACACTATAGAGTGAAGACTACAGAGTGCTTATGAACAGCTGTACCAGCACAGTTTGAACATTTCATCTTCCCACCAGTATATGTTTTATTGAAACCTTAGTGAGAAGCCTCCTGCCTTCTACTGTGACGTATTCAGGAACCTGCACATAAGTTTTCTCCTTTTCAAATCAGAGCAGCAGGCCTGAGAAAGTTAGGTTTAAAGTTTTTAGGAAACCACTCACTGTTAATGAGGTTCATGATTGAAAAGGATCTATGATTTCTACCTTCACATTTTAAAGACTCTCAGAAGGGCTACCCGTACATGACGTCACAATCTACCTGCAACCGCTCTGCCATCAAGAACCTATAGACGGGGTCTGATTAAATTTTCTCCCCTTCACCGCAGGTGTATGTTGGCCCATTGTCCAGCACGAAAGACTGAACACAATGCCAATATGACTATGAAACACCAAATTCAACTGGTGGCAGAACTAGGACTACACAAGGATTGGTTGGAAGATTTGCTACAATTATTTTTATTCTGTTTTAATAAAAATATAATGGGGGTGACTGAAGTGTGAAATATTTATCTACATTAATGCCTACTAGGATAACTCTAAATACAGTATCACAACTTTATGGTCTTCTTTATGTGTGCAGAGATCTTCAAATAAATTTCTAAACGTATTCTTGCCAAATTAAAAAAGCCAAACATGCCTTGTCACTGGACTGCTATCCAGCCAATGATGGCTTTGAAGGCACACTACAGAGGTTGCAACCCACAAATGCTATGCCTGTTAAGGAAGCAAATTATCAGAAAAGGCGAACTAGGTTAACAAACACTCACCCTCATTTGTCTACATTCTACGTTACACAAACTGCACACGTGGGGGAACCTCAGTGCAGGGACACCATAGTAATCATTCATCAACTTGGGTTTTGGCAATCCCTTCTTCACCACTAGAACTGTTCGTTTGATTCCATGAGTACTCTCATCTCGCGAAGGTTCCATTGGATAATTCTGGGGCGGACGTTTAAAATCTTCATTCCAGGCACCTTCTCTTAATGCTTCACGACTGTAATGCATGCTCTGGCTCTCCATCGGTCTATCCCGATAGTCGTACTGTTGCCCGTGCCCATAATCTACCACACTGCTCTGGACTTCTCTTCTGTAGTCTTTATCTTGTAGCTTGTATGGCTGATCGTAGCTGCTGGATGGTTGCTGCTTGTTCATTTTTCTCATTCTTATTTCTCTTAAAATGTACGGCATATTTTCTGGAGTAAGCTTCTCATCTGGGTAGCGGCTTAGCTCTTCCAGATCTTCATTTGACAGGCCAAAGTTTGCCAAGATATTAGAGGCCTTCATTGTGTCATGAAAACGCTGAACTGCAGATCTCTGGTCTCCACTTTGAGATGCTGGCGTCCCAGTGCTCCCATATCCAGGTCGAAAACCTCCAGATGAAGGACTCTGGTAGGAGGACCACTGACCTAAGCCTACATTATTCCCAGGTTGATTCATCATTCCCATGTTCATTCCACCAAAGTTGCCTTGTGATGCTCCTTGAGGTCCCATTCCCATTCCTCTTCCTCCTCCTCCTCCTCCTCCACCTCCTCCTCCTCCTCCACCACCTCCTCCTCCTCCTCCCCCCATGTAGGGTCCTGAGGTATTCATGCCAAACTGGTTAGGTGGCCCTTGATTTTGTCCAAATTGGTTAGGTGGCCCTTGGCTTTGTCCAAACTGGTTAGGTGGCCCCTGGTTTTGTCCAAACTGGTTAGATGGCCCTTGGCTTTGTCCAAACTGGTTAGGCGGCCCTTGGCTTTGTCCAAACTGGTTAGGTGGTCCTTGGCTTTGTCCAAACTGGTTTGGTGGGCCCTGACTCTGCCCAAACTGGTTTGGTGGGCCCTGACTCTGCCCAAACTGGTTTGGTGGGCCCTGACTCTGCCCAAACTGGTTTGGTGGGCCATGACTCTGCCCAAACTGGTTTGGTGGGCCTTGATTCGGGCCAAACTGGTTTGGTGGGCCTTGATTCGGGCCAAAAGGACCTCTGGCATTGAACATGCTGATCTTCACAAGAGCTTGGTTCAAAGACGCAAGAGCTGTGTTGGATACTGTTGTCGAGGCGACCGAATTCAGCTGCTGTAGGGCCAGCTGGGCCTTTATCTGGGCGAGCTGCAAATTTGCTGAGCCTAACAGAAGCGGACTGGTAATGCCGAGGTTCAATGAATTCACTGCTGGAGCACAATTTTCCAAGAATAACGCAAAGCTGAAAGTTAAAAGACAAACATTAGATTTTTACGTTTTGGGGAAATTACACATTTAAAGGGTTTTAAAGCCAGATCAACATATTTATGCTTGACTGCTTTAAAAAAAGCTATTTTTTTTTCAAGTAAACTAAACAGAAGGACACAGTTAAATCAGGACATCCAAGACATGATGAAATATGTAACTGGACATACTGAATGGTAAACACTGGAGGCTTTATGAAGCATTTCCATCCCTATACAAAACTTAAAGTACATACGATGCCAGCTAACACAACTATGTAGAGGTATGCTCCAACTTTTCAAAAAGCTTAGTTTAAAAAAAAATTCAATAGCATGATTAAGCTCAAGTTATACGGAGACCCATAAGTGAACATAATAACCCCAGGGTTGCTTCTGCAAAGAGCCCCAAGTCCACAGCATTCTATTACACCTTTTATAAACAATCCCAGGTAACAATGAATTTTCTATGTGCTGTAAACATAATTTGAAATCACTATTATTTGTTACACAGGATGGTATCTCAGACCTATGAAATACTATACTAGTCTCAAGGAATGACTTAAGACCTCTAATATTCCATGTATTGAAGAGCTATGGCAGATTTCTAACCTATTCAGTCAATGCGGCTCTACCAATAATAACCCAATCTTTTAAATTGCTAACACTTCAAATGAATTCACATATCAGGCCTGTTCTGGGATCAGGCGGATAGATGCACTTCTGCACGTTCAATCTACCTTTCTGACAGTCAACATATCTTCAAAGTGCTTCGTTCTAGAATAACCTAAGGGCTAACATAAGTTCCACCCAAAGATAGTCCAGACCTCAAACAACAGGAGCGTTTGGTTCAGTTGATACCACTGAATACTTGGGCTTAAGCCCCACTACAAACAATCAAAGCTTGCACTCAAGTGCAGTACTGAGGTGGTGTGGGTGATGCCATCTTTCATAGAGAACCATGGATGTTTGTGATCCTCCCCATGGTGTAACAGCCATAACCAATATCAAGCTCGGTCATTAGGGTGAGGTACTGAAAAGGTGTAAGCACCTGTAGAAGTTTACAGAATGCCAGACAATTATCAACAGTCAGTAAGGTAGCAAAATGCCAGGTTACTGCTTCTGCCCTCATCTAGCAACAGCTTTACCATAATTGTAAAATGCTGGTTCAGTTGATAACACTCATGCCTCAAAGTTAAAGTCACAGTTTCAAGTCCCACTCCAGGAACTTAACATATAATACAGGATGCACTTCAATACAGTATTAATGGAGCTCTGTACTGAATTGTTAAACAGGAGCTGGCTGCCTGTTTAGGTCTGAAGCACTTGGACGTGGAAATCATTCGTCCCTCAGCAGCCATTTGATGTTTGTGGGGCCTTGCTGTGTGAAATTGGCTGTCACATTTGCCCACATAAGTTACTGCACTTCAAAAATAATTGGCTCAAAAGATTAGAAATGTATTGAGGACATGATAAGTACACTTTAGTGATTCATGTTTTTCTCTTAAAAAATACAAAACACCAGCCAAACAGTTAAGGCACAGTTTATGGTTTTCTAATACACTCATGTGAAGCACTAACGCATTAAAAGGTGCTGCTTTCTGCTTGCACAAGGAATGCAACTGAGTTATACAGACCAGGAAAATTAAAGGTTCAATCACCTAGTATTTCAGTAAGTGCATCTAAACTGCTATTGTCTGAGCACACCTGGGCTTGGTGAAAAGGAGTTGCAAGGTAGAGTGAGTAAGGTTGCCAGGTAAACTGCTATCCAGTGATCCCTTTTGGATTCCCACAAGCCTGCAAAGTATAGAAGTGGACTTAGCTGGGAGACCCATGCTTGAATAACCTGCTCACTCATTCCAAAGTGCACAAAGACTGGCCATTTGGTTGTGATTTCAGAATGTGACCAATATCCCAAGCATTCCCAACAAGGAGTCAACCTCTTCAAGACAAAGTGTGAGAAAACTGCCAGAAGAAGAAAGAAAAATGTTTTAAACAAAGTTGTTACACTAAAACAATTAGAACATTATAGCTAAAACAAAAAGTCAGAGGAGATTGCAATCAAATTGTACAGTATGCTGATCAGACTGCACCTTGAATAGAGCATCTGATTTTGGTTGCCAAGATACAAAGGAGGCATTTAAGTGGAAGCAATGAAGAGTTATGAGGCTGATCCCCAGTGCCAGGACTTCCAGCTTTGAGGCTTGTTTTATAGTAAATGGTACAAGAAAGTTGAAGCCAGGAGGCTCTTTGTAAAATAGTATTGTGATAAGACAAAAACACAAGTTCAAGGTGGGAAGCTCTTTAGACCAAGAGTGATGGAGTGGATTTCCAGATAGAGAAGTGGAGATGGAAATTCTGATCTTTCTAAAAGAAGAAAGATAGGGCTGAATGACCTTCCTTGTCCAAAGGTACTTTGGACCCATATCCAATATTCTTCTGGGCAAAGGGCATTTTGATTTTAATATGATATATATAGTTAAATACTTATACATCTGCAGTATTAACGCTAAAAGTAGCACCATGATTGAAACAACTTTTAATAAAAACACCATCACTCTAACTTCAATCTTGATACCTTGGAGTTCAAGTTCTCTATATCGTTCAAGCTCTGCCTCAGTAGTTGAACAGCAGCTGTAGTCATTCTACAGTGAGTTACCTTGTTGCACCCTAGTGAAATGTGGAGACGTGCACCAAGAGAAATGCAAATATATTCCTAAATATGATCAGGCTGGAATGCATCCAGGCTTAACTGTGGCACTCTCCATGGTGAAAGGTCCAGTCACCAGCTCAGAGTTTACTTTCTCCTAATTCTTTCAAGGAATGTGGGTGTTGCTGGCTAGACCAACATTTGTTGCCAATCACTAATTCCCCTTGAAGTGGTGGTAAGTCTCCTCTTGAACTGCTGCACACCAGTGCAGTTAGGAAGGGAGTTCCAAGATTCTGGCCCAGTGACAGTGAAGGAACAGCAATATAGTTCCAAGTCAGGATAGTTTGCAGCTTGGAGGGGTACTTGCAGGTGGTGGCTTCTAATGCACCTGCTGCCCTTGTCGTTCTAGGTAGGAGGAGTTGTGAATTTGGAAGATGGTGTCAAAGAAGGCATGCCAAGTTGCTGCAGTGTATCTTGTATATGGAATACACTGCTGCCACAATGCAATGCTGGGGAGAGTGAATATTGAAAGTTGTTGATGGGGTGCAGATCAACAGGGCTGCTTTGTCCTGAATGGTGTCAAGCTTCTTGAGTGTTGTTAGAGCTGCACTCATCCGGGCAAGTGGAGAGTATTCCGTCATGACTTGTGCCTTGTCGATGGTGGACAGACTGAGGAGAGAAGTGAGTTACTCACCGCAAAATTCATAACCTTTGAACTATTCTTGTAGCCACAACACTTAAATGGCTGGTCCAGTTTAGTTTCTGGTCAACGGTAACCCCTAGTTTGTTGATAGTGGGGCGATTCAGCAATGGTATTGCCATTGAATGTCAAGAGGAGATGGTTGGATTCTCTTTTGTTGGAGATGACATCGCCTGGCACTTGTGCAGTGCAAGCGTTACTTGCCACTTGTCAGCCCAAGCCTGAATGTTGTGCAGCTCTTGATGCAAATGGAAATGGACTGTTTCAGTATCTGATCACTTGCGAATGATACCAAACAGCAGCGAACATCCCCACTTCTGACTTATGGAGAGAAGGTCATTGATAAAGCAGCAGATGGTTGGGGCCTAGGACACTATCCTAATGAACTCTTGCAGTGATTTCCTGAGACTCAGACAACTGGCCTCCAACAATTGTAACCATTTTCCTTTGTGTTCGTTATGAATCCAACCAGATTCCCATCAACTTTGCCAGAGTTCTTTGGTGCCACACTCTGTCAAATGCTACCTTCACGTCAGGAGCAGTCATTCTCACCTCACTTCTTGAGTTCAGCACTTTTATCCATGTTTGGGCCAAGGCTTTAATGAGGTCGGAACCCAAGTGGTCCTGGCACTCAAACTGAGCATTAGTGAGGTTACTGCAGTGTAACTACTGCATGATAACATTATTGATGATACCTTCCATCACTTTGCTGATACTCAAGGGTAGACTGATAGGGCGGTAACGGGCCAGGTTGGATTTTTTTTTGCTTTATCCTTTCATGGGATGTGTGTGTCACACAGAATCTCTCAGTGCAGAAGAGGCCCTTTGGCCCATCAAGTCTGCACTAACACATGAGAAACACCTGACCTACCCACCTACCTAATCCCATTTACCAGCACTTGGCCCATAGCCTTGAATGTTATGACGTGCCAAGTGCACATCCACGTACTTGTTAAAGGATGTGAGGCAACCCCGCCTCGACCACCCTCCCAGGCAGCGCATTCCAGACCGTCACCACCTTCTGGGTAAAAGTTTTTCCTCACATTCCCCCTAAACCTCCTGCCCCTCACCTTGAACTTATGCCCCCTTGTGACTGACCCTTCAACTAAAGGGAACAGCTGCTCCATGTCACTGGCAAGGCCAGCATTTGCTACTCATCCCTAATTGCCCTTGAACTGAATGGCTTGCTAGGCCATGTCAGAGGGCAGTTAAGAGTCAATCACATTGCTGTGGGTCTGGAATCATGTGCAGTCCAGACAAGGATGGCAGATTTCCTTCCCTAAAGGACATGAGTGAACCAGATGGATTTCTTCAAGATAATCTCCTGAGAATAGCTTTATATGCCAGATTTATTAACTGAAGTCAAATTCAACTAGCTACAACATCCCCACAGCATTAGTCTGGGCCTCTGGATTACTAGTCCAGCGGCATTACCACTACACCGCCATCTTCCGTTATTTGTCCTGATTCTTATGGACAGGAGGTACCCAGGCAGTTTTCCACATTGTCGGGTAAATGCCAGAATTGGAGCTGTCCTGCAACAACTTGGCTAAGAGTGAAGCTAGTTCTGGGGAACAAGTCTTCAGGACTTGTCAGGGCCCAAAGCCTTTGCAGCATCCAGTGCCTTCACCCATTTCTTGAGATCATGTGGAGTGAACTGAATTAGCTAAATACTGGCATGTGAGATAAAAAATGGCATCCCGACCAAATCTGACCCAGTACTTGCCATCCATAATTATAGCATGCAACCATAAATGCTGGACAATTAACGATAACCATTGCCTTCATTAACCACAGGAGCCAATTACAATCTGTTAGACACAACTGCTATTTCAACTCTTTAATAAGCATATCAGTAATGGGCAATAACCTTAATTATTTAATTTTCGGCAGGTCCCCCTTTAAAAACTTGGTAAGCAAATTTTGTTTTCTTCAAAATGAGTACTTACATATGTCTTATTGTGTACGATTATAGGCATTGAAGAGGTAAGCGGGCCTAAATACTAAATTAAATGCTGGCCCAGGCAGTGATGCCCACATCCCGTGAAAAAGTTAAAAAAAAAGTATTGCAAACCTAACAAGATAGCAAACGGCTAGAATGCAGGCTCTTAAGAAAATGTTGGTGATATTTTCATTACATCTAGCCACTGTTCATCTATAGGGAGTGCAAGAGGAAAAGTCACAGGGGTCTTCATTCACAAATAGGAACAGACACAGTATTATTCTATTAAACAACTGATTCTCCTGCCATTCTTCAGCAAATCACCCACATCACCATTCCTGGCCTCTTCAATATCCCTCCTAGATGTCTTTTTCCCCCTTTCCCCCTCACCACCACCTCTCCCCTCCTCCAGTACTCTCTCTGCCTGGATGCCCGTTTCCCCAAAGTATTTCTTTTGATTATGTCACTCTCCTTTTTTGCTCTCCTTTATAATTGCCTGACCTGATATCATTTCATCTCCCTCTGGCCTTGAAATCTCTCACTGTTGGAACATGCAAAAAGGTCTGGATAATAAAGCAAAGAAAGTAACACCGAACTTGAGTATTGCTGAAAAAAAAAGACAAGTCAAGGCTTTGTGTCTTGCACTTGTCGGGATACTTCACAAGAATACCAACATAAGCGGAAAACAACAATTTATTCTGTATGTGAAGAGGGTGCTGATTGGTAGAAGCGCTGTCATGGAGAATGCACCAGTGACAGTGACTGACAGTTAACTGCCAAGCATTGTTTGAAATTTAAACCAAGCAGCTTAACGCTGATTGGTCAAGGAAATGCCCTGAGGAATGAATCAACAAATGACTCACTTATTTTGTTTAGCTGAAACAGGCACAGTGTGTGTACATGTTCCTTCTGTCTGCAAAAACAGGGCCTGAACTGCGCAAGTTGCCAAGTTCATAAGTTCAATGAAAACTGATTCATGCAATAGTGGCGGGTCTAGATCGCCCATGATATAAGTGCTGCAGCGCAAATATCTATGGCGTCCTTAAGTGGAACACTGGTGAATAGGCTAGCAAGGTCAAATGAGTACATGGACATAGCATTACTATCGGTATGCAAGTCCTGTATGGCCTTCACAAATGTGAAGGAGGCCTTCACCGTGTGTGGGGAGAACTTGGTCAAAACTGGTTATAACAATTCACCCAGCAATTTGGCGCATTTGCGTGTACTGGAAGCTACATATATTAATACACAGGGCCCCGTTTTTTGCAGACAGAAAGAACATGTACATGCATTGCACTTGCTTCAGCTAAACAAAATAAGAGACAGCCATTCGCTGGCTCATTCCTCGGGACAATGCCTTGACCAATCAGTGTCAAATTACCTGGTTTAAATTTCAAACAATGCTTGGTATTTAACTGTCAGTCACCATCACTGGTGCATTCTCCATGGCAACACTTCTACCAATCAGCACTTTCTTCACATACAGTAAAAATTGTTTACCCCTTATACTGGTATTCTTGCGAAGTGTCCTGATGAGTGCAAGACAAAAAAGCTTAGACATGTCTCTTTTCACCAATGCAAAAGTAACACCATGGAAGAGACATTGACAAGCCAAAATGCCCAAAGAGAAATGAAAATGACTAGGGTGCCAGACCCAGGTGGAAGCTAAGGTGCAGTCAGAAAAATGATTTAATATGGTGAGGAGAGGAGTGGAACTGGGTGCAAGGCGAAGCAGCAGGCACCTACATATGAGACTACGGCAGTTGCAGAAACCAGTGGAATGCCAGAGAGGTGGAGGGCTGAAAGAAATGGTAATGGTTAGGAGAGGCCACCAAAAAAAAGTAGGGTAGCAGAGGCAAGACCAACAGGGTGGAAGAGCAAGTCTAGAGCCAGGTAAACAAACTGGCAAGTGGGTATCAGGAGGAACATAGCTGGAGATGGTGTTGACATGGGAGAATGCAGCAAGACCAGAGACTAAATGGGTGAGCGTGCCAATGGCAGTGGAGCGGAATGGTATTGGAGTAAAAAAGTAGGGCTTGGATTAAAAACAGGGTTGGGAAGTTTAGCCTGATGGTGAGGAGTGATCTGCTAATCTTGCACAAATTAAAGGATTTGCAATATTTGCCTTTACATAGGGAAATAGAAACAAGTGAGCCATTCAGCCCATCAATTAAATCATGCCAGATCTGTACACCGTTGTTCTATATCCCTTGATACAAACATAAACCTATTAGAATCACTGAATAATTACAGCATAGGAGGCAGCCATTTAGCTCATCATGTCTGTGTTGGTTCTGAAAGCAACTCAGCTAGCCCCACTCCTATGCCTCTTCCCTGTAACCTTGCAGATCTTCTCTTCATCTAATTATCCAATTCCCTTTGAAAAACTATGACTGAATCCATCTTCACCACACAATGCAGTGCATTCCAGGTCCTAGCCACTTGCTGCCTTGATTTTAATGTCCCTTCTAGTTCTTTTGCCAATCTCTAAAATCAGTGCCCTCTGGTTCTCAACCCTTCCGCAAATAGGTTCTTGATTGGTAAGGGGATCAAAGGTTACAGGGAGAAGGCGGGAGAATGGGGTTGAGAAAATTATCAGCCATGATTGAATGGCGGAGCAGACTCGATGGGCCAAATGGCCTAATTTCTGCTTCTGTGTCTTATGGTCTCTCTATATACTCTCACCTGACATTTCATGATTCTAATTACCTCTATCAAATCTCCTCCGAACGTTTTCTTCTCAAAGGAAAACAACCCCAGCTTTGGCCAATCTATCTATGCAGTTGAAGTCTCTCATTCTCAGAAGCATTCTGAAGAAATCTTTTCCGCACCCCATCTAACTCTTTAACGTCCTTAGACGATAAGACATAGGAGCAGAAGTAGGCCATTTGGCCCATCGAGTCTGCTCTGCCCTTCAATGAGATCATGGCTGATCGGATAATCCTCAACTCCACTTTCCTGCCTATGATTCCCTTACTGATTAAAATGTCTATCTCAGCCTTGAGTATATTTAATGACCCAGCCCTCTGTGGAAAAGAATTCCTCAGATTCACTACCCGCTGAGCGAATAAATTCCTCCTAATCTCTGTTTTAAATGGGTGACCCCTTACTCTGAGATTATGCCCTCTGGTCCTACACTCTCCCAGAAGGGAAAACAACCTCTCAGCATTCACCCTGTCAAGGCCCATAAGAATCTTATTTCTCAATAAGGCCGCCTCTCATTCTTCTAAACTCCCAAGGAGTACAGGCCCAACCTACTCAATTTCTCCTCATAAGAAAATCCCCCATACCCAGGATCAACCTAGTGAATCTTCTCTGTACTGCCTCTATTGCTAGCACATCTTTCCTAAGGGGACCAAAACTGTACACAGTATTCCAGGTGTGGTCTAACTAGTGCCTTGTATAGCTTTAGCAAGACTTCCCTATTTTTATACTCCATTCCCTTTGAAATAAAAGCCAACATTCCATTTGCATCCCCTATTACCTGTTGAACCTGTATATTAGCTTTTTAGGATTCATGCCAGAGGACTCCCAAATCCCTCTGTGCTGCAGCTTTTTGCAATCTTTCTCCTCTTTTTTCATCCATGGGATGTGGGCTTCACTGGCTGGGCTAGCATTTACTGTCCATCCCTAATTGCCCTCAGGAAGGTGGTGGTGAGCTGCCTTCTTGAACTGCTGCAGTCCATGTGATGTAGGTACACCCAAATTGCTGTTAGGGAGTTCCTGTATTTTGACCCAGCAACAGTGAAGGAACAGCAATATATTTCCAAGTCAGGATGGTGAGTGACTTGGATGGGAACTTCCAGGTGGTTGGTGTTCCCATCTATCTGTTGCCCTTGTCCTTCTAGACGGTAGTGGTCATGGATTTGGAAGGTACTGTCGAAGGAGCATTGGTGAATTCCTGCATTGCATCTTGCAGATAGTACTCACTGCTGCTACTGTACGTCGGTGGAGGGAGCGAATGTTTGTGGATGTGGTGCCAATCAAGCTGGCTGCTTTGTCCTGGATGGTGTCAAGCTCCTTCAGTGTTGTGGGAGCTGCACTCATCCAGGCAAGTGGGGAGTGTTCCATCACAATCCTGACTTGTGCCTTGTAGATGGCGGACAAGCTTTGGGGAGTCAAGAGGTGGGCTACTCATCACACGATTCCTAGCCTCCGATCTGCTCTTGTCGCCATAGTATTTATATGGTTAGTCCAGTTCAGTTTTTGGTCAATAGTATTCCCCAGGATGTTGATGAGTGGGTGATTCAGTGGTAGTAGTGCCACTGAACATCAAGAGGCAATAGTTGGATTTTCCCTTGTTGGCGATGGTCACTGCCTGACACTTGTGTGGCGTGAATGTTACTTGCCACTTGTCAGCCAAGGCCTGTACATTGTCTAGGTCTTGCTGCATTTGGACATGGACTGCTTTAATATCTGAGTCGTCGCGAATGGTGAACATTGTGCAATCATTAGCGAACATCCCCACTTCTGACCTTATGATGCAAGGGAGGTCACTGATGAAGCAGCTGAAGGTGGTTAGGCCCAGGACACTACCCTAAGGAACTCCTGCTGTGATGTCCTGGAACTGAGATGACTGACCTCCAACAACAACCACCATCTTCCTTTGTGCTGGGTATGGCTCCAACCTGCTGAGAGTTATCCCACCCGATTCCCACTGACTCCAGTTTTGTTTTTGTTCCTTGACGCCACACTCTGTCAAATGCAGTCTTGATGTCGAGGGCAGTCACTCTTACCTCACCTTCAAATAAGGTGTTTAAATAATATTCAGCTTTTCTATTCTTCCTGCCAAAGTACATAACCTCACATTTTCCCACGTTATATTCCATCTGCCAACTTTTTGCCCACTCACTTAACCTGTCTATATCCCTCTATAGACTCTTTGCATCAGCCTTCCCACCTATTTATGCGGCATCCACAAACCTGGCGATAGTACATTCATTTCCCTCATCTGAGTCATTAATATATATTGTAAATAATTTTGGCCCCAGCACTGATCCCTCTGGCACTCCACTAGTTACAGGTTGCCATCTTGAAAATGCCCCCCTCATCCCAACTCTCTGTCTTCTATTAGTTAGCCAATCCTCTATCCATGCTAATATACTACTCTGAACAACATGGACTCATCTTATTAAGTAGCCTTATGTGCAGTACCTTATTGAACGCCTTTTGGAAATCCAAATATATTTAATTTACTAGTTCTCCTTTATCTATCCTGCTTGTTACCTCAAAGATTTCTCATACATTTGTCAGGCATCATTTCCCCTCATGAAGCCATGATGGCTCTGCTTGATTAGGTTATGCATTTCTAAGTGCCCTATTACATCCTTTATAATAGACTCTAACATTTTCCCAATGATCGATGTTAAGCTAACTGGCCTATAGTTACCTGTTTTTTTGTCTCCCTCCCTTTTTCAACAAAGGTGTTTGTTACATGGGCAGTTTTCCAATCCTCTAGGACTTTTCCAGAATCTAAGGATTCTTATGGTCACTGTTTCCTACGGGATCTTTTACTCAGATCATTTATTAAACCTGCCTCATTACACATTACCAGATCCAAAATAGCCTGAAACCTAGTTGGATCCACAACGTATTGTTCTAGGAAACTGTCCCAAATACACTATGTATTCTTGCTCGTGGTTACCTCAGCCAATTTGATTTTCCCAATCTATACGATTAAAGTTACCCATGATTAATGTACTGCTTTTTTTACATGCCCCTCATTATCTCCTGATTTATTCTCTGTCCTACAGCATAGCTGTTAGGGGGCCTATAGGCTTCTCCCACCAGTGTCGTCTTTCTCTTGTTATTTCTTACCTCCACCCATATGGATTCTACACCTTCTGATCCAAGATCATTTCTTGTTATTGTACTTATGCCATCTCGTACTAACAAGGCTACCCCACCACCCTTTCCTTCCTGCCTGTCCTTTCGACAAGTCACTTGCCCCTGAATATTTAGTTCCCAGCCTTGCAACCATGTCTCCGTAATGGTTATAAGATCATACCCATTAACCTCTATTTGTGCTGTTAACTCATTTATTTTGTTCCGAATGCTACATGCATTTAAGTAAAGAGCCATTCGTTCCCCACCACCACCACCCCCCCCGACCCTATTTGTTGTTTTTTTAATGTTTGGACACTCTGTCCCTTCCTGTCACACTCTGGGCATCATTGCCTAAATAGCTGTCCTGCAATGCTGCCAAATCCTTTTGTTTTGTAAACCTACAAGTTTTGTAAGTTCTCCAGAACACTCCCCTCTATTTAGTTTAAAACCCTCTCTATAGCCCTAATTATTCGATTCGCCAGGACACTGATCTCAGCAAGGTTCAAGTGAAGTCCATCCCACTGGAACAGCTCCCTTCTACCCCAGTACTGGTGCCATTGTCCCATGAAATGAAACCCATTTCTCACACATCAATCTTTGAGACAAGCATTTAACTTCTTGACTTTATATACCCAATGCCAGTTTGCCCATGGCTCAGCTAGTAATCCCAAGATTACTTTGGACGCTCTGCTTTTGTAATTTAGCTCCTAACTGTTCAAATTCTTTCAGCAGGATCTACTTTCTAGTCCTCGCAATGTCATTGGTACCAACATGGACGACAACTGGATCCCTCCCCTCCCACTTCAAGTTCCACTGCAGCTCTGAAGAGATGTCCTTAACCCTGGCACCGGGCAGGAAACACAGCCTTCGGGACTCATGCTCACAGCTGCAGAGAACAGTACTTACCCCTTTAATTATACTATCCCCTGTCACTATCATGTTCCTATTTCCTCCTCCCCCACTCGAATGGCTCCCTATACTACAGGGCCGTGGTCAGTTCGTTCACTCTGCCTGCAGTCCCTGTTCTCATCCACACAGCTTGCAAGAACCTCGTAATTGCTGGACAATTGCAGGGGCTGAGGCTCCTCGAACGCTACCCCCTAGGGTGCCCCATACCTGCCTCACTTGCAGTCACACCCTCCTGTCCCTGGTCTTAATACTGATCCACTCCTCCATCACCCCCTACACCTCAACTCCCTCCCACGGCACCTTCCCATGCAATTGCAGAAGGTGCACCACCTGCCCCTTTACTTCCCCCTCCTCACCGTCCAAGGGCCCAAACACTCCTTTCAAATGAAGCAGCACTTTACTTGCACTTCCCTCAATTTAGTCTACTGCATTCGCTGCACCCAATGCGGTCTCCTCTACATTGGGGACACCAAACACCTTCGGTCTGTCCACAAGCATGCCCCAGACCTCCAGACCTCCCTGTTGCTTGGCAGTTCAACACACCACCCTGCTCTCAAGCCCACATGTCCATCCTTGGCCTGCTGCAATGTTCCAGTGAAGCTCAACGCAAACTTAAGGAACAGGACCTCATCTTCCGACTAGGCACTTTACAGCCTTCTGGACTTAATATTGAGTTCAACAATTTCAGATCATGAACTCTCTCCTCCATCCCCATCCCCTTTCTCCAATAATTTATAATTTTTTTTTACAACTATATATTTTTCTTTTCCCTATTTTTAAATTTATTTCGATCTATTGTTTCACCTCCATCTTTTAGCTCATTTCGATCCCTTCCCCCCACCCCACCCGCACTAGGGCCATCTCCCACTAGCTTGCTTCCCTTAATGTCCCCATTAGCACATCCTTTAGATAATATCACTACCATCAACACCCCTTTGTCCTTTTGTCTATGACGTCTTTGGCAATCTCTTCTTGGCTTCCACCTATCACCGGCCCCCTATCGAGCTCTACCTGTTCCACCCCGTTCTACCAGCTTATATTTCATCTCCTTTCTATATGTCTTAGACTCGAAACGTCAACTGTATCCCTCTCTGCAGATGCTATAAGACCTGCTGAGTTTTTTCAGGTATTTTTGTTTTTGAGATTATACTTGTTTTAGGAGAAAATAAAGACTAGAGGCCCAAACACAAGCTACAGACCTTAATTTTACTTTAAAGACTAGAAATACTCACAAATCCAACTCACCAGTCAGCTGCTCTCTCTCCTCTGTGTTTAAAATGAATTCTCCACACTCTTGTGCCCAGAATTGGACACAAAACTTTAGTTGAGCTTAAACCAGTGTTCTATGAAAGTACATCATAGTTCCCTCACTTATGTACTCCATGTCTCTTATCTATAAATTATTTATTTACAAGAGGTTTAATTTCAACTGACGCAGAATCCACAGCTTTTTGCAGAGCGCTCTAGATTTCAGGCACATCTCCTGAAAATGAAAGCTTCATTGCATTCCTAAATGACTAACTCTTATTTTAAGACTATGCCCCTTCCTTCTCTATTTCTCCACTAGAAAGAATATTTTCTCTTGATCCAGACTGAGTACCGGACAACATGGATACAAAATTGGCTGAAAACTAGGAAGCAGAGGGTAATGGTTAATGGATATTTTTCAGGCTGTAGAATGGTTTGTAGTGGAGTTCCCCAGGGGTTGATATTGGGACCCTTGCTTTTCCCAATATATATTAATGATCTAGATCTTGGTGTGCAGGGGACAATTTCAAAGTTTGCAGATGATACGAAGCTTGGGAGTGTTGAAAACTGCGAGGACAGTGTAGAGCTTTAAGGGGACAAAGACAAGTTAGTGGAGTGGGCAGGTAGGTGGCAGATGAAGTTCAATGTGGAGAAGTGTGAGGTGATGTATTTTGGGAGGAAAAACATGGAAAGACAATGTAAAATAAGGGGTGAAATTTTAAAGGGGGGTGCAGGAGCAGAAAGACTTGGGTGCACATGTACATGGACCATTGAAAGTTGCAGGACAGTTGGAAAGAGCAGTTAATAAGGCATATAGTATCCTGGGCTTTATTAACAGGGGCGAGTACAAGAGCAAGGAGGTTATGCTGAATTTATATACGACACTCGTTAGACCTCAGCTGGAGTATTCTGTAGAGTTCTGGGTGCCACATTATAGGAAGGATGTGGACACATTGGAGAGAATGCAGAAGAGGTTTAAAAGAATGGTTCCAGGGATGAGAAACTTCAGCTATGAGAATCGAGTGGAGAGGTTGGGGCTGTTCTCCTTGGAGAGAAGGCGGCTAAGAGGGGATCTGACAGAGGTGCTCAAAATCATGAGGGGGCTGGACAGAGTAGACAGGGAGAAGCTATTCCTGCTCGTAAAAGGATCAAGAACGAGGGGGCACAGATTTAAAGGATTTGCAAAAGAAACAAATATGACATGAAAAAAATACTTTTTCAAACAACGAGTCGTTCAGGTCTGGAATGCACTGCCTGGAAGTGTGGAGGAGGCAGGTTCAATCGAGGCATTCAAGAGGGAATTAGTTGATTACTTGAATAGAAACAATGTGCAGGAGTACAGGGGAAAAGGCAGGGCAATGGCACTAGATCATAATACTCATTTGGAGAGCGGGTGCAGACACAATGGGTCAACTGGCCTCCTTCTGTACCTTTAAAATTCTGTGATTCTGTGATGTGGCTGACTCCAAATTACCCTCTGAAATAGCCTAGCAAGCCACTCAGAGGTATCAAAACCACTATAATAAATTCAACAGTTAAAGTGCGTGGCTCACCATCACCTTATCAAGGGCCATTAGGGATGGATAATAAATGCTGACCTTGCTAGCAATGCCTACATCCCACGAATGAATAGATAAAAACTACCAGATCCTTTTGTCATCTAAAGAAGGGAATAGGTGTCCACACTAAGTTTATGCACTCTACCCAATTTAATTCCTTTAAACCTCAGTAACATTCTAGTGAATCTGCAATGTGCCTCTTCAAAGGCCATTATATCTGCTTGTGGTCCAAAGCTAAATGCAGTGCACCGCATGGGGTCTGACCCAGGTTCTAAACACCTGAAGCATCACTGCCTCACTTCTGAATTCCAATCCCTCTACACCCAAGACACAGACCAACGTGGTATTAGGGTTGAGAACCAGCAGAGCAAACATTTCACTAGCCTTTTTGATTAATTTGTGTCAGCCGTGCATCAGTTGGTAGCACATTTACCTCTGAATCAGAAGGTCCTAGGTTCAGGTCCCATTCCAGGGCTTGGAACACAGTCTAGGTTGAAACTCCAGTGCTGCAATAAGGGAAGGCTGCACTATTGGAGGTGCCATCTTTTGGACGAGACATTAAACTGAGGCCCCATCTGCTCACTCAGGTGGATGTAAAAGATCCCATGGCACTATTGCGAAGAAGTTCTCCCCAGCATCCTGGCCTATATTTATCCCTCAATCAACATCTCAAAAAGGTTATCTGGTCATTAACACACTGCTGTTTGTGGGAGTTTGCCAAGCCCAAATTAGCTGCCACATTTCTTACAATGCAACAACGTCTACACTTCAAAAGTAGTACTTCATTGGCTGTAAAGTGCTTTGAGAAGTCCTGTGTTAGTGAAAAGCACTGTATATTTGTGTACTAGCTTTCAGTGATGTATATTTAGGAGTTATTTAAGTTTTATTAACCCAACATTCCTCTTACACCACTAATTCTCTCCCAGCCTAGTTACTATATCTCCCTTTTCTGGTCCTGATTTGTAATATTTACTAAAAAAGGAAATAATTGTAAATGAACTTAACAACATACAATAGGATTTAGGCTAGCTATGCAGCAAGAAAACACTGATACTTGAACCCCAAAGCTGCTGCAACCTCCCCATTTCCTATTGTACACATACACAAAAGGCAAATTCAATTCCTAATCAGAAAGCTAGACAGTACAAGGTCAAGCAGTCAGACTTCACAGTCTTGCATCTCCCCTGCCTGGATGATTTTGTGTCTCAGGGAGGAAGCCATAAAACCGAAACACTTTTTTCTCAGTCTGTGATTGTTGAGAGTTCATTCACTAAACATGGTTTGAAAAGCAAAATCCTTCTTTGCTCTATCAATGTGATTATTAAAAGATTTAACAACTCTTAGATGCATGGCATAAGTAATGTGTTAATTCAGCACAGGACAAGAATTGTTAAGTGATCAAGAGTCCTAAATCCAGGAATAATTAAATGCTGAACATTTCAACTTAGCTCCTTTGCACAGCCTCAGAGCTAATTCTTTAAGCCCATACAATGCTGACATGAGGATATTACTTTTAATGTCTAGATTAACAGAAGAAAAAGAGTTAAACTATTTAGAGTAACTCTTAAAATAATTGTTTCTAGAATAAATCTTAACATACATTTACCCCAACACTACAAATCTTAAACTGCAGACATTGCTGGCAAGGCCAGCATTTATTGCCCATTGCTAAATGCCCGAGACAGTGGTGATGAGCCTCTGCCTACAGCCACCACAGTTGCCAATTGTTCCAGGATTTTGACCTTGCAATGATGAAGGAATGGTAATCAATTTCTAAGTCAAGCTGGTGTACGACTTGGAGGAGAACTTGGAGGTATATAAAGATGCCATTGTCCTTCCAGGTGATAAAGGTCACAAACTTGACAGGTACTGTCAAGAAGCTTTGGCGAGTTGCTGCATTACATCTTATATAGGATACACACTGCAGCCATGGTGTGCCAGTGGTACAGGAACTGAATATTTAAGGTAGTGGATGAAGCCCCAATCCAGCAGGCTGCTGTGCCCTGAATGTTGTCAAGCTTCTTGAGTGTTGTTGGAACTGCACTCATCCAGGCAAGCAGAGAGTATTCCATCACACTCCTGACTTGTGCCTTGTAGAAGGTGGACAGGCTTTGGGGAGTCAGGTGTGTCAGTCATCACTGAATGCCCAGCTTGTGAAATGCTCTTGTAGCCACATCATTCATGTAGCTGGTGCAGCTAAGTTTCCAGTCGACGGTAGCCCCTACGATGTTGATGGCAAGGGATGTAGAAGATAACATCATTGAACGTAGAAGTGAGGTGGTTAGATTATCTCTTGTTGGGAATCATCATCAGCTGGCACTTTAGCAGCAAGTAACATTTGTGTCACTGATCAACCCAAGCCCTAATGTTGCCTGGGTCACACACAAGCCCTGTATCAAAGGTGTCTCGAATGGTACTGAATACTGTGCAATCATCAGCAAACATTCAGATTTCTGACATTAAGATGGAGGGATGGTGATTGATGAAGCAGCTGAACTCTGCTAGAACACCGTCCTTTGGAACTCATGCAGCAGTGCCCTAGAGCTGACAATCGTCTTCCTTTGTGCTAAGTATGACTTCAGTCAGTGGATATTTTCCTTCCCTGATTTCCCTTTGACAACAATTTTACTCGGGCTCCTTGATGCTGCGCTCAAGACAAACACTGCCTTGATGTCACCACTGAAATTCAGCTCTTTTGTCCATGTTTGGACTAAGCTGTAATGGGGACTGAAGCTGAGTGGTTCAGGCAGAACCCAAACTGAGTAGTTAGCAAGCACCACTTGGTGGCACTACTGATCACCTCCACCCATCCCTCTGTTGATTGAGGGTAGGCTGAGGCATCCCATTGGATGCGAAGTGATAAGAGTCATAGAATCAAGGAGGTCTGCAGCATAGAAAAAGGCCCTTCAACTCATCGAGTCTGTACCGGTCAATTAAGTACCTAACTATTCTAATCCCATTTTCCAGCACTAGGCCTATAGCCTTGTATGATCAGAATGGATTTGTCCTGGTTTTTGCGGACAGGAAATATCTAACAATTTTCCACTTTGTTGCGTTAATGCCTGTCTTGTAGCTATACTGTAATAGCTTAACCAGAGGAATGGCTAGTTCTGGACCACGATCCTGCAGCGCTACAGCCAGGGTGTTGTCGGGGCTCAGTCTTGTCTGCAGCCAGTGTGCTCAGCTTGCAGTGAATCAAAATGACTCAAGTCTCGCTTCTGATGGAGACTTCCGGAGGCTGCTGAGATGAATCAATCACTTGGCAATTCTTTCTGAAGATGGTTGCAAATACTTCAAGTCTTGCCTTTTCTACTCACATACTGAGTTCATTGAAGATGGGGATGTTTGTGAAGCCTCTTCTTCCTGTTAGTTGTTTAATTTTCCACCACCATTCACGACTGGATGTGGAAAAACCTTGATCAGATCAGGCTGGGATCGCTGTGATGTCTATCACATGCTGCACCCGCTAATAAGCATTCAGTCTTGTGTTGGCACTTAATTGTAGGTATACCCGGTGCTGCTCCTAGCATGCTCCATACTCCTCATTGAGTCAGGGTTGGTTCCCTGCCTTGATGTCAATGGTAGAATGAGGGCTATGCTAGACTCTGAAGTTATAAATAGTGTGACTGAATACAATTCTGCTGTCACTGATGAGCCATCCCATGGGTGTTGCTTTAGGTTGTTAGTTCTGAATTTCATTTTCAGCATGCTAGAAATGCCACAGGATGGTCTCCTCCTTTGTCACCATAAAAACTGTGGTCGTCACTCCTACCAATGGCGTCATGGACAGGTGCATCCTTTTTCATGGCTCCTTCCAAAAGTCAACACTCAATGGGCCAAATGGCCTCCTTCTGTGCTATAACCGTTCCATGATTTGTTATGTGGATGTGGGCTTCCAAGACTATCACTTAATGCCCATCCCTAACTGCCCTTGAGACAGGTAGATTTGTGAGGTTTTTCCTCCACGTTGTTTCTACCATCTGCCATAGGCCCAGTCTGGCAGGCATTTCCTTCAGGATTTGGGAAGCTTGGTGAGTTACGGTGCTACTGAGCTGCTCTTGGTGGTAGACACTGAAGTCCCCCACTCAAGAGTACATTCTATGCCCTTGCTGCCATGAGTGCTTCTTTAAGTAATGTTCAATATGGAACAGTGGTTCATTATGAGGGAGGGTTATACATGGTAATCAGCAAAAGGGTTTTCTTGTCCAGATTTGACCTGGTGCTATGAAACTTTGTGGGATCTAGGGTCAATGTTGATGATTCTCAGGGCCACCCCCTCTCGAATGTATATTACTGTACCACCGCTGGTATCTGTTCTGCTGGTGGGACAGGACAAACCCTGGGATGGTGACGGAGGACTCTGGGTCACTGAGAGAAAAAGTACAACACTGAATATAGAGCATCTCTGGAGTTTGAATGTGCTGCTCATGATCTAATGTTCCCTTGTTGAAAAGCGGAAGCAGCTCTGGATAGACTTTGCCAGAAAACACTTGATTCCATCTCCCATCACCTCTATCTCTTGCCACAATCACATGAAAGTAAACATGTGATGGATTAAGGAGCAAAGACGCTATTGTGCAAATCAGATATAAAACAAATAGACAATGAGACAGCCCAATCCCCTACTTGATAAAACTTAAACAGTTTGTAAACGATTGAGAATTTACTTAACTCAACATCACAAATGATTGACTTTAATACAAAAAGCAGAGTGCCGTAGACCTTTTTATTTTTGTTCTGTAAATCAAGACCACTCGCATTTTTCAATATAATTATATACTGTAATTTCATAATTGTGCAACCTTTTTTATACTTTATTTATATTATTGTCTACAATTGTGTTATGAATTGACTTGTTTTATTTAGTACATGCCACTATGATGATTTTCCAATAAATCAATTATCTACCACTAGTTACGGATTGAGGCATATGAATTCATATTAAATCCAAAGCTCTGCTGTCCTTATCTTAACTTGCTGCAAGTCCGTTTACCTACATGCCTCCAGACAGGCACATAGCTTTAAGTCTCATCCTTGTTTCCAAATTCCCCTCACTATCTCCTGCAGCTTTACAACCCTCCAATTCTGGCCTCTTGTGCACTCCTTACTTTTATCGTTGCATCCCCAGCAACCATGCCTTCAGCTAGTCTAGTTAGCCTCGGCCCTAATCTGTGGAATTCCCTTTTTACACCTTCCAATCTCTATCCTTTGCAGATGTTCCTTAAAACCTGCCCCCTTTTCCAATCTTTTGGTCATCTGCCCCGATTTCTCTTTACATGATTCAGTTTCAAATTCTATTTCCTAATTAAAAGTTGGTTGAATTCATTTGTGTTCTGCAAAACCTTTCATCTTTCCAATCCTTCCTGCCTTCTACGCAAAGTGCCATGCCTCTTCACAAACTGTCCAGACATCAATGCAAGGGTTGCCATATAAATGCACATGTGAATTGTCTTGCACAGCAGCGGTTGCACCAATGGAATGGGTTCCTATATCAATGCAAAAAGTTCTTTCTTCTGTTTGTTTCTCGGCAGCAGGATCCTTGAAGTGTCAGCTCAACTCAGGCGGCAAACCTCAAATACAGTCACGAAGGTCAAAAAGCCACTTCTGACTTGGTTTAATGCAGCAGACAGGAGCCAACAGAAATACTATCTGAAGAGGTGTGACACACGAGTCGATGAAAAACAAAGCAATGTTCTCCTTTCAGTTGACTTAGAATCCTTAAACAAGTAGCATTAAGAAATCCACAGGCAAACTGATGTACAGATCTTCCTTCTCACACTGAAGCATTAACTGTTTAAAATGCATGAAGGAAATAGCAAACATGGCCATTGCGGAGAGAAAAAGATACCTTACAATTCATGGGAAATTTACTCGGAATGCAGGGATGTTTCTAATAAAAAGGGCTTTCCAGAAGCAAAAACACAGATCAACTGAAACATTACAATAAAGATGCTACTAAATTGTGCTTTCCGATTACATAAAGCATGGATACACACCAATCCATCTGGTCAGAGGGAATGTCAGCTCCACTATCAATGTTATGAAACTAGAAACCCATAAGTGCAATTCCAACTTTTAACTCTGCAAAATGATTCAAATCGAGATCAATTAAGTAACCCTTCCCTGTAATCACTGGAAAAACTATTAATTGTAAAAATCAGATTACAACGAATACTGAAAATCAATTCTTGCCTCTACAAGCTAGCCTAGCATCACAGAATGGTTACAGCACAGGATGCCAAACTCAGCCTGTCCAACTTCCCAGCCATTTTCCTGTAGACCTTCAAATTCTCTCTTCAAATAATTATCCAATACCCTTTTGCAAGCCATGACTGAACCTGCTTCCACCACACTCAAGCAGTACATTCCAGATCATAATCACTTGTAGCATAAATGACTTATACTCTTTGAATTTTTTGCCATTCATATTAAATTTGTCTCCCCTGAATCTTGAGCCTTCCATGAATTTGAACAGTTTCTCTCTACTCCATTTAGACTGCTCATGATCTTGAACACCTCCCTTCATCAAATCTCTTCTCAAGCCTTGAGGAGAACAGCCCCAATTTCTCCACACTAACTACACTGATTGTCTCCCCTCCCCTGTGGATGCTGAATCTGGCTGATTCACTTTCTTCCCCACCCCTCCCCCTCAGATTCTGTTTAACCTGAGTATTTCTAACAGATTATGTTTCTATTTTAACTATAGCTGGGTTCAGTTCCAAACTTACTACTACCCCTCACTCTCCTCCCTGAAGATGTTAACTCTGTTTCTATTTTGAGTATAGAACTGAACCTAGCCAAAGTACTGCGGATGCTGGAAATCTGAAATAGAAACAGGAAATTCTGGAAAAACATAGCGGGTCTGGGAGCAACTGTGGAGAGAGAAACAGTTAATGTTGTCCAATATGAATCTTTTTCAGAATTGTTCTGAAGAATCATATTAGACTCAAAATTATAATTTTTGTTTCTCTCTCCATAGATGCTGCCAAACCTACTGAGCTTTTCCAGCAATTTCTGTTTTTAAATCAGTTCTATACTCACTGTTTCCCTTTCCTCTCCACCCTGAAGATGCTCCTTCTGACCGGTTTCCTGATTTTTTTCCCCCCCTGAAGATGCTAACTCTGGCTGGGTTCAATTCTAGACTAACAGAAAAGCACTCCGGATGCTGTAAATTGGAAATAAAAACAGAAAACTTTGGAAATACTCAGCCAGGCAGGATGCACAAGATATGTTAACTGCCACTTAACAAATTATTCCAAAATTACTGCAAAAGTCAGAGTGAATAGCTGTGCAGAAAACCTGCCTGCTCATAATCAGAGCAAACCACAGTATTGATGTATAAGATAGCCACTGTAGTGTTAAAAAGGATTGAAAGTTAAATACCCATCAAATTTAACCAGTTATAACTGCCATCAATATATTTAATTGTAAACATGAGTACATTTCATCCATCAGAAGGAGTACCCACATGAAACAAATGGTCAAAATCATAAATGAGTTTTCTTTAATTCATTCATGGGATGTAGACGTCGCTGGTGAGACCAGCACTTATTGCCCATCCCCAATTGCCCTTGAGAAGGTGGTAGTGAGCTGCCTTCTTGAACCGCTGCAGTCCATGTGGTGTAGGTACACCCACAGTGCTGTTAGGAAGTGAGTTCCAGGATTTTGACCCAGCGACAGTGAAGGAGCGGCGATATATTTCCAAGTCAGGATGGTGAGTGGCTTGGAGGGGAACTTCCAGGTGGTGGTGTTCCCATCTATCTGCTGCCCTTGTCCTTCTAGATGGTAGCGGTCGTGGGTTTGGAAGGTGCTGTCTAAAGAGGCTTGGTGAGTTTCTGCAGTGCATCGTGTAGATGGTACATACTGCTGCTACTGTGTTTTAGTGGAAGGAGTGAATGTTTGGGGTGCCAGTCAAGCGGGTTGCTTTGTCCTGGATAGTGTCAAGTTTCTTCAGTGTTGTGGGAGTGGCTCTCATCCAGGCAAGTGGAGAGTATACCATTACACTCCAGGCCTTTGCCTTGTAGATGGTGGACAGACTTTGGGGTGTCAGGAAGTGAGTTACTCACCACAGGATTCCTAGCCTCTGACCTGCTCTTTTAGCCACGGTATTTATATGGCTAGTACAGTACAGTTTCTGGTCAATGGTAATCTTCAGGATGTTGAAGTGGGGGGAATTCAGTGATGGTAATGCCATGGAATGTCAAGGGGCGGTGGTTAGATTCTCTCTTATTGGAGATAGGTCATTGCCTGGCACCTGTGTGGCACAAATGTTAATTGCCACTTGCCAGCCCAAGCCTGGATATTGTCCAGGTCTTGCTGCATTTGGACATGGACTGCTTCAGTAACTGAGGAGTTGTGAATGGTGAACATTGTATGCCCCTTCTTCGCTGATGGTTGCGCAGACTCGAAACGTTAACTCTGTTTTCTCCCCACAGGTGCTGTCAGACCTGCAGAAATTTTCCAGCATTTTATTTTTAGTTCAGATTCCCAGCATCTGCAGTATTTTGCTTTTATATTATTTATTATTAATCATCAGCCAACATCCCCACTTCTGATGGAAGGAAGGTCATTGATGAAGCAGCTGAAGATGGTTGGGCCTAGGACACTACCCTGAGGAACTCCTGTAGTGATGTCCTGGAGCTAGGATGATTGACCTCCAACAATCACAACCAATCTTCCTTTGTACTAGGTATGACGCCAACCAGTGGAGAGTTTTCCCCGATTCCAGTTGGCTCCAGTTTTGTAGGGCTCCCTGATGCCACACTCGGTCAAATGCTGCCTTCATGTCAAGGCCAGTGACTCTCACCTCACCTCTGGAGTTCAGCTCGTGGCCATGTTTGTAATAAGGTCAGGAGCTGAGTGGCCCTGGCAGAATCCAAACTGGGCATCAGTGAGCAGGTTATTGCTATGCAAGTGCCACCTGATAGCACTGTTGATGACCCCTCTCATCATTTTACTGATGATCAAGAGTAGACTGATGGGGCGGTAATTGGCCAGGTTGGATTTGTCCTGCTTTGTGTGTACAGGACATACCTGGGCAATTTTCCACATAGCCAGGTAGATGCCAGTGTTATAGCTGTACTGGAACAGCTTGGTTAGGGGCGTGGTGGCAAGTTCTGGAACACATCTTCAGTGCTATTGCCGGAATATTGTCAGGGCCCATAGCCTTTGCAGTATCCAGTGCCTTCAGCCGTTTCTTGATATCATGTGGAGTGAATCGAATTGGCTGAAGACTGGCATCTGTGATGCTGGGGACCTGCGAAGGAGGCCAAGATGATCATCCACTCAGCACTTCTGGCTGAAGGTTGTTGCAAATGCCACAGCCTTATCTTTTGCACTGATATGCTAGGCTCCTCCATCATTGAGGATGGGATATTTGTGAAGTCTCCTCCTCTGTCAATTGTTTAATTGTCCACCACCATTCTCAACTGTATGTGGCAGGACTGCAAAGTTTAGATCTGATTCGTCGGTTGTGGAATCACTTAGCTCTATCGCTTGCTGCAGTTTGTCATGCAATGAGTCCTGCATTGTAGCTTCACCAAATTGGCACCTTATTTTTAGGTATGCCTCGTGCTGCTCCTGACATGCCCTCCTGTACTCTTCATTGAACCAGGGTTGATCCCCTGGCTTGGTCATCATGGTAGAGTGGGGGACATACATACCATGGGGTTACAGAATTGTGTTCGAGTATAGTTCTGCTGCTGATGATGGCCACAGCGCCTCATGGGTGCCCTGTTTTGAGTTGCTGGATTTGTTCAAAATTTATCGTATTTAGCACGATGGTAGTGCCACACAACACGATGGGATGGTATCCTCAATGTGAAGATGGGATTTTGTCTCCACAAAGACTGTGCAATGGTCACTCCTACCAATACTGTTGTATCTGCGGCAGGCAGGTTGGTGACGAGTATGTTTTTCCATCTTGTTGCTCCCCTCACCACCTGCTGCAGACCCAGTCGTTTAGGACTCAGCCAGCTCAGTCTGTGGTGGTGCTGCCGAGCCACTCGGTGATGGGCATTGAAGTCCCCCACCCAGAGTAAATTCTGCACCCTTGCCACCCTCAGTGCTTCCTCCAAGTGGTGTTCAACATGAAGGAGTATTGATTCATCAGCTGAGGGCAAATGGTATGTGGTAATCAGCAGGTGATTTCCTTGCCCATGTTTGACCTGGTGCCATGAGACTTAATGGGGTCGGGAATCAATGTTGAGGACTCCCAGGGCAAGTCCCTCCGACTGTATACCGCTGTGTAGACAACTCTTCTGGGTCTGTCCTGCCGGTGGTACAGGACATACCCAGGGATGTTGATGTCTGCGACATGATTTGTAAGGTATGATTCTGTGAGTAAGACTATGTCAGGCTGTTGCTTGACTAGTCTGTGAGACAGTTCTCCCAATTCTGGCACAACCCCCCAGCAGTTAGTGAGGAGGACTTTGCAGGGCTGAGTTGCTGTTATCGCTTCCAGTGTCTAGGTCGATGCCAGGTGGCCCGTCCTGTTTCTCTCCTTATTGAATTTGTCATGGTTTGCTATAACTGAGTGGCTTGCTAGGCCATTTCAGAATTAACTACATTGATGTGGATCTGGAGTTGGATGTAGGCCAGACCATTTAAGTACAGCTTCCTTCCCTAAAGGACATTGGTGAACCAGATGAGTTTTTACAACAATTGACGATGGCATGGTCATCATTCCACTCTTAATTCCAGATTTTTATTGACAGAATTCAAATTCCACCATCTGCCATGGTGGAATTCAACCCTAGGTCTCCAGAGCATTACCCTGGGTCTCTGGATTAATAGTCGAGTGACAATACTATTCCACTCCCTCCTGCTTAGTATTAAGTACTTCAGAGGTAGCCTAATACAGTACATGATAATGTGAAAACATTTGTAAATTTCCCATTCAATCTGAACTCCAATTGTCTGTATGATTTGAAGTGTACCAATAGACACTGAGAAAAGCCAGAAGTGATCCAAACCAGAAGAGTCATACGGACTCGAATCGTTAACTCTGTTCTTCTCTCCACAGATGCTGTTAGACCTGCTGAGTTTTTCCAGCATTTTCTGTTTTTGCTTCAGAGGGGTGCTGTCATCTCCACTTTTAATGTATCTCAGCATCTGTCTCCCAAAACGCTCGGGTCATCATCTTCTTCATGATGTCTAGCTTCTTGCTGCTCAGTTTGAGCATCCTTCTGAATCCTTCTTATCCAGCAATGCCTACTTTTAGCGACAATTCTGTCAAGCTTCTATACTTGGTACATGCCAAAACTATCCGCAGTAGTTCCTGTACACTCTGCCAATGTTTCATGTAGATGGACAAGGCCCTGGAATTCCTCAACATTGATACCTGGCACAATGAAATCCAATAGCTTCATGTTAAACAGCACCAATGAACCTCAAGCCGATCACTACCAACCACAACTCTCCCTCAACTGCTGGATCCTTCAGGTTGAGTGCCACTTGGGAGGAAACTCAAAAGAATCAAGGACACAGAATATACGCCATATGATTGGCTCAGTAGTACCATCACTGACTGTGCCTTGAGGATTATAGCTGCCAGATGAGGTGATAAAGGAAACAAGTACATACCCTATTTGACCTCATTCTCACCAACATCCTGTTGCAAACATATCTGCCTACGATAGCCAATTTGGTTCATTCCATGTGACATTAAGAAACAGGAATATGCTGTCCAGTGTAGGCTGAGCCCTGACAACACCCTGGCTGTCGTACTGAAGGTGACATATTAACTGCATAAGAAAATACACAAGTATTCCTATCCAAAAAACGGTCAAAACTGACCTGGCCAGTCAGTAGTAAAGTAACAGAGTAAATCACCAGTATCATCAAACTAAACATACTCACCAATATGGTTTCTCTGTTGAAACCTGAACCAAACAGTTTATTCTAAGAACGGATGCAAAAGCATTCAAAGCAAATCAAAGATCTTTAATGAAACTGAGGTCAATCGTAGTCAAGAGGAAAACCCAAAGAGTCAGATCTGCCACAAATGAAGATGGGCAATTTCACAATCCCCAGGACATATTTGCAATCCTCTTCAGCCAATTCATCAATTGATAATGACCTCCGGCATTAGGTCAGGAGTGGAGCGTTGCTGAAGATTTCAGGGTTTCACACTTCGTCTAATAATGAATCAGTCTAAAGTAGAATATTGGAAACATTCAGACTTGGACTTATGAATGACAGGCATAATAAGTGGCAAGCAAAGATACAGGATAAGACGCATCCTCCTCTCGACATTCAAAGGCACTACCGTTTTCACACAGGTAGGTTCCTCTATCAGAGCTCGAAGGATTGAGCAATAAATCCAGCTTTGCCAGCATCACCCACATCACAGGAGCAAAAACAAAACTGATGTTACCTACACTTTCTTCCTCCTCTGGCCTAATCCTGCAAGCTGAGTCAACAATGCCACCCTTGGATTCTGCTTGCTTTTCCTTCTTGTGATTATGATCCGTCTCAGATAGTACGCACAATCCTGGTATCATGATCAGACACTGAGCAGCTTCCCACTTTATTGCTTGTTCTTTCAGTACCCATCTTTCAAAAATCACGAAGAATGCTTTTTTACACCTAAAAATTCTTCCTGTTTAAATTATCTATTTCAAACTAGTTTGGGCACACTTCCTCTGTGAACATACATTGGATGCATCTTCAAACTTACTCAGGAGTCCATGCAATTGCATATTTTAATTTCAGAATCTGCATAATTTTGCAGTTTCCCATTTTAGCATGATTCAACAATACTAGCTTCGTCCAATTCTTCTCTTATGTGCAGTTTGATGTTACTTTACTATAATACCATCAGCTCCATTTAATCCCATATTACAGCTCTTCCTCTTTGCATCTGCAATGCTGAGACCCTTTAGATGACTTAATGTAAACACCCTCTAACATGAACCGTTCTGTCAATTAAATTATGATCCTATAATTAACTGTAACAGGTTTAATTACAATGAGTAATTCTGATGCTGGAATCAGAATGGTTGCTGCACAAAGGGCCACCATCCATTCACCATGTCCTTGCTGGCTCTCTGCAAGAGTAATTCACCTAGAGTCACTCACCCGCCTTTTCCTCGTAGTCTTGCACATTCTTCCTTTTCAGATAATGATCCAATTCTCTTTTGAATCCTTGATTCAACCTGCCTCCAGATCCTAACCATGTTGCCATTGCTTCTTTTGCCCTCTGGTTCTTGATCCTTCCACCAATGGAAATAATTTCTCCCTGTCCATTCAGTCCCCTTACGAATTTGGATGTCTCTACCAGGCTTCCTCTCAGCCTTCTCTTTTCCAAGGAGAACACTCAAGCCTTCTCCAATCTATCGAAATAATTGAAGATCATCCCTGGAACCATTCTCATGAATCATTTCTGCACCCTCTCTTAATGCCTTCTCATCCTTCCTGAAGTGTGGCGCCTGGGAATAGATGCAATGCCCCAGAAACCAGTGCTTTTACAAATTTATATCTTTCTTGATTTTGCACTCTTGTGCCCCTATTTATAAAGGCGAGGACCGTGTAACACTTTATTAACCAGGCTCTCAACTTGACACCTTCAATGGTTTGTGCACCTATACCCCCAAGTCCCTCTACTGCTGCACCCCCTTTAGAATTGTACATTATATTTTATATTGTCTCTCCACATTCTTCCTAGCAAAATGAATGTCACAATTCTCTTTATTAAATTTCATCGGTCACTTGTCCTTTTGAAGTTTAACAGTGTGCTCCCAACTGTTCACAATACTTCCAAGTTTTGCGTTGCCCACAAAATTTGAAAGGTAAAGCAAAGAAAATATATAATTTTATTCGTAAATCCAAAATACACTCTACATAGTTAGGGCAATTTAAACACTACATAAATTTCTTTCCAATAATTCACTACCTAAGACCATCATGGAGAACAATCTTGGTATTAATTCAAGACCCACCACCATGCTCAGGACAAGTCGGAAAGGACAATAGATGTGACTGCTACAGCTTTGTCCACATTTCTGAAAATACTTAGGTTCTTGGGCAAAATAACTATTGTAAACACTCGCCTTTAAAATGTAAAGAAAGCCTCCTGCAAAAACTTCAGCTCACAAATTACAAATTTATTACAAATATAGCCTGCAGGAGACGGCTTTTCTTTTATGGGTCTGCACTGAAGTGATTCATTAAATAATTACTTGTAGAAAGGTACAAGATTTGCAGAAAGAACACTCAGTACCCAAGTTTACAAAGCAAACTGTGTTCAAGGTAACATGTCAGTACTCAATTTTATTTTCTAATCAATCTAGCGTCTCTCTTCAGTGATTTCTTCTGAACTACCTTTTAATTGTAACAAACTGAAATTAAAGTCAAACCATTACCGGCAATATGAATATACTTTTACATCTGCCAAGAGAAAAACAAGCTCACATCCTGCTGCTACTCATGTTCTTCCCACAGGTGCAGTTTGAAACTTCGAGACTTGTATATGTAATCCAGTTTTGAGCTAGCTGCATTGTATCATAATGTAGAGCAAGTTGATGGGAAAAAGACACTTTTAGATGATAAACATGCTTTATATCTTATTGTTTTGAGTACACTTAGACAGTACTGTGCAATCTTGGTCACCTTACTTAAGAGGGGCATACTTGCATTGGAAGCAGTTCAGAGAAGGTTCACCATGCTGACACCTAGGATGAAGGGGTTCCATTATGAGGAAAAGTTGAGCAGGTTGGGCCTAAACCCATTGGAGCTTGGACAAATGAGAGGTGATCTTATTGAGATATATAAGATTCTTAGGGGACTTGACAAGAGTCAATGTCAAGAGGATGTTCCCCCTTCTGGAGGAATCTAAAACCAGGGGGGCACTGTTTAAAAATAAGGAGTTTCCTATTTAAGGTGGAGACGAGGAAGAATTTCTTCCCTCAGAGGGTCATTAGTCTTTGCAGTTCTTTTCTCCCACAAGCAGTAGAGGCTGGGTCATTAAATATATTCAAGGCTGAATTAGACAGATTTTTGATCGACAAGGGAGTCACGGGTTATGGGGGCTAGCCAGGAAAAGTGGAGTTAAGGCCATGATCTTATTGAATGGCAGAGGAGGCTCAAGGGACCAAATGGCCTACTCTTATTTCTTATGTTCTTTAGGCATCATCTGTTTTTTTTCCCTGAAATTCAGTATGCCACAAATTGCCAACTTAGTTTGTAGAGGATGTGGTTGAAAGAATAACAAGCATTACCTTAAATGGTTTATGTTTCATTTTCTTCCAACACCAATCAGTTCAAATGAATTGGTTAATAACCCTTACTATAACAAACCAAGTCTGGAAGTCACTTCAATCAAATAGGTAAGAAATGTTGGTTTTACATCAGCCAGTGATTATCAATGCTATGTAAGGGCAGTTATTTGATATTCAGAGCAGTTTCTGTGATTGTAAAATACAGTAACTTTCATTTAATTTTATACCCAGTTATTTATAACACAATTCTCTATGATTTGCCTGAATATTTTCATTTAGATCTGAATCCTTACTGCAGTAAAAATATTTTACTCCTTTTTTTTAATTTGCCAGTTCTCAAACTTTTCGCCAGCATCAAATACAAATTAAAGCAATTTAGTGAAAGCTACATAAACAATATAATTACTCACTATATGGGTCTTTAAACACCACCAGAGAAACTAGATGCAGCTAGTGAGGCACTCTGGTGTCAAAATGCTTCAAAAATGAAATGCTGATTCCAGTAGGGAAACCAAAAATTGGATTTGCAAAAAATGTTTTCAGTGATCTTCATGATGGTAGGGTTATAAAACAGACCTGGAAACCACCCAATAGGTGCAGCAAAGGATGAATCCTTGATATACAAACTGAAGAGCTGCATTGACAGATGTTCCAAACCAGAGCAATGTTGACCACTTGATTGCAATGTACAATTTTTGCTTTGTACATGTAGATGGAATCACCAAATATAAGGAGCAAAGCAATACTGGGAATGATTAATGTAGGAATTAAGGGTACATAGGGTTTGTTGCTCCCAATCTGAAATAACCAATATTGATGCACAGTTTTTCTATATGGTAGACTGCCTTGAACAACCGATAAATTCTGGATGCATGTATTTTTTATTTTACTGAATTAGGCATTGGTAGTTCCTTGCAATTCATCAGCTCTGACAAAGTCTGACATCCAAAATTTCTAATGTGTGGACTGCTCCCTTACTTTTGACAAAGCCACATTTTCAGCCTTCAAACTACAGATAATGAAACAACATCAAATCTGTGAAGGTTTGGGCTGCCACATGGCTTAATGCAAAGAGAACAAAGCCAAAAGGAATGAAAGGCATCGAGCTCTGTGAACCTCAAGTTCAACTGCAAGATTGGAGGCATAGAGGGGAACAGGGCAAGAGATGTTGCTTCACGATTAACAGATCTTACTTTGTTTCAAGCACTTTAATATTATCTGATCATTTAACACTTACCTACCTTGCACCAGCCTGTAACAAAATAACCACAAACACGGTTACTGAGTTCAAACACTGGATTGTAACACTGCGCCTGTACCAGAATGTCAGTTTTTCCACAATGGAATGGCAGAAATCAACTTGGAAATTGTAATTTGGAATATCAAGAGAATGTGACAGACTTTCATACTGACAGTGAGTAACTTGTAGCTTAATATGATGATTTAAATTTTTTACAATGTTGTAATTTAAAACTTACTTGTTGATGTTTGCATATGATCAGCAAGTTTACAAAATCAATTGTGCCTGTCTCAGGAGGGCACCGCCATTCTTGTGCACCTGTTCAGGTTGGTGCTCAAGAGGTCTGGGAGCAGGTTATCCCATCATAAAAAGCAGGAAACAGTGATATGGGCAGCCAAGGGAGAGAGAAAAAAAATTAACTTTAAATTCCACTGATAACCTAGTGGGGAAATGCACTGCAGCAGAGATAAAGATCCCAGATTTGTTCTCAGGCTAATGAGCACAACCACACACTATTTAGTTCCACTGGGTGGAGACTGACCCGGATTGTCTCTCCAAAACACTATTTAACAGCATCTTATGAAAGAGTGTATGTGGGGCTTCCGTTCCACCCATCACAACCCTTACTGTTTCCTTTTCTAGAACAACTTCTCGATGCATTTTCCACTTACTTCTACCTCTAACGGCAAACCTCTCCCGTCTTATCTCCTTCTTTCCCACCCCCAATCCCTGCCTTCCCCTGGAGCTCTGACTGCTCCTTTGTGAACTTGACACTCCTGCAGGTTCATTCATATCCTGGTCAAATAAGTAGAAACTGCAGCGTCACAACCCCATAACCGAGGACTACAAACAACTCCAAGATCTTGTCACCCACTACCTTGTTGCTTTGACTCTCCATCTCTTACAACCTCAATTCAGTTCATTGATTTTCTTCCCTCCAAACTCTTGGTTCTTTGCATAATTTCCCCACCATTAATAATCTGGAACTTCTGTACTTTCCTTCACCCTCCCCACACTAATTAGGCTGATTTCCTCCACAAAACCAACTTCTGAACAGTCACCATTCTTTGACCTAATGCTCAGAGATACCGGTATTTCCCATCTTTCTTCCAGCATTGTTCATATGGCTTCAAAATAACTGTTATCACCATCTGCCTTAAACAGTCAATCCTCCCCAACTCTTCTTTCCCTTCCTCATCTCAAAAAAAACTCCAGCTTTCTCTCCCAATCCCTTCAGTGAGCTTCCATGGCACATTCTTTCCCCTTGTTCTCCTGACTTTTGGTCATCTACTCTATCTTTCTTCATAGCTGCAGTCTCATTGGTCCACCTCCGCTACAGTGCCACTTTGTGGTTCCATTCTCACTTGCCCTAATGTAACTGACTGTTCTCCCACATTTAAACAGTCACTTCCAGTGTACTCAAAGCTTCCACCTCTCATCCATCCAGTTGCTTACACACAACTTCTCAAATCAACAACCTCCATAGGTATACCGACACCCAGTATTATCTCTCCACCTCCACCCATAATCCAGAACTTTCTCCAATCCATTAAAGATTGCCTATTTCCAGATCACCTCCAGGGCTAATGTCTGCATATTCTCATCAGGCTCCCAAGTTCTACTCTATAAAAAAATCCAACTCACCTTGGTTTTCTGTCTGCACCATATGCCAAAGCACTGCTAACCCAACCTCCACTGGCTCCCTGTCTACCAGAACACAGATTCAACTGTCTTTCTCATCTACATTGTTCCAATGCCCTGAAGCACCCTACCTCTGCCATCTCCTTCAATGTTACAGGATCTTCTGCAAACGTGCAGTGTCTGTCACCTTGCCTTCTATTTGATCATGGGTTTATGCTCACATTCTGGAAGCCCCTTATAAAAAAAAACGTTTACATTTCTTGATTTGTTCAAAACGCATCACTAAGTTTGACTCTCTCAATATTTCACCCAATTCTTGCCCATTGCCCTAACTCCTTCCCATTTTGTGAACAGTTAATCACTACATAAATTAGGGTTTTTATCAGAGTCAACAGTGGTTTAGTGTTTTAGCATGCTACAGATTAGTTGAGAGGATGACAAGATCATGAGGATGTTCAACTCTAGTCTGTTCCTTTACCTACTTACAAGAAATCTGTTCTTATGAAATCTGAAATACTTCATGTTAAAAGTTAACAATTTAAATTATATTACAAACCAAGTTAGCAGGCCATGATGATTCCAACACCATTTTACAATATTACATTATTTAAATAATAGTGCAGTAAGCAATATTGATTTCTCAACCCAGTCATTTTTATATGATTAAGTTGATACAGTAAGCAAAGGTTCACCAGGCTGATTCCTGGGATGGCAGGATTGTCGTATGAGGAGATATTGGGCCAACTAGGCCTGTATTCACTGGAGTTTAGAAGAATGAGAGGAGATCAAGAGAGTGGTGAACCGAGGGAATTCTCTACCACAGAGGGCTGTGGAGGCCAAGTCACTGAGTATAGTTAAGGAGGAAATGGATAGACTTCTGGACTCTAAAGGTGTCAAGGGATATGGGGAGAGATGAGAGTATGGCATTGAGATAGAGGATTAGCCATGATCATATTGAATGACGAAGCAGGCTCAAAGGGCCGAATGACCTACTCCTGCTCCTATTTTCTATGTAAACCCCTGATACTAGTTTAAGTCTGCAGGGTCAGAGTCTGGCACTAATCTCAACAACAAGATACAAAACTAACACCAATATCAGAGCTGGGCTATATTTTTATTTCTGGGCTGGGGAGAAATTTGCATATCAAAAATACTCTGGAAAAGTATTATAAGTTTTCTGACAAGAAAGCAATTCACTATCAAGCCTTATGGAAAGAAACTGCTTTGAGAACAGTTGGCTCCTGGACCGTTTATGAAGTTATTTAGAGACAGTCAATACAGACCACTGACCAGTTCTCAAAAAATGTTACGGGGAACTATGTCAGACTGGGGTTCTCATCCATCAATCTGCAAGATGGTCTCAAAGGATCCACCAGAAATAATCAGAGATTGAGTAGACAAAACACAAATTGTGCCAATAAATTAACTGCTTACTATCCAGAACAACCATCTACATTTCTACATTTGTCTGAGTGAGTTTGCTTACCTCAATAGGGTCACTGCATTCTAAAGACGATTCACTCTGTGAAGCATTTTCAAGTGTTCTGACTACATGAAAAGTTGTTTAATAATGACTGTTAAAACACTTTAATGTCTCATCACAAGTTCAACCGGAAGGAGACTCTCAAGCGACCAATCAGCCATGACAAAAGGAGGCGAAGGTGTCAGCTAAAAGACTGTCTCTGCCTCATGATCCATCAGATGTGAAGTGGCAGCCATTTTGGAACGGGGGGGGGGGGGGGGGGGGGGGGGGGGGGGGGGGGGGGGGGGGAGAGAGAATTTAATTCATCCGAGCGGTCAAAATTATACCTAGATTACAAAACTTGCGTATTTCAGTGTTTGCGCAATTGAAGGCTTTAATTGGGGAGGGAACCACATACAGTGGGTATGAGTGTTGGCATGAGAATTGAAAATTGTTGCCAAGCGCCATCACAAGTTTCACATTACCCCTGAGAAGGGGACCTCAGAAGCAAAAAGGCTGTGAACAGCTGCATTAGACCCGCTTCTTTGAAATGCAGATTCAAAACGTCAAATGATGAAGAGTATGAAAAAATTCTCATTCAAAAACTTCCAAAAAGGAAAAACCTGCAATTTAGATTTCATGGGTTTCCTTTTACAAGATGTGAGTGGATACAATTAAAGCACACACACGCAGATCACTTGGTGTTACTCCAGCTTAGAAAATTAAAGTGCCTTGGCATTTCCAGTGAGTATGGAAAATTTATTTTCAAAACTCAGCACAGGAACCTTTATGTAAATTAAAATAGACGATGATTCTTCTGCCACCAGAACTCAGGATGTCACTTTCCCCAGTCCAGGACCAGGTAAGAACAACGTTACATAACATAATACAAAATGGGGGTTGGGGGTTGGGGGTTGGGGGGGGGGGGGGGGGGGGGGGGGGGGGGTGGCGGAGAACAGATTTAGGAGATCAGATTTACATTTGCAGATCTCACATCTAAAACTAGAGCAAGTGAACTGCTCCCAGGGCTCAGGTAGGGATAAATCTACTGAAAAATTCTACAACAGTGAGTGAGCTTTTACATGGGCACTCCATCAAATTGAGCGTGGCATATCCAAACCTTGCGTTTTTGAGTGGGCTAAGGGCCAATTAGCTGAACAATTGTGTGGATGAGCTCCATGCTCTAATAGTTCCACTGCTCTAGCAGACAACGTACAAAATGGCAGAATGGAAATTCTCCCAAGAATATTCAAGACAATAACATACCTGCAATCATACTGAGTTCATCCACCCACTAAACAGGCCAACAACCACCCCTCCTCCGACTGCTCCACCCCCTCCTCTCACATCCCTACCCCTCTCTCTCTCCCCCTCCTACCCTCCCATCTCCTCTCCCTTCCCCACCCCCTCCTCACTCCCCCCTACCCTCCCCCTTCCTCTCTCCCCACCCCCTCTCTCCCCCTCCCCCTCTCTCTCCCCACCACCCTCCCCACCCCCTCCTCCTCTCTCCCTCCCCCTCTCTCTCCCCACTGCCCTCCCCACCCCCTCCTCCTCTCTCTCCCTCCCCCTCTCTCTCCCCACCGCCCTCCCCACCCCCTCCTCCTCTCTCTCCCTCCCCATCCTCCCCTTTCCCCCTCCCTCTCACCACCGCCCTCCCCACCCCCTCCTCCTCTCTCTCCCTCCCCATCCTCCTATTTCCCCCTCCCTCTCACCACCGCCCTCCCCACCCCCTCCTCCTCTCTCTCCCTCCCCATCCTCCTATTTCCCCCTCCCTCTCACCACCGCCCTCCCCACCCCCTCCTCCTCTCTCTCCCTCTCCATCCTCCCCTCTTCCCCCTCCCTCTCTCCCCTCCCCCCTCCCTCTACCCTCTTCCCCCGCCTCTCTCTCCCCTCCCCCCTCTCCCTCTCTCCCCCCCTTCCCCCTGTCTCTCTCTCCCCTCCCCCCCTCTCCCCCCTCCCCTCTTCCCCCTGCCTCTCTCCCCCCCCTCCCCTCTTCCCCCTGCCTCTCTCTCTCCCCCCTCCCCTCTTCCCCCTGCCTCTCTCTCTCCCCCCTCCCCTCTTCCCCCTGCCTCTCTCTCCCCTTCCCCCTGCCTCTCTCCCCCCCCTTCCCCCTGCCTCTCTCTCCCCTTCCCCCCTGCCTCTCTCTCCCCTTCCCCCTGCCTCTCTCCCCCCCCTTCCCCCTGCCTCTCTCCCCTCCCGCCTCTCTCTCCCCTCACCCCCCCCCCCCCCCCCCCCCCCCCACTGCGAGGTAGCCGGGCCCGGAGAAGAGGGAACGGGAAACGCGGGGCGGGAGCGTCCCCGCAGCGCAGGCTCGCTCACGGGATGGGCTGGGACGGGATTCGATTCCCCTCCCCTCCCCGGGCTCGGAGCTAACTCCAGCTGCGTCAGGGCCTCAGACCCGCCGCCATCTTGTGGAAGATTCTAGATGTCGGAGCGCGAGCGGGAGGCCTCGGGTGGTGGAGGGGGAGGTTTCTTTCGGCCGCTTCCCCCAAACTGCGCCCCACCCCCGGGGGGGGGGGGGGGGGGGGGGGGGGGTCGGGCTGAGCCTACCTGCCTGGGGATGGCGATGGCGACGGCGATGCCGGCTCTGCCTCTGTCCCTCAGTCTCTGTCCCGGTGCCGCTCCCGCTCCCGCTCCTCCTCCCGCCGCTGCCGCGGAAACCAGGCGCCGCCAATCGAGCGCCGCCGATATCGAGCGCCGCGCTGAACGCAGCCCGGCCTAATCGATCACCGATCCCTCCAGCCTGCAGCAAAGGATTGACATTCAACCAGCAGGGGGAGGGAGGAGGAGGAGGAGGGGGGTCGGGGGCCGCGGAGGAGTGGCCATTCAGCCCATCCACCCTGTACCCGCTTTGAAAGAGCTACCCATTACCCCATTTTCCCTCTCAGGTATTTCTCCGATTTTTATTTCGCAAATGACTATTTAATACTGAGATCATGAGGGGGAGGGGGAGGGGGAGGGTGGGGGAGGGGAGGGGGAGGGTGGGGGAGGGGGAGGGGGAGGGTGGGGGGAGGGGGAGGGTGGGGGGAGGGGGGGGGTACCATTCGGCCCATTCAGCGAGCTCGTTGTCTGGATCGGACTGCGGCGGAGGGTTGCCAACCCTCCAGGGTTGGCCTGGAGTCTCCGGGAAATGATGATCGACCTCAGGAGTGGATAGGGAGAAACCGTTCCCGCTCGTAAACGGATCGAGAGCCGGGGTGGGGGGGTGGGGGGGCACGGTCGGTTTTAAAGCGATTAAAAGTGAAGCCCAACGCAAACTGGAGGAACTGGCACCGCGTCTTCCGACCGGGCGCTTTACCGCCTTCCGGGCTGAACGGTGTTGTAGCTCAACAACTTCAGATGGTGAACTCTCTCCTCCTCCATCCCCACCCCCTTTCCGCTCCCACTTTTCCCTAATAATTTATCATTTTTTTCCCCATATATTTTTCTTTTCCCACCTAATTCTATTATTTTTAAATTTATTTGTTTTATCTCCACCTTTTAGCCCATTTCGATCCCTTCCCCCCCCCACCCCACCCCCACCTGTCACTTGCTCGCCCTGCCTTCTACCCTTAATTAGCACATTCCTTAGATAATATCACCACCTTCAACACCCCTTTGTCCTTTTGTCCGTGACATCTTTGGCAATCTCTTCCTTGTCTCCACCTATCACTGGCCCTCTATCCAGATCTACCTGTCCTACCCACCCTCAACCACCTTATATTTCACCCCATTTCTATTTTTCTTTAGTCTTGTTGAAGAGTCATCTGGACTCGAAATATTAACCGTGTTCCTCCCCGCAGATGCTGTCAGACCTGCTGAGTTTTTCCAGCTATTTTTGTTTTTGTTTTGGCACAGTTTTAAAGTGTTTTGCAAAGGAAGCAAACGCGAGGTGAGAAAAAAAACCTTTTCACACAGCGAGTAGTTCGGGTCTGGGATGCACTGCCTGGTGGAGGCAGGTTCAGTTGAGGCATTCAAGAGGGCATTGGATGATTATTTAAATAGAAACAATGTGCAGGGTTACGGGGAAAAGGCAGGAGGTTGGCACTAAGTTAAAATGCTCAGGGAGCCGGTGCAGACAGAAGGGCTGAATGGCCTCCTTCTGCACCACATCAATTCTGTGGTTCTGTGCAACCCTAGAGAAAAAAAAAATCATTGGGACATTAAAAAATATATTTTTTTGTCACTTTCTTTGAACGTACGAACAAGGAGCAGGATTAGGCCGTTCAGCCCCTCGCGCCTGCTCTGCCATTTAGTGAGATCATGGCTGATCTGATAGTAACCTGAAATTCTCCCACAAGGGGAGACATCCTCTCCACATCCACTCTGTCAAGACTCCTCAGGATCTTATATGTCTCAATCTTACTCTTCTAAACACCAGCGGCTACAAGTCTAGTCTGTCCAACCTTTCCTGATAATACAACGCACCCATTCCAGGTATTAGACTGGTAAACCTTCTCTGAACTGCTTTCATTTCTCTTTACTGGGGGGTGGGGCAGCTCTTTGATTGACAGTCAAGCATCATCCAGTTGGATTATGAGTGTTTTTGCTCTCCAGTTGTCATAGGAAGGCCGTGTGTCACAGGGATCGATGTGTTGGCCAACTAATGGCTAGAGCATGTGGGCAAGTCATGTGACGAAACCTCCAGGAATACATTTAGTCACATTTGGCAACCCTATTGTGGCCCTAAAACCACTTTGTTGTCTGTTCCCCCATAACCCTTGACTCTCCTGTTGATCAAAAATCTGTCTACCTCAGCCTTGAATATATTTGATGACCCAGTCGGCACTACTCACTGGGGAAGAGAATTCCAAAGACTAACCCCCACCCTCTGAGAGAACAAATTCCTCCTCATCTCCACCTGAAATGAGAGACCGCACTCTAACGCAGTGCACTTCAAATATAACTCATTGCATCAGTAGTTTTTTCAATGTCGCTTCTGGTTCTTTTGACAATCACCATAATTTTGTGTCCCCTTCTGCCTCCTGGAAGCAGGACTGTATCAAAATTGGGGGTTCTCCTGGTTACAGATAAAGGAGAAAGACTTGCATTTATTCAGTGCCTTTCAGAACTTCAGGACATCCCAAACCTCCTTACAACAATAAGTACTTTTGAAGTGTAGCCACTGTTATAATGTAGGAAACAGGGCAGCCAATCGGTCACAGTCAGCTCCCACATCAAGAAACCCATCGATGAAGACCAGATAATATTATTTTCTGAGGGTTACTGATTCTTAAAGAGCATGAGTTATAGGCAAAACGCAGGCAGCCCCTCAACACTGTCCCAACATTCAATTTGATCATCACTGATCTGTATCCCATTATGATCCATGTACTTTAGCTCATAGTGCCACTGTCTCACTTAACATATACTTGAACTCCTGGTGTTCGTCAGACACACTGAATTCTACAACAACACACCAAATACCACACGGAGAGACCAAATACCACACTAAGACATCAAGTATTACACTGGCCCACAAAGTATCTCACTACCACACACTAAGATGAGGGGCATGGACCGGGTGGATAGGGAGCAGCTGTTCCCCTTAGTTATCAATCGAGGCATTGATTACAAAAGTAGGGAGGTCATGTTGGAATTGTATAGAACCTTGGTGAGGCCACAGCTGGAGTACTGTGTGCAGTTCTGGTCGCCACATTATAGGAAGGATGTGATTGCACTGGAGGGGGTGCAGAGGAGATTCACCAGGATGTTGTCTGGGATGAAGCATTTAAGTTATGAAGAGAGGTTGGATAGACTTGTGTTGTTTTCGATGGAGCAGAGAAGGCTGAGGGGGCGACCTGATCGAGGTGTACAAGATTGTGAGGGGTATGGACAGGGTGGATAGGGAGCAGCTGTTTTCCTTAGTCGAAGAGTCAGTCACAAGGGGACATAAGTTCAAGGTGAGGGGCAGGAGGTTTAGGGGGAATGTGAGGAAAAACTTTTTTACCCAGAGGGTGGTGAGGGTCTGGAATGCGCTGCCTGGGAGGGTGGTGGAGGCGGGTTGTCTCACATCCTTTAAAAAGTACCTGGATGAGTACTTGGCGCATCATAACATTCAAGGCTATGGGCCAAGTGCTGGTAAATGGGATTAGGTAGGTAGGTCAGGTGTTTCTCATGTGTCGGTGCGGACTCGATGGGCCGAAGGGCCTCTTCTGCACTGTGATTCTGTGATTCTGTGAAGATGACACTGACATCCCAAATATTACACCAAAATACCAAATGCCACACTGACTCACCAGATATCACACTGAGACATCAGGTATCACACTGTGGAGACTTTGGCTGGACTAGTAATCTAGAGACTAAGGGCAATGATCTGGGGATCTGGGTTTGAATCCTGCCACAGCAAATGGTGGAATTTAAATTCAATGAATTAAAAGTCTAATGATGACTGTAGAACCATTGTTGATTGTTGTAAAAACCCATTGGTTTCACTAATATCCTTTACAAAAGGAAATCTGCTGTCCTTGTCTGGTCTGGCCTACATGTGAATCCAGACCCACAGCGATGTGGTTGACTCTGAAATGCCCTCTGAACAAGGGTAATTAGATGTGGGCAATAAATGCTGACCTAGCCAATGATGCCTACATCCCATGAATGAATAAAAAAAACACACCAGATATCACATTGACATAGAAAATAGGAACAGGAGTAGACCATTCGGCCCCTCGAGCCTGCTCCACCATTCAATATGATCATGGCTGATCTTCTTGTACTTTGATTTCCACATTCCCATCTAACCCCGATAACCTTTGATTCTCTTACCTAACAAGAATCTATTTATCTCTGCCTTAAAAATATTCAGTGACCCTGCCTCCACCATCTTCTGAAGCAGAGTTCCAAAGTCGCACAACCCTCTGGGAGAAAATGTTTCTCCTCATCTCTGTCCTAAAAGGGCAACCTCTAATTTTAAAACACTGCCCCCTAGTTCTGGACTCACCCACAAGAGGAAACATCCTTTCCACATCCACCTTGTCAAGGCCGTTCAGGATCTTGTATAACTTCAATCAAACCACCAGTGGTTCTAAACTCCAGTGGAAACAAGCCCAGTCTGTCCCACCTTTCCTTATAAGACAACCCACTCATTCCAGGTATCAATCTAGTAAACCTCCTCTGAACCGTCTCCAATACACTTACATTCTTCCTTAAACAAGGAGACCAAAACTGCACACAGTATTCGAGGTGCGGTCTCACCAATGCCCTGTATAACTGAAGCATAACATCCTTACTTTTATGTTCAATCCCTCTTGTAATAAAGGATAACATTCCATTAGCCTTAACTACTTGCTGTACCTGCGTGCTAACTTTTTGTGACTCGTACAAGAACACCTAGATCCCCCTGCAGCTCAGAATTATGCAGCTGTTCTCCATTTAAGTAATACTCAGCTTTTTTGTTCTTCCTGCCACAGTGAACAACTTCACATTTTCCCACTCGCTCAACCTATCTCTATCCATCTGCAACCTCCTCATGTCCTCTTCACCACATACTTTCCTACCTATCTTTGTGTCATCTGTAAATTTAGCTACCATGTCTTCACTCCCTTCATCTAAGTCATTGATGTAAATCGTAAAAAGTTGAGGCCCCAGCACAGACCCCTGTTGGATTCCACTAGTCACATCCTGCCAATCAGAAAAATACCCATTTATACATACTCTTTGCTTTCTGTCAGCCAGCCAATCCTCTATCCATGCTGACATGTTACCCACTACACCATGCGCTTTTATTTTCTGTAATAATCTTTGATGTGGCACCTTACAAATGCCTTTTGGAAATCTAAGTACAGTACGTCTACAGGCTCTTCTTTATCCACTGTGCATGTTAATCCTTCAAAAAACTTCAATAAATTGGTTAAGCATGATATTCCGTTCATAAAACCATGCTGACTCTTCCCGATATGCTTGAGCTCTTCTAAGTGCCCAGCTATAACCTCCTTAATGATCGATTCTAATAACTTCACCATGACAGACATCAAGCTAACTGGCCTATAGTTTCTGTTTCTTTGCCTCCCTCCCTCCTTGAATAAAGGGGTTATATTTGCTACTTTCCAATCTGATGGAGCCTTTCCAGAATCTAGCAAATTTTGGAAAATTAACACCAGCGCATCGACTATCTCATTAGCCACCTCTTTGAAGACCCTAGGATGAAGTCCATTGGGATCCACAACACTTGCCAGCCTGCAGCTCCATCAATTTACTCAGTACCATTTCCCTAGTGATTTCAATTTCACCAAGTTCCTCTCTCCCTTGCACCTCCTGATTTGCAGCTATTATTGGAATGTTTTTTGTATCCTCTATAGTGGACACAGAAGCAACATAGAGATAAAAACAAAAAAACTGCGGATGCTGGAAATCCAAAACAAAAACAGAATTCTTCTCCGCCGATGCTGCCAGACCTGCTGAGTTTTTCCAGGTAATTCTGTTTTTGTTACAGAAGCAACATATTTGTTCATCTCTTCTGCCATTTCCCTATTATCTACTATTAACTCCCGTCTGTCACTCTCTAGAGGACCAACACTCACTTTACTTACTCTTTTCCTTTTTAAATACCTGTAGAAACTCTTGCTATCCATTTTCACATTTCTAGCTAGCTTCCTCTCATACTCTAATTTCTTTCTCCTGATTAATCTTTTAGTCATTCTCTGCCGTTCTTTATATTCTGTCCAATCATCTGTCCTATCACGCATCTTTGCGGAGTTGTATGCTTTTTCCTTAAGTTTGACGCTTTCATTAACTTCTTTAGTTAATCATGGATGTTGGGTCCTCCCATTAGAATTTTTCTTTATAATATGAGTATACTTATTCTGAATACTCTGAAATATCCCCTTAAATGTCTGCCACTGCATATCTATTGATCTATCCTCTAGCCTAGTTTCCCAGTTCGCTTCAGCTAGCTCAGCTTTCATCCACACATAGTTGCCCTTATTTAAGTTTAAGATACTAGCCTTAGACCCACTCTTCTCCCTTTCAAACTGGATGTAAAATGCAATCATATTGTGGTTGCTGCTACCTGCTGCCTTTACTCTGAGGTCATTAATTAATCCTGTCACGTTACACAATGCCAAGTTTAATATAACCTACTCTCCGGTTGATTCCAGAACATGCTGCTTTAAGAAACTATTTCAAAAGCATTCTAAGAACTCCTCATCCAGGCTACTACTGCCAATCTGATTCTTCCAGTTTATGTGTAGATTAAAATCACCCATGATTATTGCCGTCCCTTTATCACAAGCAACACAATATTTTCTCTTGAATACTTTGTCCTACACTGTGGCTACTGTTAGGGACCCTGTAGACCACTCTCACTAATGACATTTCCCCCCCTATTATTCCCCATCTCCACCCAAACCGATTCTACATCCTGATCTCCTGAAGCAGGGCCATCTCTAACTATTACACCAATGCCAACTTTGGTTAACAGTGCTACCCCTCCACCTTAACCTAGCGTCCTATTCTTTTGAATGTCAGGTACCCCTCAATATTAAGGGCCCAATCTTTGTCGCTCTGCAGCCATGTCTCCGTAATTACTATCAGATCATATTTATTTACTTCAGTGTGGCCATCAATTCATTTACTTTGTTATAAATGCTACGTGCATTCTGATTGAGAGCCTTCAGTTTTGTCTTTTTGTTACCTTTATAACATTTAGACTTGACTGTTGATGTATTCTTAGACTTTTCCTCTCTGTCCTTTCCTGCCAAACTCTGACCTTCATTTCTCATATTACTATTTTGCTCTCCTACCTTGACTCTACACCTTAATTGCTACCTCTACCCAGGTTTGATCCTTCACCCATCTTGTTTAGTCTAAGCCCTTTAAACAACCAGATATCATACTGACACACCAGATATCACACTGACACATCAGATATGGCACCGACATATTAGACATCACACTGACACATCAGATATCACGCCGACACACCAGATATCACACCAACACACCAGATATCACACTAACACACCAGATATCACACTGACACATCAGATATCACACTGAAATACCAGATATCATGCTGACCCAAAAGATATCACACTGGCACACCAGATATCACACTGTCACACCAGATATCACGCTGAGCCACCAGATAGCATGCCGACAAACCAGATATCACACTGACCCATTAGATATCACACTGACCCATCAGATATCACACTGGCACACCAGATATCACGCTGACACACCAGATATCACACTGACCCATCAGATATCACACTGACCAACCAGATATCACACTGACACACTAGATATCACACTGACACACTAGATATCATGCTGACACACCAGATACCACACTGACACACCAGATACCACACTGACACACCTGATATCACACTGACACACCTGATATCGCACTGACACACCTGATATCACATTGACACACCTGATATCACACTGACACACCAGATATCACACTGACACACCTGATATCACACTGACACACCTGATATCACAGTGACACACCTGATATCACACTGACACACCTGATATCACACTAACACACCTGATATCACACTGACATACCTGATATCACATTGACACACCAGATATCACACTGACACACCAGATATCATGATGACACATGTCACGAAAATGGATTACAGCTTCATCAACTACTTATGGGCATAATGAACCTTTCATGGAAGACCTGTTTTAAAAAAAAACAAGAAAAACCACTAATGCCAGATATCACATTGACACACCTGATATCACATTGACACACCTGATATCACATTGACAAACCTGATATCACATTGACACACCTGATATCACATTGACACACCTTATATCACAGTGACACACCTGATAACACATTGACATACCCGATATCACATTGACACACTAGATATCACAGTGACACACTGATATCACATTGACATACCTCATATCACATTGACACACCTGATATCACATTGACACACCTGATATCACACTGACACACCAGATATCACATTGATACGCCTGATATCACATTGACACACCTGATATCACACTGACACACTAGATATCACATTGACACACCTGATATCACATTGACATACATGATATCACATTGACACACCAGATATCACATTGACACATCTGATATCACAGTGACACACCTGATATCACATTGACACACCAGATATCACATTGACACACCTGATATCACATTGACACACCTGATATCATATTGACACACCAGATATCACAGCGACACACCTGATATCACACTGACACACCAGATATCACATTGACACACCAGATATCACATTGACACACCTGATATCACATTGACACACCAGATATCACAGCGACACACCTGATATCACATTGACACACCTGATATCACACTGACACACCAGATATCACACTGACACATCTGATATCACATTGACACACAGATAACACACTGACATACCAGATATCGTAGTGACACACCTGATATCACACTGACACACCAGATATCACATTGACACACCAAATATCACACTGACCCACCAAGTATCACACTGACCCACCAGATATCATGCTGACACACCAGATGTCATGCCGACACACCAGATATCACACTGACACACCAGGTATCACACTGACACACCAGATATCATACCGCCACACCAGATATTACACTTACAAATCAGATATCACGCTGACCCACCAGATATCATGCTGACCCATCAGATATAACACTGACACACCAGATATCACACTAACACACCAGATATAACACTGACACACCAGATATCACACCAACACACCAGATATCACAGTGACACACCAGATGTCACACTGACACACCAGATATCACTCTAACACACCAGATATCACACTGACGCATCACATCTCACACTGACACACCAGATATCACACTGACACACCAGATATCACACCAACACACCAGATATCACACTGACACACCAGATATCACAGCAACACACCAGATATCACACTGACACACCAGATATCACACCAACACACCAGATATAACACTGACACACCAGATATCACACTAACACACCGGATGTCACAGTGACACACCAGATGTCACACCAACACACCAGATATAACACTGACACACCAGATATCACACTAACACACCAGATGTCACAGTGACACACCAGATGTCACACCAACACACCAGATATCACACTGACACACCAGATGTCACACCAACACACCAGATATCACACTGACACACCAGATATCACACTGACACACCAGATGTCACACTGACACATCAGATGTCACACCGACACATCAGATATCACCCTGACACATGTCTCAAAAATGGACTATAGCTTCACCACCTTTGGACATTTTGAACTTTTCAAGGAAATCCTATGTTTTTAAAAAAATACAAGGAAAGGCACTAATACCTGATACTGTAAAGTGACCACATTCTGGAAAATTCCTCTGTGTATTATACCGACACACCTGAGGGAACACAGATTTTCACACCTGAAGAAGTGTTAAGGCCCACTTCAGAGACACTTGGAAGAAAGGTATAGAAAATGCAAATTTAGTGACTTGGCCTCCACAACCTTCTATGGTAGCAAATTCCATAGGTTCACCACCCTCCAAGTGAAGAAGTTTCTCGTCTCAGACCTAAATGGTCTACACCGTATCCTGAGATTGGGACCCCTTGTTCTAGACCCCCAGCCAGAGGAAACATCATCCCTGCATCCAGTCTGTCCATCCCCGTCAGAATTTTATACGGTTCAATGAGATCCCCTCTCATTCTCCTAAACTCCAGTGAATACAGGCCTAGTCATCCCAATCTCTCCTCAAACGACAATCCTGTCATCCCAGGAATCAGTCTGGTGAACCTTCGCTGCACTCCCTCTATGGCAAGTACATCCTTTCTTAGGTAAGGAGATCAAAACTGTGCACCAAGTGTGGTCTCACCAAGGCCCTGTACAGCTGCAGTAAGAATCTCCTACTGTTTGTGAAGACAATGGCGAATGTTTCACGTCTCATCAGAAATGTAAAAACCCATCTCCTATTGATTTATATCTCAGAATGTGTTAAAAAAAAGCTGTGAGATAAAAGCAAAACAGAATCTAGATGCAAGACACTCCTATTTCCCCCTCCTGGGAATACACAGGGAAAATGGGTTAAGACTAGCGGAAAACCGATGAGTGACAGAAGCAAGAGGCAACACCAGTCTTCAGTCACCCTTGCAGACGCAGACAGGTGATCTCTCCTTCTCCCTCTCTCTCTTGCTGGAGATAAGTTGTCTAGCAGACGGACAGCAAGCAGGAGAGATAGGACAGCCTCTTCAGTTACCCCTGCAGGGACAACCAGGTTATCTCTCCCTTTGGGAACAAGCAAGCAAGTGTCTCCAACAGGTTGCAAAACTGCCAAAGTCGGCTCTATCAAAATCACCCAACTAACAGCCGCAATGTACCAACTTCTACACCTCAGGGACAAGCCAAAGACTGATTTGTATATTCTTTTAACTTTTATTTGGACTCTCACCTTTCTTATTTATGATCTGTGTTGTGTATGTGTGTGTTGTGTCTTATTATTTTTCCTCAGGTTTTTTTAGTAACTAATAAACTTATCCTTTCTTTGACTCATGAAAACCTGGTTGAATTGGCTCATTATAAAAAAGATAAATACATTTGTATTGGGAAAAGGAATCCACAGGGAAAGAATTTTAAATAAACCTTTGTTGTGACCAACTGAGAGGGTTTGAATAAAAAGGGGAACCAGCTCATTCCCCTTCACCTAGTCATAACACACACCAGAAATCACACTGACACACCAGATATCAAACTTATGCACCAGATATCTCACCAACACACCAGAAATCACACTGATACACCAGAAATCACACTGATGCACCAGATATCATGCTGACACACCAGATATCACACTGATACACCAGAAATCACACTGATACACCAGAAATCACACTGATGCACCAGATATCATGCTGACACACCAGATATCACACTGGTATGCCAGAAATCACACTGATACACCAGAAATCACACTGACACACCAGAAATCACACTGATGCACCAGATAGCACACTGACACACCAGAAGTCACACTGACACACCAGAAATCACACTGATGCACCAGATATCATGCTGACACACCAGAAATCACACTGACACACCAGAAATCACACTGACACACCAGCAATCACACCGATGCACCAGATATCATGCTGACACACCAGAAATCACACTGACACACCAGAAATCACACTGACACACCAGCAATCACACTGATGCACCAGATATCATGCTGACACACCAGATATCACACTGATATGCCAGATATCACACCGACACACCAGAAATCACACTGGCACACCAGATATCAAACTGATGCACCAGATATCACACCAGCATACTAGATAACACATCAACACACCAGGCAGAGAGGGGTGCACAAACAGGCAACAATGATAGAGAACAGGAAGTTAATAGGTGGAGTCGGAGAAGGGAGAAAGTCATGAAGTCTAAAACAGGGTATGTGAGTACACGGAGTATATTAAATAAGATTGAGGAGTTACAGATGCAGATTGCCATGTGGAAATATGATTTTGTGGTGATAACAGAGACCTGGCTCAAGGAAGGGCAGGACAGGGTGTTAAATATACCTTGGTACAATGTGGTCAGAAAAGAGAGGAAAGGAAGAAAAGGAGGAGGGGTGGCGGTATTAGTTAAGAAGAGCATTGCAGTGCTGGAGAAAGAGGACTGGAGAAATGCAAACATTACGCCTTTGTTCAAAAAAAGCATAAGCCCAGCAATTAGAGACCAGTCAGTTTAACATCAGCGGTGGGCAAGATTCTAAAAACAATTATCTGGGATGGAATTAATAGTCACAAGGAAAAATGTGGATTGATTAGGGCAATCCAGCATGGATTTCTTAAGGGAAAATCATGTTTAACTAACTTGCTGCAGTTTTTTGACGAGGTAACAGAGAGGGTTGTGTAAGTAATTGGGGTCTTTAATAAGTGGGTATTTTCTAGATTTTATGAGATTTTCTAAGCAGCGTTGATTCTCTCTCTGGATAGAGGGTGTTGATATTCCTAAGCTGGTAGGATGGTGTCTTGTGCACCCCCCTTACCTATGCAAGTGTTTAGAAAGGGCCAGGATATGACCCTCAGCGTGATGTAAACTAAAAAGCTGACCTCGAGCAGGGTGCCGCACAAGGTGGGTAGTAACCACCCTGGCGTTTGGAGTACCTGTCCTGTGTCCATTGGTCAGAATAGTTTGAACAGGTGATTGACACTGGGTAAGCTACCAGCCCCCCCAAAAATGGTATATATGGGGAGGTTCAGCTGAGGGATTGTATACGGCTGAAGTGTTGGGGAGGTTGCAGTACTCATTGGTACAGAGGAGGAAGATGGTGAGATGAACGCGTTCTGTGCCAACTATCGTCTGTAAACCACACCTGTCACAGGTCATATACTTTTCCTGTCTAATTAGTTAATGTACCATCTAAACTGTTGTTTCTTAATAAATTTAATAGACCGTCTTAAAATTACTTATGACTAGTTGACTGTCTATTTAGGTATCCATGGGCCTGAACCCAAAATCTTACAATTGGCATCAGAAGTGGATCCACAGTAGTCAAATATAAAAACAAAAAAACTGCGGATGCTGGAAATCCAAAACAAAAACAGAATTACCTGGAAAAACTCAGCAGGTCTGGCAGCATCGGCGGAGAAGAAAAGAGTTGACGTTTCGAGTCCTCATGACCCTTCGACAGAACTTGAGTTCGAGTCCCAGGGACTCCGGGACTCGAACTCAAGTTCTGTCGAAGGGTCATGAGGACTCGAAACGTCAACTCTTTTCTTCTCCGCCGATGCTGCCAGACCTGCTGAGTTTTTCCAGGTAATTCTGTTTTTGTTCCACAGTAGTCAAGATTGGCTTGGAATTTGAGAACCAACAGTCTTAGATTGTAGATAAGCGAGTGGTGTAGTTATTAAGTGAAGCCAGGAGTCACAATGGCATTGGCATATGCTAGAATGCAACTGATAGACAATTTGACAAAGGAGACAGGGTATCAGGGGTGAATGATGTCCTGGGAGTTGTAGAAGAGTGTGACTGACATTACGAATGTATCCTTGATAGGCTTTCTAAAGAGGTTCAGAAGGGAAACAGCGGGTTGGAGAAGGTCCAGAATAAATTGGCCTACAGTGCACATCTTTGTGCCTTACAGCTGAGTAAAATGCACAACTGGTGGATAAGTTGCAAAAAGGAATTGCTGGTTGGCAGGAGAGTACAGCTATCCTGAACAATCAGGAGGCACAAGATGGGGCATGTAGTGCTAAGAACAAACATACAGCTGCTAGACCAAACACTGGAAATAAATATTGATTTACAGTCAGAAAGTGCCAGACCAAGTGAGGAGTTGGAAGATGCAGTGGGGGGTTTGAGGACGTTAATTCAGCCACAAAGTGCCGCCTCCCTTGAAGCAGACCAGCCCCCATGTTTAGTTAGAATGAAACAACCCCAGACACAGATTGGTCAACAGTTGTAACTGCTGTCTCCAAAGGCAAGGGCAGACGATATCGAGCTTTGCTGGAGTAATATAGTAGAAAGCACTTCCCCTTCTGCTCCGCGTCGCCTATGTGATAAGGGAATGGCGATGTGTGGGGTTACCCAAACCAGGGCAAGGACAGAGGCGGATGGGAATGCTAAAGGCTCACCCCACTGTGGCCAGAGAACAGGTCACAGCCTTGCGTTTTTCCCTGGATGAGGTTCAGGCACTAAGGGGAGAGAACATTGATGTTCACATTGAGGTCCCAGTTAGAATCAAGCAGCTCCCTACCGAAAGCTGGAGTGTATTCGCAGAGAGACAGACCTGACCTCCGGCGCCCTCACTATCCACGATCCTTACCCCGACCCTATGGGGTACTTTTTGTCCCAGCGGAGAGTACACTGTACATTTGAGTCGTCATCGTTCAAGCAGGGTGCTGCTCGCAAGCATCACAGATTCCAAAAATTGGGGCTTGAGGAAGGAGCTAAAACGTTTAAAATTCAGACGACATATTTTACAGGCTTTAAACTGCTGTCACATTCTGTTTTAAATTACAAACTGTGCTAGTATGGAACTGTGAAGGTCAGTTTGTTCCCAAAATATAAAGATAAGCCTGGAGTTTGACAGCAATCCAATTTGAACTTTCCAAAATCGGATGAGTTGATTTGAACTGCTAAAATTCAAACTAAGAACACGTTTTCCTGGCTGTTTCTTTCAAATCTTCAGTAAGCAGCAAATATCGGAACTTGAAAATTGTTTCGAAGGAGAAAAAGAATTAACACAAGAGACAAACCTGCTGAGTTTTTCCAGGTAATTCTGTTTTTGTTTTAACACGAGACATCGGGTGATAAACAGCTTGCAAGACTCTAACCAGGTTTCAGCATAATTGGAATTCAACCTAAAATTTGGGGGAAGTTGGAGACAACAAAAGGATTGAACAAAACAAGCTTAAATTGGAGTTTGGTTTCTGGTCAGTAAAGTTTTCTTTTAAGTTATGCAAAGTGATGCAATTGTGCGTCAAGTTTTCTTTACCCTTCGTCCCCACTAAACAAACAGCGGAGTTAACACTTCCAGCTGACAGTTGCTGTTTAAAAAAATTCACCACACAGCCTTCAGACTGCTAAATATGTATTGGGCATTATTAGGTATTATTAGATTTTACGTTTATAAATTTACAGATATGATTGGGTATATTAACCCATTGGGCTCCTGGCCACAGCCATTGTGGATTGCTTGTGTTTTGTTTTAAACGGGCGATGGTGGTTTCCAGCTCCCAGCCAACCCAACAGTTTTGAGGATTAAAGCACAACAAAAAGACTCTACTTTTCAAAGACTTGGCCTTCACCAAAGCCTGTGCACCATCTACGAGGCACGAGTCAGGAGTGGGATGGAATGCTCTCCGCTTGCCCGGATGAGTGCAGCTCCCACAACACTCAAGAAGCTGGACACCATCCAGGACAAAGCAGCCCGCTCGATTGGCACCACATCCACAAACATTCACTCCCTCCACCACCGAGCCACAGTAGCAGCAGTGTGTGTACCATCTACAAGATGCACTACAGGAACTCCCCAAGGCTCCTTCAACAGCACCTTCCAAACCCGCGACCACTACCATCTAGGAGGACAAGGGCAGCAGATAGATGGGAACACCACCAGCTGGAAGTTCCCCTCCAAGTCATTCACCATTCTGACTTGGAAATATATCACCGTTCCTTCACTGTCGCTGGGGCAAAATCCTGGAACTCCCTCCCTAACAGCACTGTGGGTGTACCTGCACCACATGGACTGCAGCGGTTCAAGAAGGCAGCTCACCACCACCTTCTCAAGGGCAATAAATGCTGGACCAATGAAGCCCACATCCCGTGAATACATTTTTTAAAAATTCAGGCAGTTGGCCACTATTTTCACGACAAAGTACTTGAAAATGAGAGATATGAAAAGCACCTCTAAACTGAGGGCAAACGCTTTTGTCGCTGATGTAAAACCCCCCACTTAAAACCACCAAGCCTGTTCCTGAAATTGGAATTGATAAGTAACTGGACCTGAGTTGCTATGTCAAGCATTCAAAAGGGAAATTTACCTGATGTTTAAGGAGATAAACAAATTCTAAGTTTTCAAAAAGAAAACTAACGGACAAACAGTCCAGGTGGTTTCTCGGTATCATAAAAAAAGTATGTTTTTGGAAGAAATAAATTGAACACAATAAAAAACCTGTCAGCCGACAACACTGCTATTTGAATTTGGGATAATTTTGGAAACAGGCTCAGAGGAATGGAAATGTATCTCACATTTTACTCCAAGCGACACACATCTGCATCTTTGTGAACAAGCTGCTGATGAGAAGACTAATTTCTCGGCCTTACCTCCACCACCCGTTGAGCACTGATGCAGTGAGACGTCTACCCTTGTTTTCGCCTGCCACGAAAATTCAGTGCACGCCCATGTACTTGACGTAGCGCCCTGGTGCATCCCAGACCTGATGCCTGTCTGTCAGCCCGTGAGGAACCCTCCCTCCCCTCTACATGCTGTACCAGGGCTCTGACACATCTGCCTCATGGGCCAGCCCTTGGAGGAGCCTGGTCTAGTGAGATGCTTCTGAGAAAATAAAATGTTGCATTTGGGGAGGGCAAACAAAGCAAGGGAATACTCAATAAACAGGAAGTTATTGAAAGGGGTTGAGGAAGTGAGAAACCTTGGAGCGCATGTCCACAGGTCCTTGAAGGTGGCAGGACAGGTGGACAAGGTGGGTCAAGAAAGTATATGGAATGCTTTCCTTTATTGGATGAGGTATTGAATACAAAAGCAGGGATGTGATGATGGAACTGTATTAAAGGTTGGTTAGGCCACAGCTGGGATTTTGTGTACAATTCTGGTCACCACATTACAGGAAGGGCATAATTGTTCTGGAGAGAGTGCAGAGGAGATTCACAAGAATGTTGCCAGGGCTTGAAAATTGCAGCTATGAGGAGCGATTGGATAGGCTAGGGTTGTTTAGAACAGAGGAGGCTGTGGGGATGATCTAACTGAGGTGTACAAAATTACGAGGGGCCTAGATAGGGTAGACAGGAAAGACTTGTTTCCCCGAGCTGAGGGGTCAATTACCAGGAGGCATAGATTTAAGATGATTGGTAGGAGAATTAGAGGGGACATGAAGAAAAACTTTTTCACCCAGAGGGCGTTGGGCATCTGGGATTCATGGCCTAAATTGGTGGTTGAGGCTGAAACGCTCAACTCATTGAAAAGGCATCTGGATCTGCACTTGAAGTACTGTACTCTGCAAGGCTACATTTTGCTGGAAGGTGGGATTAATATGAGAGGCTAGTTTCTTTTTACTCTTTTTGGCTGGCACAGACAAGATGGGCTGAATGGCCTCTTTGTGCACCATAGCTTTTCTGTAGTTCTATGGTTTGATTAAGCGAAAGAACAAACATGCAAAATGCCTGAAGGACAAGGACAGCAGATAGATGGGAACACCACCACCTGGAAGTTCCCCTTCAAGTCACTCACCATCTTGACTGGGAAATATATCACCATTCCTTCACTGTCGCTGGGTCAAAATCCTGGATCTCCCTCCCTAACAGCACTGTGGGTGTATCTACACCACCTGGACTGCAGCGGTTCAAGAAGGCAGCTCACCACCACCTTCTCAAGGGCAACTAGGGATGGGCAATAAATGCTGGCCCAGCCAGCGAAGCCCATGTCCTGAGAATGAATTTTTAAAAAATCAAGTGAGAATATTTAATTTCCATTTTAAAGATATTATGGAAACATGTTATTGGAATATGAAGTTTCTCCAGAACTCCCGGAAGGGATACATTAGCAATTAATGGGATGCCTCACTTAGAGTAAGAGACAAAGTTACAGAGGAAGGGCGCAACACCAAATGGGAATTGGAATAACTCACCTTGGGTGTTGTTCAGTGGAATATATAAATCTGGTATTGATGTACGTTCTAGTGAAAGGAAAGTGTAGATGAGATGAATAAGGTGACAGCTTTCTTCAGAGATATTTGTGTCTGTGCCTATGACATTTTTAAGAGAATTGAATTGATCATCTGGCCACAACCCGAGACATTGGGACTGTCCAGGAGGAGATAAGCAAAGATTTTGAGACAGAGACCCCCCCCCTTTGATCTTTTGAGAAGATTACCGGAAAGTCAGGAAGAATTATCGAATGGTGTATCATTTTAAAGACTTGACAAAGTTGGTTGGCAAAATACACAGCATGATCCCTATAGACCTGATAGACCTTCCAAAGGCAAAACAAGAATTTGTGGGAGATGACAGAGAGATTACCAAGCATGATGAAGTGACTGTAGAGGAAGGAACACTGCCCAAATAGAAAATCTGGTAAAAAGAGACCTAGAGACCGCATCCAACAGAGAGGGAAATGTGTGAAGATGAGATAGCGAATGCGAACTTCCAACAGAGGATTAAAGGAGGAATTGAGACACCGGTGTGGGTATGCAGAAGTGATTTGTAAGCTGTGAAGTAACTGAGATGCGAGAGTACATGGTACAGCTATGCTGAAGGACGGGTCCCAGACTTGCTCAGTTACTTAACAGCATGACATGAAATGGTGAATACGGCCTGATGAGTAAGAAAACATTTTTAAATGATCAAGACACTGACACATATTCCAGAGAAAAACAGACAATGAATTTTACTCCCTCTGACCACTACCATCATAGAGTCAAATTAAAGTAAATGGAAAAGGAATGTTGGACCGGGACAAATGAAGGTTGGGGGCTTGCACGATCTATTGCTTCACTCCAGTATCATTCTAGTATCTTTAATATGTTACCTACAGAAAGAGGTTATTCAACCTGAGAGGTCCATTCTGGTGCTTATGCTCCACGCGCACCTCCTCCTTCTTACTCCTTGTATTCCTCTCACCTTTGACACTTCGCATGACATATTCTTCGCATGACATATTCTGAGGTGTGACACACACATTAAACCGTATATACACATGTATGCATATTAGTGAGGCTCCTTTAGCCCTGCAGCCATGTACTACTACATTAAATACATGACACTGATGCACTGGGTGAGTTCAGAGGTCCAGTATTTTAGGCTACAATTGTACGGGACCACACCCGGAATATTGTGTGCAGTTTCAGTCCCATATACATATCTACGTACCAACACGCAAATTAGGAGCAGCAGTAGGTCACATGGGCCCCTTGAGCCTGCTCTGCCATTCAATAAGGTCATGGCTGATCTGATTGTGGTCTCAACTCCACATTCCCACCTACTCCTGATCGCCTTTACTCCCTTGTTAGTCAAGAATCTATTTACCTCTGCCTTCAAAGGAGGAAATATTTAAGAAAGGATATACTTGCATTGGAGGCGTATAATGAAGGTTCACTAAATTGGCCCCTGCAATAAGGGAACTGTCCTATGATAAGAGGCTGAGTGAACTGGGTCTATATTCTTTGGAATTTAGAAGAATGAGAGACAATCTCATTGAAACCTACAAAATTCTGAAGGGGTTTGATAGGATAGACACCGATTGTTTCCGCTGGTCGGGGAATATAAAACACGGGGGCACTGTCTCAGGGTAAGGGCCCAATCATTTAGGACTGAGACGAGGAGAGATTACTTCATTCAAAGGGTTGTGGATCTTTGGAACTCTCTGCTCAGAGGGATGTGAATGCTCCATCGTTGGTAGAAGAGGGTACTAGACAGGGAATGAAAGTTTGACTCTGGTGGATCTGCACAGAGTAAATCACACGAAAAACAAAAGCAGTGGCCTTGGTTTTAACTGCTCCCGCGAGGCAGTTCCCAAACAGAGCAGGGGAGGGGAAGTTAATATATGACGAGGTGACTTTGTCACTAGTACTGGTTTCCCCACCCACCCCCACTACGACCCATTGCCAAACCTACTGGGCACAGAAGCTAGAATTGGAAGAGTTCTGATTTTGAAAGAATTTTTTTTATTTGTGGATCAAGAAGGGAAGGACTGGTCCTTCAGAAAAGCTCAACACTTCCTTGCACCCCCCCAACACCCGCGCCCCCCCCCCCCCCCCCCCCCCCCACCCCCCCCGGCTCCCCATTCTCCTCCCCTGCAGCCATATTACAATTGTACAGTTGTCATGTCATTCTACAGACATATGAGTCATAGTACAATCAACTTAAGGTTATTACAGTCATATTTCAGTTGTACTACATTCATATTACAGCAGTACGACAATCATTCAGTTGTATTGTGTCTGAAGGCAGGTCCTTGGAAATTATTCACTGAACCATGGCAAATCCTTTTCTTTTACTATGGGAGAGTCCACAAAATGGAGTCTGTCGACAGACTATCGAGTGGGAAGGGACAAGCCTAATGCGAGTTAGATCATGGAGGCTTCGGGACAACACGTTCAATATTTCATTCCCAGAGAGTGAGCCTGAGGGAAAGCAGTTCCAGAGAAACAGATAAAAGCAGGGAATCAGCGGGAGGGTGAGCCTGTGAGATTCAAAGTGAGTCAGAGAGAGAGAGAGCAAGCCTTGTGTGTCGGTGGGAGACACAGAGAGCACTGGAAGAGTAAATTAACCAAAAAGAAACAATCAGGGACTGATGGCAGGTAATTGCTTGTTTGGAGAGCCCACAGGCAAGGGGTGTGGGCCTAAAGGATTCTGGAGTGGGGCAGAGGAGCGGAGTGTGCATGGGCTTCAAGAGGTGAGATTTAAAAAAACTAAAAGGGAGGGAGCTAAATGTTGTGGCTCTTTCAGAAGCTTTTTATATGTATTTAGTTTATTTCTGTTAAGTTCAGTTAATCTAATCAATAGAGACATGGCAGGGATCTCAGTCCCGTAGAACATCCTGTTCCGTGTGGGTACCCCAGGATGCTTCCCATGTCCTGAACAACCCCGTATGCAGGAAGTGCTGTCCGCTGAAGGAACACAAGGTCTGGGTGTCGGAGCTTCAGTGGCAGCTGGTGTTGCTGCAGCGCATCCACAGGATTCAGAGCCTCATGAACATCACAGTTAAAGATGTGGTCATCCCGCAGCTTAAAGATGTGCAGGGAGAGAGGGAATGGATGATTGCCAGGATGTCATGAAGGACCAGGCAGGTAGCGCGGGAATTCCCTGAGCGCACCTCACTCTCCAACCGGCTGCGAGAGAGATAGTCCTTTGGGGAGTACAGTCAGAGCCAAGTCCATGGAACCATAGCCCGCTGAGCTGTACTGGGAGGAAAGATTGGGAAAGCAGCAGAGATGGGAGATTCAGTAGTTAGGGGAACAGATTGGCATTTTTGTATTTGAGGTTGTGATTCTAGGATGGTGCTTTGCCTGCTTGGTGCTGGAGTTAAGGATGTCAATGAGCAGCTGCACTCGGAGGAGGGAGGGTGAACAGTCAGTGGTCTTGGGCAACTTAGGCAGCAAAGACATAGGTTAAAAGAGGGATGAGGCCCTACGGTCAGAATTTAGGGAGCCAGGAAAGAAACTAACTAAGTAGGATCTCAAAGGCAGTAATCTCTAGATTACTCCCAGTACCATACTGAGTACAGAAAAAGGACAAAGGAGATGAATGTGTGGCGTGAGAGATGATGCAGGAAGGAAGGCTTTAGATTCCTCGGACATTGGGCCTGGTTCTGGGGAGATAGGGCCTCTACAGACCAGATGCATTGCATCTAATTAGAGCCGGGACAAATGTCCTTCTGGAGCAATTTTCTGGCGCAATTGGGGAGGGTTTTAAACTAACTGTGCAGAGGTGTGGGAGCCAGGAGGTAATATCAGAGAGGAATACCAACATGCACAATATACTGTGAGAGATAGATAACATTACAACACTAGAACAGGAAATAGTAAAGTATTGGGTGGGGTCACAGTAAGCAGGAATGCTGTAAGGGCTAAATTAGGGTGCATGTGTGCGAATAGAGGAGGTGGTGGCGTAGTGGTATTGTTGCTGGACTAGTAATTGAGAGACCCAGAATAATACTCTGGGGCCTTGAGTTCAAATCCCACCACTGCAGATGGTGAAATTTGAATTTGATAAAAATCTGGAATGAAAAGTCTAATGATGACCATGAAACCATTGCCGATTGTCGTAAAAACCCAACTGGTTCACTAATGCCCATTAGGGAAGGAAATCATCTGGCCTACATTGCTCCTAACTGCCCTCTGAAATGGTGTAGCAAGCCTCTACAAAGGCTAAATGGAATGGAACTGGACGGACCACCCGGCATCGATCTAGGCGCTAGAAACAACAGTAGCAACCTCAGCCCTGTCAACCCCACAAAGTCCTCCTTGCTAACATCTGGGGACTTGTGCCAAAATTGGGAGAGCTGTCTCACAGACTAGTCAAGCAACAGCCTGACAAAGTCATACTCACAGAATCATACCTTACAGATAATGTCCCAGACACCACCATTACTATCCCTGGGTATGTCCTGTCCCACTGGCAGGACAAACCCAGCAGAGGTGGTGGCACACTGGTGGTATACAGTCAGGAGAGAGTTGCCCTGGGAGTCCTCAACATCAACATGCAGTCTCATGGCATCAGGTCAAAGCTGGGCAAGGATACCTCCTGCTGATTACCACATACCGCCCTCCCTCAGCTGATGAATCAGTGCTCCTCCATGTTGAACACCACTTGGAGGAAGCACTGAGGGTGGCAAGGGTGCAGAATCTACTCTGGGTAGGGGACTTCACTGCAAGGCAGCTAATGAAATCTGTGTTACTGACCTTCAGCCTGGGACTCGGGGCTGAAACCTCAGCTACTGTGTAATCAAACACCAAATGGAATCGTGTAGCTGTCATGTTAATCATTGCTGCCTTTAGACTGGTAAACAAGCCCCCAGGGTTCATCAGTAAATGAGACCATAAGATATAGGAGCAGAAATAGGCCATTCAGCCCATCGAGTCTGCTCCACCATTCAGTGAGATCATGGCTGATCTGCTAATCCTCAACTCCACTTTCCTGTCTTTTCCCCATAACCCTTGATTCCCTTACTGATTAAAAATCTGTCAGATCTCAGCCTTGAATATACTTAATGACCCAGCCTCTACAGCCCTCTGCGGTAAAGAATTCCACAGATTCACTACCCTCCAAGAGAAGAAATTCCTCCTCATCTCTGTCTTAAATGGGTGACCCCTTACTCTGAGATTATGTCCTCTGGTCCCAGACTCTCCCATAAGGGAAAACAACCTCTCAGCATCTACCCTGTCAAGCCCCCTAAGAATCTTATATGTTTCAATAAGGTCGCCTCTCATTCTTCTAAACTCCAATGAGTACAGGCCCAACCTACTCAACCTCTCCTCATAAGAAAATCCCTCCAAACCCAGAGTCAACCAAGTGAACCTTCTCTGGACTGCCTCCAATGTCAGTATATCTTTCCTTAGATAAGGGGACCAAAACTGTTCACAGTACTCTAGGTGTGGTCTAACTAGTGCATTGTATAGTTTTAGCATGATGTCCCTATTTTTATACTCCATTCCCTTTGAAATAAAGGCCAACATTTCACCTGCTTCCCGATCACCTGCTGAACTTGTATGCTAGCTTTTTATGATTCATGCACAAGGACCCCCAAATCCCTCTGTGCTGCAGCTTTCTGCAGTCTTTCTCCATTTAAATAATATTCAGCTCCTCTATTCTTCCTGCTAAAGTGCCTAAGCTCACATTTCCCACATTATATTCCATCTGCCAAGTTTCTGCCCACTCACTTAAACTGTCTATACCGCTCTGTAGACTCTTTGTATCATCCTCACCACTTGCCTTCTCACCTACTTTTGTGTCATCTGCAAACTTGGTGATAGTACATTCACTTCCCTCATCTAAGTCACTAATATATATTGTAAATAATTCTGGCCCCAGCACTGATCCCTGTGGCACTCCACTAGTTACAGGTTGCCATCCTGAAAATGCCCCCCTTATCCCAACTCTGTCTTCTATTAGTTAGCCAATCCTCTATCCATGCTAATATACTACCTCCAACACCATGGCCTCTTATGAAGTAGCCTTATGTGCAGTACCTTATCAAATGTCTTTTGGAAAACCAAATATATTACATCTACTGATTCCCTTTACTGATCCTGTTTGTTACCTACTCAAAGAATTCTAATAAATTTGTCAGGCATAATTTCCCCTTCATGAAGCCATGCTGACTCTGCTTAATTAAATTATGTATTTCTAAATGCTCTGCTTTAAATCCTTTATAATAGACTCTAACCTTTTCCCAATGACAGATGTTAAGCTAACTGGCACATAGTTACTGTTTTTTGTCTCCCTCCTTTTTGAATAAAGGTGTTATATTGGCAAGTTTCCAATCCTCTGGGACTTTTACAGAATCTAAGGATTCTTGGAAGATTGTTAATGACTGCCTTATTCTCTTTTGGGTCCACTAGTCCCTTGTACAGGGGGGAGACTCCCAGTGCAGTACTGGGGGAATGCAGCACAGTCAGAGTTGCCATCTTGCATAGAGTGATGGAGTGAGGGGCCTAGACAAAGTAGACAGGAAAGACTTGTTTCCCCTAGTGGAGGGGTCAATTACCAGGAGGCACAGATTTAAGGTGTTTGGTAGAAGGATTAGAGGGGATATTAGGAAAACCTTTTTTCCCCAGAGGGCAGTGGGGGGTTTGGTCCTGAGAACATTCCGGTAATAGTGCTGAAGACTTGAGCTCCAGAACTAGCTGTGCCCTTGGACATGCTGATCCAGTACAACAACAATACTGGCACCTGCCCGGCAACGTGGAAAATTGCCCAGTTAGCAGCTATGTCCTTTGGGACTCAGCCAGCTCAGTCAGCAGAGGTACTACCGAGCCACTCTTGGTGATGGACATTGAAGTCCTCCACCCAGAGTACACTCTGTGCCCTTGCCACCTTCAGTGCTTCCTCCAAGTGGTGTTCAACATGGAGGAGCACTGATTCATCAGCTGAGGGAGGGCAATACATGGTAATCAGCAGGAGGTTTCCATGCCCATGTTTGGCTTCTTGCCATGAGACTTCATGGGGTCCAGAGTCAATGTTGAGGACTCCCAGAGTAACTCCCTCCCAACTGTGACACCACCTCTGCTGGGTCTGTCCTGCTGGTGGGACAGGACAAACCCAGGGATGGTAATGGTGGAGTCTGGGACATTATCTGTCAGATATGATTCGACTAGCCTGTGAGACAGCTCTCCCAATTTTGGCACTAGCCCCCAGAAGTTATTACAGAGGACTTTGCAGGGTCGACAGGGCCAAGTTTGTCATTGTCATTTCTGGTCCCTAAGTTGATGCCAGTTTCATTCCTTTTTTGAGGCTTTGATATTGCTGTGGGCCTGGAGTCACATGTAGGCTAGACCAGGTAAGGACAGCAGATTTTCTTCCCTAAATGACATTTTACAAAAATCATTTCATGTCATCATCAATTTTCAATTCCAGATTTTTATTGAATTCAATTTCCACCATCTGCCATGGTGGGATTCGAACCCAGGTCTCCGGAGCATTACCCTGGGTCCCTGGAATACTAGTCCAGCGACAATACCACTATGCCATCGCCTTGCTAATCAAGTGAATTTAAATTCCCTCGCTGATGTGTGGGATCTGAACTCAGGTTTTTGGATCACTAGTAAGTGTCTCTGGATTACGAGCCCAGGGACATAACCACACCGATCCTGTAACAGGTGTTGGAACAGCCTCCATGGTTGTGCATTTAAATACGGGCACAGTCAAATGGAATGATTTTTCTTAGCACTCCTGGTTAGTTGGGTGTGGGGGAGAAATGACCCTCTCCTATTCACTATCTAGCTGTAAGGTGTGTGTGTAGATGAATGTCAAATAAAAACAAGGTCAAAATTGACCACAAAAACAAAATTACCTGGAAAAACTCAGCAGGTCTGACAGCATCTGCGGAGAGGGATACAGTTGATGTTTCGAGTCTGTATGACCCTTCATCAGAACTGAGATAAAATATAAGCTGGTAGAGGGGGGTGGGACAGGAGAGCTCGATAGGGGGCCAGTGATAGGTGGAGGCCAAGAAGAGACTGCTAAAGATGTCATAGACAAAAGGACAAAGGGGTGTTGACGTTGGTGATATTATCTAAAGGATGTGCTAATGGGGATATTAAGGGTAGCAAGCAGGGCAAGCTAGTGGCAGATGGCCCTAGTGGGGGTGAGGTGGGAGGAAGGGATTGAAATGGGCTGAAAGGTGGAGATGAAACCAGAGGTTGAAATAAATTTTAAAATAGGAGGGAAAAGAAAAAAATATAGTTGTAAAAAAATTATAAATTATTGGAAAGAGGAGGTTCGGAAAGAGGGTGGGGATGGAGGAGACAGTTCATGATCTGAAATTGTTGAACTCAATATTCAGTCCGGAAGGCTGTAAAGTGCCTAATCGGAAGATGAGGTGCTGTTCCTCCAGTTTGTGTTGAGCTTCACTGGAACAATGCAGCAGGCCAAGGATGGACATGTGGGCATGAGAGCAGGGTGGAGTGTTGAAATGTCAAGTGACAGGGAGGTCTGGGTCATGCTTGCAGACAGACCAAAGGTGTTCTGCAAAGCGATCACCCAGTCTGCGTTTGGTGTCTCCAACGTAGAGGAGACCGCATTGGGAGCAGCGAATGCAGCAGACTAAAGTGAGGGAAGTGCACAGTTTGGTTTAATAGGTATAGTCATGCAATGGTTAATAATAATCCAGAGAACCTGAGGTCAAATCCCACCTGCAGTTTGAGAGTTTGAATTCAGTTACAAAATATATCTGGATATTAAGTGTTGGTGCCAGTAGAGGTCACCATGAAACTAAACAGGTTGTTGCAGGAAACCACAACTGCTTCACTAAATGTGAAGAAAATCTGCCATTCTGGACTTCCATGTGACTCCAGGCCCACGTCAACATGGTTGGCTCTGAGCCGCCCTCTGAATGGCCGCTGGTCTCTCCAGTGACGTTGGAAAATTAACTTTTAAAAAAGCCTGCCATTAATTGCCATCCATTATGCTTCAAGTGGGTGAGGTATTGAGGGGCTTAGGGCATTTCTCTCGCACTGTTCACAAAGCACCTTACAGCCAATTAAATATTTCTTGTTTGAAGTGCAGTCACTAATGTAATGTAGAGAATGGGGCTGCCAATTTGTGCACAACAAGATCCCACAAACAGACAATAGGATAGTGACGAATTAATATGATTTCAGTCATGTTGGCTGAGCGATAACTACCTGCCCAGGACACTGGGTGCTCTGCTCCTCTTTGCAATATTGGCCATAGAAAGATTACAGCGCAGAAAGAGGCCACTGAGCCCATTGTGTCTGTGCTGTGAAAAAACTAGCTGCCCATTCTAATGCCACCTTCCAGCACCTGGTCTGTAGCCTTGCAGGTTACAGCACTTTAGGTGCAGATCCAGGTGCCTTTTAAATGAGTTGAGGGTTTCTGCCTCCACCACCAAACCAGGCAGTGAATTCCAGATACCCACTGCCCTCTGGGTGAAGAAGTTTTTCCAAATATCCCCTCTAATCCTTCTACCAATCACCTTAAATCTGTGCCTCCTGGTAATCTCTCCACTAGGAGAAACAAGTCTTTGGGTCAGTGGCAGGTGGTGAGGGAAAAACATACTTGACCTCATCCTCACCAGCCTGCCTACTGCAAGTGTATCTGTCCATGACAGTATCGGTAGGAGTGACCACCACACAGTAACTGTGGTGATGAAGTCTCTCGCATTCACATTGAGGATAACCTCCATCGCGTTGTGTGGCACTACCACTGTGCTAAATGGGATAGATTTCAAACAGACAGATAAAAACAAAAAAACTGCGGATGCTGGAAATCCAAAACAAAAACAGAATTACCTGGAAAAACTCAGCAGGTCTGGCAGCATCGGCGGAGAAGAAAAGAGTTGACGTTTCGAGTCCTCATGACCCTTCGACAGAACTTGAGTTCGAGTCCCAGGGACTCCGGGACTCGAACTCAAGTTCTGTCGAAGGGTCATGAGGACTCGAAACGTCAACTCTTTTCTTCTCCGCCGATGCTGCCAGACCTGCTGAGTTTTTCCAGGTAATTCTGTTTTTGTTTTAGATTTCAAACAGATCTAGCAACTCAAGACTGGGCATCCATGAGGTGCTGTGGGTCATCAGCAGCAGCAGAATTGTACTCGAACACAATCTGTAACCTCATGGCCCAGCGTATCCCCCACTCTACCATTACCATCAAGCCAGGGGGTCAACCCTGGTTCAATGAAGAGTGCAGGAGGGCATGTCAGGAGCAGCACCAGGCATACCTAAAAATGAGGTGTCAACCTGGTGAAGCTACAACACAGGACTACTTGTGTGCCAAACAGCATAAGCAGCAAGTGATGGACAGAGCTAAGCGATCCCACAACCAATGGATCAGATCTAAGCTCTGCAGTCCTGCCACATCCAGTCGTGAATGATGGTGGACAATTAAACAACTCACTAGAGGAGAAGGCTCCTGCATATCAGTGCAAAAGATAAGGCAGATGCATTTGCACCAATCTTCAGCCAGAAGTGCCTGGTGGATGATCCATTCTGCCTCTTCCACAGGTCCTCAACATCACAGATGCCAGTCTTCAGCCAATTCAATTCACTCCAGGTAACATCAAAAAACAGCTGAAGACACTAGATACTGCCAATATTCCAGCAATAGTACTGAAGACTTGCGCTCCGGAACCTGTCGTGCCCCTAGCCAAGCTGTTCCAGTCCAGCTACAACACTGGCATCTACCCGGCAATGTGGAAAATTGCCCAGGTATGTCCTGTACACAAAAAGCAAGACAATCCAATCTGGCCAATTACTGCCCCATCATTCTATTCTCATCTATAAAGTGATGGAAGGGGTCATCAAAAGTGCTGTCAAGCAGCACTTGATTAGTTATAACCTGCTCACTGACGCCCAGTTTGGGTTCTGCCAGGGCCACTCAGCTCCTGACCGCATTATAACCTTGGTTCAAATATGGACAAAAGAGCTGAGCTCCCAAGGTGAGGTGGTAGTGACAGCTCTTGATATCAAGGTAACATTTGACCGAGTGTGGCATCAAGGAGCCCTAGCAAAACTGGACTCAATGGGAATCAGGGGGAAAACTCTCCACTGGTTGGAATCATACCTAGCACAAAGGAAGATGGTTGTGGTTGTTGGAGGTCAGTCATCTCAGCTCCAGGACATCACTGCAGGAGTTCCTCAGGGTAGTGTCCTTGGCCCAACCATCTTCAGCTGCTTCATCAATGAACTTCCTTCCATCATCAGGTCAGAAGTGGGGATGTTTGCTGACAATTGCACAATGTTCCGCACCATTTGTAACTCCTCAGATAGTGAAGCAGTCTGTGTCCAAATGCAGGTTGACCTGGACAATATCCAGGCTTGGGCTGACAAGTGGTAAGTCACATTCACGCCACACAAGTGCCAGGCAATGGCCATCTCTAACAGCGAGTGGGGATAAATGGGTCTTCTTCAGGTTAGCAAAATGTAACAAGTGCAATGCCACAGGGATCAGTGCTGGGGCCTCAACTTTTTACAATTTATATCCATTTGTATCCATTGGAGTTTAGATGAGTTGGATGAAGGGACCGAATGTACAGTTGCTAAATTTGCTGGTAACACAAAAATAGGTAGGGAAGTAAGTTGTGAAGAGGACATAAGGTGTGTGCAAAGGTGTCATGGAGAGATATTAATGTCTGTAATATTATTGGAAATTATTTTTTAAAATAGAGTTTAGTGGTGTATGTGTCTATGTGTATATGTGTGTGTGTGTCTTAATTGGATTAAATCCAGCTGGTCTAGAGGCTTTATTGTATAGAAAGAAGTAGGTTTGAAATGGTAATTGGATAAACACGGGAAAGTTTAGAAACATAGATGTCTTGGGGCAATTTGCATTTTTAAACAAACCATTCAAAAGATTGGGTGAAATCTTCCACCCAGCTAGAAGATGCCAAGCAACGTGTTTATTTTTTTTCAGCTTACTAATAAAATTGGTGGGAATCACAGGATGTTATTGTTAGAAGAGGTAAAATTAAAAGCCTAATGATACAATAGAAACATTACATTCAAAGAGAAAGATATGTATAAAGGGAAAAGGAGATTGTGTGTAAGGCAGAGGCATTTTAAGATCCAACAAGTCTGCAAGGATCCAGAGCTATCAGAAACTCATGTTGAATGTGACTGTCCAGGGTGTACTTTGCCAGGGGTCTGTTTAAATCTATGAGATTTACTGTTGCCTTATGGGAGTCTAACTGCGAGTCAGATTGAGAAGAGGATTTTTGTAGTTATTATAGTAGTAATTTTGTAGACATATGTATGTGTTTACAATCTTTCTTGTATTAATAAATTGTAATAAATAAAACCTCTCGAGACTTGGTTGTCTTATTACTACTGAATTCAAAGCCTGCATCCTGAAACATACAAATTGCCAAAGTGGGTTATGACAGTTGTTTCAAGTTTCCCTCTGGGATTTGAACAACTCAGCCTTTACCGTCAGCTGCCATCATAATAAAAAGGATATAGACAGGCTGAGTGAGTGGGCAAAAATCTGGCAGGTGGAATGTAATATGTGAATTTGTTCACTTTGGCAGGGAGAGTAGAAAAGCAGTATAGTACTTAAATAGCGAGCGATTGCAGAACTCTGAGGTACAAAAGGATCTGTACATGAGGGTGTCCTGGTACATGAATAACAAAATGTTAGTACACAAGTACAGCAAGTGATTAGGAAGGCAAATGGAATGTTGGTGTTTATTGCAAGGGGAATGGAATATAAAAATAAGGATGTTTTTGCTACGGTTATACAGGGCATTGGTGAGACCACACCTGGAGTACTTTGTACAGTTTTGATCTCCTTATTTAATAAAGGATCTAAATGCATTAGATGCATTTCAGAGAAGGTTCATTCGACTGATAGCTGAGAATGGGGAGAGTTATCTTACGATGAAAGGTTGGACAGGCCGGGCCTGTATCCATTGGAGTTTAGAAGAATGAGAGCTGATCTTATTGAAACACAAAAAATCCTGAGGAGACTTGACAGGGTGGATGTTGAAAGGATGTTTCCCCTTGTGGGAGAGACTAGAACTAGGGGACAGTTTAGAAATAAAGGATCTCCCATTTAAGATGGAGATGAGGAGAAATTTTTTCACTCAGAGTATCATGAGTCTTTGGAACTCTCTTCCCCAGAGAGTGGCAGAGGCAGGGCCATTGAATATTTTTTAAGGCTTTGGTAGATAGATTCTTGAATAACAAGGGAGTCAAAGGTCATTGGGAGTAGGCAGGAAAATGGCAGTGAGGCCACAATCAGATCAGTCATGATCTTATTGAATGACAGAGCAGACTTAAGGGTCCAAATGGCCTACTCCTGCTCCTAATTCATACATTCGTATGTGTATTCACACCTACACTATGGGGAAGCCCTCTGCCTGCTCAATAGTCATACATTCTGTCTATCCTCAGTTTAACATACACAACAGTAATAAAGTTGGAGCTGCCCCTTGAGGAGAGAGCCCTTAGGTGTATGGACCGCTTTGGCTACACAATTCTGCCCTCCCCCTTTCACTTAATTTGAACTCAATCCTTCAACATACAACTGCCTCACTAGAACATTCAATTCGTATGTAGCAGGGTCATAAAGATATTGAGAAAGGAGTTAGTCTTAGGGGATCACAGACGATGGGAAATGGTATATAATGTGGGGCAATCTGTCTGGACTCATATGCTTTCTTATGTTTTCGTTGTTGTTCAATTTATGTTGACCATCACTGTCATTATCACTTGGATGCGTATATGCAGTGTATGTCAGGGGTAGGAGGACCAGCTGCAGATCTGGCAGGCCCTGCCTGCTTATGGGGGTCTTTTGGAGGGTCTCCATGGGTTTGCAAAGTTCATACGCAATTGGTAGAGTTGTAAAAATTATTAGTGAATAAGTTGGTGCTGTGCAATTCATAAGTAGACTCAAGGTGACCAGACTCAGAGCCTAATGCAAAAAAGAACTCGAGTTTAAACTCCCTCAACAGAACATCATTCTTACCATAAGACCATAAGACATAGGAGCAGAAATTAGGCCATTTGGCCCATCGAGTCTGCTCCGCCATTCAATCATGGCTGACAAGTTTCTCAACCCCATTCTCCCGTCTTCTCCCCATAACCTTTGATCCCCTTACCAATCAAGAACCTATCTATCTCGGTCTTAAATACACTCAATGACCTGGCCTCCACAGCCTTCTGTGGCAATGAATTCCATAGATTCACCAATCACTGGCTAAAGAAGTTTCTCCTCATCTCTGTTCTAAAAGGTCTTCCCTTTACTCTGAGGCTGTGCCCTCGGATCCTAGTCTCTCCTACTAATGGAAACATCTTCCCCACGTCCACTCTATCCAGGCCTTTCAGTATTCTGTAAGTTTCAATCAGATCCCCCCCTCATCCTTCTAAACTCCATCGAGTATAGACCCAGAATAAGACCTAAGGCGTTGGTTCCTATGGGAACCAAAAAAAAATGGATCTTCCCCCTCGCAAATCAAATTTGTCTCCAGCCATGAAAGATGTCCTTAACTTTGGCACAAGGCAGGCAAACAACCTGCAGAACTCCCCGATTGTAGCTGCAGAGAACAGTATCTATCCCCCTGACTACACTGTGCCCTTTCACTACCACATTCCTTTTCACTCCCCTCAATTGAATGGCTTCTTGTTCCATGTTGTCATGTTCAGTTTGCTCATCCACCCTACATAAGGAGTGTGCAAAGGAGTTGTTTGTTAATAAAAGCAAAATACTGCGGATGCTGGAAACCTGAAACAAAAACAGAAAAGGCTGGAAAAACCCAGCAGGTCTTTGTGCCTGTTTGAAAAGAGCAAAGGTCAAGTCTCCTCCAGAATTACACATGGGGTTCCCCTTACCTCCCTCACCAACAGTCACACCTCCCTCACTGACAGTCACACCTCCCTCACCGACAGTCACACATCCCTCACCGACAGTCACACCTCCCTCACCGACAGTCACACCTCCCTCACTGACAGTCACACCTCTCTCACCGACAGTCACACCTCCCTAACCGACAGTCACACCTCCCTCACTGACAGTCACACCTCCCTCACCGACAGTCACACCTCCCTCACCGACAGTCACACCTCCCTCACTGACAGTCACATCTCCATCACTGACAGTCACAGCTCCCTCACTGACAGTCACACCTCCCTCACCGACAGTCACACCTCCCTCACTGACAGTCACACCTCCCTCACTGACAGTCACACCTCCTTCACCGACAGTCACACCTCCCTCACCGACAGTAACACCTCCCTCACCGACAGTCACACCTCCCTCACCGACAGTCACACCTCCCTCACTGACAGTCACACCTCCCTCACCGACAGTCACACCTCCTTCACCGACAGTCACACCTCCCTCACCGACAGTAACACCTCCCTCACCGACAGTCACACCTCCCTCACCGACAGTCACACCTCCCTCACCGACAGTCACACCTCTCTCACCGACAGTCACACCTCCCTCACCGACAGTCACACCTCCCTCACCGACAGTCACACCTCTCTCACCGACAGTCACACCTCCCTCACCGACAGTCACACCTCCCTCACCGACAATCACACCTCCCTCACCGACAGTCACACCTGCCTGTTCCTGATCACTAACTAGATTGATATAATAAGAATAAGACAGGATGCAATTGGGAAGGGTGTGCGTGTGTGAGAGAGAGAGAGAGAAAGAGAGTGGTTGCTGGATTTTAGTGAAAGGAATCACCCAGCAGAGGGAGCCTCCCTCTCTCTCTCTCTCTCTCTCTCTCTCTCTCTCTCCTGTATGCTGTCCAGGGGGATGAGGCAGGTGTTATCCGAAATACCTCCACAATGGCAGCTTCAATGGGACAGAGTTAGATTTTGTCCTGCCAGTGTTTGGGGCCTTTGTTCAAATCCATTCCAGAGTGAAAGTCTCTCCTAGTAAACTTGTTTTATGTGCAATGAGCTTTGGGTCATCTCACCTTCATTACTAACGGGCACAAAACCCTCCCTAATTGTACATTTGGGACACGGTCAATGTTAAAGGCATGATTTTTTAAAAATTCATTCAAGTGATACGAATGTTGTCAGCAAGGTCAGCATTTACTACAGCTACTTGACCTTGAAAAGGTCTTCTTGAATGTAACTCAACAGCTTCCTTGGCCGTTTCAGAGGGCAGTTAAGAGTCAACCACATTGTTGTGGATCTAGAGTCACATGGAAGAGCTGCCAACCCTCCAGGATAGGCCTGGAGTCTCCAAGAACTAAAGATCAGATTGTACCTGAATGCATGCAGTATACAAAATAAGGTAAATGAGCTTGTGGCGCAGATTGAAATTGGCAGGTATGATGTGGTGGGCATCACGGAGACATGGCTGCAAGGGGATCAGGACTGGGAGCTGAATATCCAAGGATATACATCCTATCGAAAAGATAGGCAGGTGGGCAGAGGGGGTGGGGTTGCTTTGTTGGTAAGAAATGAAATTAAATCGATAGCAAGAAATGATGTAGGGTCAGATGATGTAGAATCTGTGTGGGTAGAGTTGAGGAACTGCATAGGTAGAAAAACCATAATAGGAGTTATGTACAGGCCTCCGAACAGTAGTCAGGATGTGGGGCACAAGATACACCAGGAGATAGAAAAGGCGTGTAAGAAAGGCAAGGTTACAGAGATCATGGGGGATTTCAATATGCAGGTAGACTGGGAAAATAAGGTTGGTAGAGGATCCCAAGAAAAGGAATTTGTGGAAAGTCTACGAGATGGCTTTTTAGAGCAGCTTGTGGTGGAGCCCACTAGGGAACAGGCAATTCTAGATTTAGTGATGTGTAATGATGCAGATTTGATAAGGGAGCTTAAGGTGAAGGAACCCTTAGGAGGAAGTGACCATAATATGATAGAATTTACCCTGCAATTTGAGAGGAAAAAGCTGGAATCAGATGTAACAGTATTACAGTTGAATAAAGGCAACTACAGAGGCATGAGGGAGGAGCTGGCCAGAATTGACTGGGAGATAAGTCTAGCAGGAAAGACAGTGGAACAGCAATGGCAGGAGTTTCTGGGAGTAATTTGGGAGACACAGCAAAAATTCATCCCTAGGAAGAAGAAGCATACTAAAGGGAGGATGAGGCAAGACATGGCTGACAAGGGAAGTCAAGGACAGCATAAAAGCTAAAGAGAAAGCATACAATGTGGCGAAGAGCAGTGGGAAACCAGGGGATTGGTTTCATCAAGGGGAAGTCATGCCTGACAAATCTGTTAGAATTCTTTGAGTAGGTTAGACAAAGGAGAGCCAATGGATGTTATCTACTTGGACTTCCAGAAATGACAAGGTGCCGCACAGGAGGCTGCTCAGTAAGATAAGAGCCCATGGTGTTAGAGGCAAGGTACTAGCATGGATAGAAGATTGGCTGTCTGGCAGGAGGCAGAGAGTGGGGATAAGGGGGTCCTCCTCAGGATGGCGGCTGGTGACTAGTGGGAGTTCTGCAGGGGTCAGTGTTGGCACCACAACTTCTCACTTTATACATTAATGATCTAGATGAAGGAACTGAGGGCATCCTGGCTAAGTTTGCAGATGATACAAAGATAGGTGGAGGGACAGGTAGTATTGAGGAGGCGGGGAGGCTGCAGAAGGATTTGGACAGGTTAGGAGAATGGGCAAAGAAGTGGCAGATGGAATACAACGTGGGGAAGTGTGAGGTCATGCACTTTGGTAGGAAGAATAGAGGCATTGACTATTTTCTAATTGGGGAGAGAATTCAGAAATCTGGAGTGCAAAGGGACTTGGGAGACCTAGTCCAGGATTCTCTTAAGGTTAACTTGCAGGTTGAGTCGATAGTTAGGAAGGCAAATGCAATGTTGGCATTTATTTTGAGAGGACTAGAATATAAAAGCAGGGATGTGCTGCTGAGGCTTTATAAGGCTCTTTTTAGAATATTGTGAGCAATTTTGGGCCCCTTATCTCAGGAAGGATGTTCTGGCCCTGGTGAGGGTCCAGAGAAGGTTTCACTGCCCTCTGGGTGAAGAAGTTTTTCCTAATATCCCCTCTAATCCTTCTACCAATCACCTTAAATCTGTGCCTCCTGGTAGTTGACCTCTCCACTAGGGGAAACAAATCTTTCCTGTCTGCTTTGTCTAGGCCCCTCACTTTATCACACTACGATAGATGGCAACTCTGACAATGCTGCATTCCCCTAGTATTGCACTGGGAATCTTGCCCCATCCAAGGAACCCAAGATAGAGTAAGGCAGCCATTAGTAATCTTCCAAGAATCCTTAGATTCTGAAAAAGTTCCAGAGGATTGGAAAACTGCCAATATAACACCCTTATTGAGAAAGGGAGGGAGACAAAAAGACAGGAAACTATAGGCCAGTTAACTTAACATCTGTCACTGGGAAAATGTTAGAGTCTACTATGAAGGATGTAATAGCAGGGCACTTAGAAATACTTAATATAATTAAGCAGATCCAGCATGGCTTCATGAAGGGGAAATCATGCCTGACAAATTTATTAGAATTCTCTGAGGAGGTAACAAGCAGGATAGATAAAGGGGAACCAGTAGATGTAATATATTTGGATTTCCAAAAGGTGTTCGCTAAGGTATCACACACAAGGCAACAAAATAAGGCCCATGGTGTTGGGGGTAGTATATTAGCATGGATAGAGGAATGTCTAACTAAGAGCAGACAGAGAGTTGGGATAAGGGGTGCATTTTCAGGATGGTAACCTGTAATTAGTGGAGTGCCACAGGGATCAGTGCTGGGGCCACAATTATTTACAATATATACAAACGACTTGGATGAGGGAAGTGAATGTACTATTGCCATGTTTTCAATTGACACACAAGTAGGTGGGAAGGCAAGTGGTGAAGATGACACAAAGAGTCTACAGAGGGATATAGGCAGGTTAAGTGAGTGGGCAGAAACTTGGCAGGTGGAATATAATGTGAGCTTAGGTACTTTGGCAGGAAGAATAGAGGAGCTGAATATTATTGAAATGGAGAAAGACTGCAGAAAGCTGCAGCACAGAGGGATTTGGGGGTCCTCGTGCATGAATCACAAAAAGCTAACATACAAGTTCAGCTGGTAAGACAAGTGGAATGTCGGACTTCATTTCAAAAGGAATGGAGTATAAAAATAGGGAAGCCTTGCTAAAACTATACAAGGCACTAGTTAGACCACAGCTAGAATACTGTGAACAGTCTTGGTCCCTTCTCTAAGGAAAGATATACTGACATTGGAGGTAGTCCAGAGAAGGTTCATTCAGTTGATACCAGGTGTGGATGGATTTTCTAATGAGGAGAGGTTGAGTAGGTTGGGCCTGTACTCATTGGAGTTTAGAAGAATGAGAGGCAACCTTATTGAAACATATAATATTCTTAGGGGGCTTGACAGGGGAGATGCTGAGAGGTTGTTTCCCTTGTGGGAGAGTCTGGGACCAAAGGGCATAATCTCAGGGTAAAAGGTGGCCTGTTTAAGACAGAGGTGAGGAGGAAGTTCTACTCTCAGAGGGCAGTGAATCTGTGGAATTCTTTTTCACAGAGGGCTGTAGAGGCTGGGTCGTGAAGTATATTCAAGGCTGAGATAGACAGATTTTTAATCAGTAAGGGAATGAAGGGCTATGGGGAAAAGGCAGGAAAGTGGAGTTGAGAATTATCAGATCAGCCATGATCTCACTGAATGGTGGAGCAGACTCGATGGGCTGAATGGCCTATTTCTGCTCTTTTTCTTATGGTCTCATTTACTGATGAAATCTGGGGGCTTGTTTCATGAGCAGCCTTGTTTACCAGTCTAAAGGCAGCAATGATTAACATGACAGCTACATGATTCCATTTGGTTTTTGGTTTCACAGTAGCTGAGGTTTCAGCCCCGAGTCCCAGGCTGAAGGTCAGTAACACAGATTTCATCAGCTGCTGTGCAGTGTGTACACTAATTATTTTGCTATCCGTCAGCATCACACGTCATATAGAAATAAACAGCTCTTATATTATGTGCTATTAAAATATATACAGATGTAATACATCCTGCTCATGACTCTGATATCACTGCAGGAGAATGTTGTCTTAGTCTGGCCCTCATATTGCTTCTATTTGCACCGCAAGGTCCAATTAATGAGCCCCTCAGGGCTGGCCTGATACATGTCCCTATTGGGCGAGCTTGGCAGCACATGAGGAATGACAGAAAGCTTGAGAAGCCTCCAGGAAACAAGAGAGGAAATAGCCGAGGCTTCTGCTTAATATTTTTAGTTGCTCCATTGCTGTGGACTCGAAGGCAGGAGGAGATGGCAATGGGAGGCCCTAATTTCAGGAAAGGAGTGAGGGACAAAGATGCCAAGTGTAGACCTGTTCACCTGATGTTTAAGGTAGGCCAAATGCCTGTCACCGTTGCCAAGGTTACCTGCATACAGAGCAGAAACCAGCAATTTGACCCAACAACTCCACATGAACCTTCTCCCATGCCTCTGAATCCAACCTCACCAGCTGAACTTTCTATTCCTATCTCATCTCCTTATCCAGCTTCCCTGTGAACGAATCTATGTTATTCACAAGTAGCAATTTCCACATTCTCACCATTCTTTGGGTAAAGGGGTTTCTTTGGATTTATTGATGGTTGTCTCATGTTTATGGCGCCTAGTTTTCTTTTGTTCATTCACGGGATGTGGGCGTCGCTGGCAAGGCCAACCTTTTATTGCCCATCCCTAATTGCCCTTGGGAAGGCAGTGGTGAGATGCCTTCTCGACAGCTGAGTGGCCATTTCAGAGGGCAGTTCAAAGTCAGTCACATTGCTGTGGATCCAGAGTCAGATATGGGGCAGGCTGGGTATGGACAGCAGATTTCCTTCCCTACAGGGCTTTAGTGAACAAAATGGGTTTTCATGACTATCCAGTATCTTATTTAGTTAATTGAATTTAAATTTCCCCAGCCCAGCTATCGTGGTGGGTTTTGAATTCACGGGGTGAATTTTACAGCCCCTCCCGCCAGTGTATTTGAAGGGCGGAGAGCTTATAAAACGTGTGGCCTTCACACCGAGCTCCCCTACCTCCCCCCCCCCCGACCTATCTCCCAAATTATGGCGGGTGGGTAAGGCTTCAGGCAGCCCTCCCGCCAACCCAACCCCCATCCCCTGGCCTGTTGGGCCTGATTCCTCCTCCGCCACTATCATAAGTGCAGCAGGGGAAGGCAAGGCAGGCAGGCTGGCGGCTTTCAATGTGTGGGGCTGCTGTGGGCCAGAAAGGAGGGTGTACCTCCTTTGAGGGGCCCTCCGTGCCTATTAGAGGCACCTCCCCTCCCCCCTCCCCCCCCCCAACCAAGATCCTATCTACCCACTTTAAACTCACCCGGCCTCTCCCCTCACTGGGGTCTGCCAAGCAGGCCCACCCAAAACTCCCTGACTTACCAGAAGCCTACGATCCATGATACTTCTTTTCCAGGGAAATCCCAGCAGTGGCCATGACTTGATCCTGCAGCTGCTGGATCAGAGTGGCTGGCAGCTCTATAGGGCAGGACTTCCTCCAAGGTTTGGGGGGGTGGGGGTGGCAGGAGTCCCATTATGAGAGAGTTAAAGAGCCCAGTTTAATATCGCTGTGGGCCAGCAGGGTTTCCAGTCAATGTGGTACCAACAAACCTTTCAGTCAGGGAGGCGATAATCGGCTCCTCCATAAAATCCACCCGCAGGTGTCTGGATCATTACTCTAGTCCACTTGATTACGAGCCCCATTACATGACCACCAATCTACCGCTCCCTATTTCTGGTGTCCCCCCCGCGCCCCCCCCCCCCCCCCCCCCCCACCACCCCCCCCCCCCCCACCCCCGGTAAGTGGAATTATTTTTTCTACATCTGCCCCATCAGACCCATTCATAATTTTGAAGACCTCTATCAGTCACTCCTCAGTCTTCTCTTTTCTAGAGAAAAGAGCCCCAGCCTGTTTAATACTTCTTGATAGTTGTATAAATGTTATTAATACTGTTCTAAAAGATTTAGAGGCCTATTAGGGATCCATGCAATGGATTTAGAAGCAGTGGATAACATGATTTTCCTGAAGATCTTTAAGGACGTGACCATCCCAAGTAGACAAAAGCAGAGAAAATTTATCTTGACTTTGGGAACTTTGTCTAATGCCTTCCTAATGTGAGGCTTTTCAAGAATGTTAAGGAACTTGGATTTGACGCTGGCTGGACTGAATACTGGTTCGACAGTCGGGCGGAGAAGGTGATGATGAATGTGAATAGCCCTGGGGAACAGCAGCAGGTGAAACTCCTCCAGCTCTGCTATGGGTTGCCTGGCGTGCACACTATTCACAGGCTGGGGTGGAGGAGGAAGCTAGTATTTCTATCAGATTTTTTGGTGACACCAAGCTATGCTGCCAGGTGGCTAGCACAAGGGAGATTGATGGCATTCAAAGGGATTTGAAGCAAATAATTGGATCAGCATAGGAATGACCAGATGGACTTTCATCTGGATGGTTGTGCACAATGGAACCTGCTATGTACAGTGAAGAACTCCCATTAGCACAGGAGAAGAAAAGGATTTAGGCCTGGCTATTGAGGGAAGTTAGGTAAGTACCTCTATAATGCAGCATAGGCAACCATAGTCGGGCAAAGATTCCTTGGTTGCCAAAGTAGATATTAGGTAAATGAGCTTGTGGCGCAGATTGAAATTGGCAGGTAAGATGTGGTGGGCATCACGGAGACATGGCTGCAAGGGGATCAGGACTGGGAGCTAAATATCCAAGGATATACATCCTATCGGAAAGATAGGCAGGTTGGCAGAGGGGGTGGGGGTTGCTGTGTTAGTAAGAAATGAAATTAAGTTGATAGCAAGGAATGATGTAAGGTTCGATGATGTAGAATCTGTGTGGGTAGAGTTGAGGAACCACAAAGGTAAAAAAAAAACCATAATGGGAGTTATGGACAGGCCACCGAACAGTAGTCAGGATGTGGGGCACAAGATACACCAGGAGATAGAAAAGGCGTGTAAGAAAGGCAAGGTTACACTGATCATGGGGGATTTCAATATGCAGGTAGACTGGGAAAATCAGGTTGGTAGAGGATCCCAAGAAAAGGAATTTGTGGAATGTCTACGAGATGGCTTTTTGGAGCAGCTTGTGGTGGAGCCACTAGGGAACAGGCAATTCTAGATTTAGTGATGTGTAACGAGGCGGATTTGATAAGGGAGCTTAAGGTGAAGGAACCCTTAGGAGGAAGTGACCATAATATGATAGAATTTACCCTGCAATTTGAGAGGAAAAAGCTGGAATCAGATGTAACGGTTTTACAGTTGAATAAAGGCAACTACAGAGGCATGAGGGAGGAGCTGGCCAGAACTGACTGGGAGGTGAGCCTAGCAGGAAAGACAGTGGAACAGCAATGGCAGGAGTTTCTGGGAGTAATTTGGGAGACACAGCAAAAATTCATCCCTAGGAAGAAGAAGCATACTAAAGGGAGGATGAGGCAAGACATGGCTGACAAGGGAAGTCAAGGACAGCATAAAAGCTAAAGAGAAAGCATACAATGTGGCGAAGAGCAGTGGGAAACCAGGGGATTGGGAAGCCCACAAAGACCAACAGAGGGCAACTAAAAAAGAAATAAGGAGGGAGAAGATTAAATATGAGGGTAAACTAGCCAGTAATATAAAAGAAGATTGCAAGAGTTTTTTAGATATATAAATTGTAAGAGAGAGGCACAAGTGGACATTGGGCCGCTGGAAAATGACACTGGAGAAGTAGTAGTGGGGAACAAAGGAATGTTGGAGGAACTGAATAGGTACTTTGCGTCAGTCTTCAGGGTGGAAGACACGAGTGACATCCCCAAAGTTCAAGAGAGTCGGGGGGCACAGGTGAGTATGGTGGCCATTACCAAGGAGAAGGTGCTAGGAAAACTGAAAGGTCTGAAGGTGGATAAATCCCCTGGACCAGATGGATTACACCCCAGAGTTCTGAGGGAGATAGCTGAAGAGATAGTGGAGGCGTTAGTGGTGATCTTTCAGGAATCACTGGAGTCAGGGAGGGTCCCAGAGAACTGGAAAATCCCTAATGTAACCCCCCTGTTTAAGAAGAGAGTGAGGCAAAAGACGGGAAATTACAGGCCGATTAGCCTGACCTCGGTCGTTGGTAAGATTTTAGAATCCATTATTAAGGATGAGATTTCAGAATACTTGGAAGTGCATGGTAAAATAGGGCAAAGTCAGCATGGTTTCATCAAGCGGAGGTCATGCCTGACAAATCTGTTAGAATTCTTTGAGGAGGTAACGAGTAGGTTAGACAAAGGAGAGCCAATGGATGTTATCTACTTGGACTTCCAGAAGGCCTTTGACAAGGTGCCGCACAGGAGGCTGCTCAGTAAGATAAGAGCCCATGGTGTTAGAGGCAAGGTACTAGCATGGATAGAAGATTGGCTGTCTGGCAGGAGGCAGAGAGTGGGGATAAGGGAGTCCTTCTCAGGATGGTGGCCGGTGACTAGTGGGAGTTCCGCAGGGGTCAGTGTTGGAACCACAACTTTTCACTTTATACATTAATGATCTAGATGAAGGAACTGAGGGCATCCTGGCTAAGTTTGCAGATGATACAAAGATAGGTGGAGGGACAGGTAGTATTGAGGAGGCGGGGAGGCTGCAGAAGGATTTGGACAGGTTAGGAGAATGGGCAAAGAAGTGGCAGATGGAATAAAACGTGGGCAAGTGTGAGGTCATGCACTTTGGTAGGAAGAATAGAGGCATAGACTATTTTCTAAATGGGGAGAGAATTCAGAAATCTGGAGTGCAAAGGGACTTGGGAGTTCTAGTTCAGGATTCTCTTAAGGTTAACTTGCAGGTTGAGTCAGTAGTTAGGAAGGCAAATGCAATGTTGGCATTTATTTCGAAAGGACTAGAATATAAAAGCAGGGATGTGCTGCTGAGGCTTTATAAGGCTCTGGTCAGACCACATTTGGAATATTGTGAGCAATTTTGGGCCCCGTATCTCAGGAAGGATGTGCTGGCCCTGGAGAGGGTCCAGAGAAGGTTCATGAGGATGATCCCAGGAATGAAAGGCTTAACATATGAGGAATGTTTGAGGACTCTGGGTCTCTACTCAATGGAGTTTAGAAGGATGAGGGGGGATCTGATTGAAACTTACAGAATACTGAAAGGCCTGGATAGAATGGATGTGGAGAAGATGTTTCCATTAGTAGGAGAGACTAGGACCCGAGGGCACAGCCTCAGAGTAAAGGGAAGACCTTTTAGAACAGAGATGAGGAGAAACTTCTTTAGCCAGAGAGTGGTGAATCTATGGAATTCATTGCCACAGAAGGCTGTGGAGGCCAGGTCATTGAGTGTATGTAAGACCGAGATAGATAGGTTCTTGATTGGTAAGGGGATCAAAGGTTACGGGGAGAAGGCGGGAGAATGGGGTTGAGAAACTTGTCAGCCATGATTGAATGGCGGAGCAGACTCGATGGGCCGAATGGCCTAATTTCTGCTCCTATGTCTTATGGTCTTAAAGTGAGTTGGAAGCAATTTCCTGGAGTTCGCCGGGAAACCAGTCACACATTCCTTCCCCTATTCCCTCCACAAGTTAGTATTTAGGGAGAATGGGCACTGTATTGTCTGGTGGTACAGGGTGAGTGTGATAGGTTTCTACATAGTTTCCTATCCCCCTATCACTGAAACCCCCTCAGTAAGGTATAAATAAAGACTTTCAGACTAACTGGTTTTCGTTGGTGAAGCCAGGCGGACAGTGTTATTGTGACCCAGTGTCATTGTGATCCAGGTTTGTTAAAATGTCGGGAGGGATAAATGATGTGGAGGCAAGCAGACTGTTTAACTGGGATTGGAAGCAAGGAGCTAGACGAACTTGAAATGAACTGCTCTGCAGCGGGCTCGAGGTCGAAAGAATTCCAATTAAGATTCAGTAAAGGCTTTACTCCCCAAAACAGAGAATATTAAGGAGGGTCTCTGAGAGACTTAAACAATGATGATTAATTCTGAAAGGTTACACAGTGAAAGACTATACACTGGTATTTAAATCAATAACATGGAACACAGATTAAAGATTACCATGAAGAAATAGGAGAAGGCCATTCATCCCTCGAGCCTGTTCCACCATTCCATTAAATCATGACTCATCTGTAGCTTAACTCCATCTGCCTGCCCTGCTTCCATAACTCTGAATAACCTTGCCTGATAAAAATCTATCAATCTCAGTTTTGAAAGGATTCAGGGAGAGAGGATTCCAGATTTCTACTCTCTTTCGTGTGAAGAAGTGATTCCTGATATCACACCTCCATGACTCCAATCTAATTTTTAGGTTCTGCCTCCTTGTCCTGGATTCTGCCATCACAGCAAAATAGTTTCTCTCTATCTAACCTATCGAATCTCTTTGTCATTTTAAATAACTCATTTAGATCACCCCTTAATCTTCTGAACCCAAGGGGATACAAACAGAGTTTAGACAACCCATCTGCATAATTTAACTCTTTTAACTCTGGTATCATTTGACACAGGACGGTTCAAAGAGATGGTGAGGTCCACGCTAATGCTCTGGGGTCATGGGTTCAAATCCCACCATGGTGGAATTTGAATTCAGTTAATAAGTCCGGAATTGAAAACTCGTCCCACTAATGGTGACCACGCCACTGTCATCGATTGCTGTAAAAACCCATCTGGTCCACTAGTGTCCTTTAGGGAAGGGAATCTGCCATTGTTACCTGGTAACACGTAACTCCAGGCCAGGCTCTCTTAAATGGCCCAGTTCAAGGGCAATTAGGAAAGGGCAACAAATGCTGGCCCCTGCCGTATCCCATGAAAGAACAGGGGGAAATAAAAATTTAGGACTGAGACTGACATCAGAAGTAGAAAGACGGAGGCAACTTGAAGAAGCAAATTCTGAGGAACTGAAGGTAGACTGGAAGAAAAGTCTTGAAAAGCAAAGGGACATAAAATCGGTGGAAAATCTTTGATAAGGTTCAAGAGAAATGTATTCCGCTATAAGCTAAAAGTCAGCAAGCTAATTTGGAATGGAAATAAGGAAAACATTGTTGGGAAAGAAAATATTTACCAGGGCAGAGTTTTAAACTGTGACACTCGATGGTATACCAGGAAGTGGGTGCCGCTTCCATGCTCTTGTTGCTCCCTGGTTCCCACATGATTACAAGTGAAATTTGAAGTGCTGGTGGCCTGCATAGGGAGACACATGCAAACATGCGATGGGGGAAGACCTTCAGTGGTGAAGCTCACGGTCAGCGGACAATACAGCAGGGGGGCTCTTCAGCATGGTCACAACTTTCCTGCCCCAACATTAACATGGCACTTAACGAGAGCACAAAGTTGGCATGGGTGCTTTTCAAATTTAAATCTTACTTGTAAATATTTCACATTACGCTGGTTTCGCTTTATTCATGTGTACATCATCATCAATTATTGAGGCTAACTTAAACGTACTGGCTCACCTCATAGTTGGCAAGCATTGATGGCTACAGCGGAGTTAGGGACATTTCCTTTATTGTGGAAGAAACATTGGGTGGAATTTTCCATTCTGGATACTAAGCGGGCGTTAGGAAGGCAAATGCAATGTTGGCATTTATTTCAAGCGGACTAGAATATAAAAGCAGGGATGTGCTGCTGAGGCTTTGTAAGGCTCTGGTCAGACCACATTTGGAATATTGTGAGCAATTTTGGGCCCCGTATCTCAGGAAGGATGTGCTGGCCCTGGAGAGGGTCCAGAGGAGGTTCATGAGAACGATCCCAGGAATGAAAGGCTTAACATATGAGGAACGTTTGAGGACTCTGGGTCTATACTTGATGGAATTTAGAAGGATGAGGGGGGATCTGATTAAAACTTACAGAATACTGAAAGGCCTGGATAGAGTGGACGTGGGGAAGATGTTTCCATTAGCAGGAGAGACTAGGACCCGAGGGCACAGCCTCAGAGTAAAGGGAAGACCTTTTAGAACAGAGATGAGGAGAAACTTCTTTAGCCTGAGAGTGGTGAATCTATGGAATTCATTGCCACAGACGGCTGTGGAGGCCAGGTCATTGAGTGTATTTAAGACCGAGATAAATAGGTTCTTGATTGGTAAGGGGATCAAAGGTTACGGGGAGAAGGCGGGAGAATGGGTTTGAGAAACTTATCAGCCATGATTGAATGGCGGAGCACACTCGATGGGCCAAATGGCCTAATTTCTGCTCCTATGTCTTTTGGTCTTATGGTCTTAAAAACAGGCGTGATTCCCGCTGGGTAGCGGGGGTGGATTTTCGCGCCCAATTTTCCGCTATCCAACTCATTCATTATGTATCAGCAAGGAGCTTGCTGAATCTCGCGGTGGGCCGGGCAGTGATTCATTCTCCCAACCGTTACTTCATGGGTCGCAGGTCTTGGCGCCATACTTGAATGGCACTCGTACACACATTCACTTACTAAGGACAGGTGTGTGCTGCAGGTATACATTACAATGCTGGCCAAACAAACCAAACTCTCTGCGCCACGCTTCGGCGAGGCCCCCGCCCCCCCACCCCTAGGGTTTCTCCCCCAGGCTGTCCAGGAAAGGCTCTTTCTGAGGGTTGGGAGCATGAAGTCCTCCCACCTGACCACGCCGGCCTGGGAGGTCGCCAGGGAGGTCAGTGCGTGTGGCAAGCAAGCAAGAAACATCCTGCAGTGCAGGAAGCACATGAATGATCTGATGTGCTCCGCCAGGGTAAGTGAACCTTCTCCACACTCCAAACTCACACTTTCATTAGTGCATCAGGTAGTACAAGGGTTAGAGTCCGCAGGGATGTCACACACCACCAGCAGGTGGGACATCAGCACTGAATGTCTGACAGCCACCTTAACATCTCAGCTAAGATCCTGCCCAAACAGCATCTTAATCCCTTACTGGGGAGCGCTCAGCACACGCAGCAGCCATGCATGCTTCTGAACTGCTCTTTCATCCATAGCACTCACGGTCAATCCATCTGTCTTTATGCAGGAAAGCTCACCCATAATCAGCGGGAGAGAGCCAAAACTGGAGCGGGTAATGCAGAGCTGGGGGCACTCTCGCCCCATGAACAGCGGGATGCAGAACTCACTGGAGAGGAAAGAGAGCATTCCTGCATGGAAGGTGGAATCGACCTCCCCCAACAAGCCTGTGAGGCCCCACGAAATATACAATGGCCACATGCGACAGTGTAGGAGCCTGTCTACTCAATTGCTAATTATCTCTCTTCTCTATCCCAGCCACCATCGAGAAAAGGCGGAGGTAGAGGTTGGGCAAGCACCTCAGCCCCAGCCTCCAGGAACACCTCAGATGAGAATGCTGAGGAACTATCAGATGAAGATCCATCACTGCGTTCGCCTGCACCCTCTGCCAGTGCAGATACATGCACCTTGGTGGCTCACCGTTCGAGATCAGTCTCGGGGTCACTATCTAGTGAGCACCTCCTGTGCACGTGTCCACAGCAGGGGGAGACAGTGACAGCCGACGTTTCTGCCACTCGGAGGACTGCTGGAGACTAGGGCCCTGCACAGTCTGAGTGCATTGACAAGCCTCTGGAATCTGAGAGGAATGTTGGAGATGCAGCGACAGGCAGGGGAACATCAGGCAGAGTTGCTAGAGGCCATCACTAGATCGGAGCTTCCTCCAAGTGGTGTTCAACATGGAGGGGCACTGATTCATCAGCTGAAGGAGGGTAGCACATGGCAATCAGCTGGATGCTTCCTTGCCCACGTTTGACCTGATTCCATGAGACTTCAGGAGGTCCAGAGTTGATGTTGAGGACTCCCAGGGCAACTCTCTCCTGACTGTATCCCACTGTGCCCCCACCTCTGCTGGGTCTGTCCTGCCGGTGGGACAGGACATACCCAGGGATGGTGATGGTGGTGTCTGGGACATTATCTGTAAGGTATGATTCTGTGAGCATGCCCATGTCAGGTTGTTGCTTGACTAGAATGTGAGACAGCTCTCCCAATTTTGGCACAAGCCCCCAGTAAGGAAGCCTTTGTAAGGTCAACTGTACCGGGTGTATCCAAATCTGGTGCCTAGGTCACTGCAAGGTTGACAGTCCGGTTTATCTTTATTATGGTTTTTGTAGCAGCTTGAAACAACTGGGTGGCTTGCTAGGCCATTTCAGAGGACAGTTAAGGGTCAACCACGTTGCTGTGGGTTGGAGTCACATGTAGGCCAGACCAGGTAAGGACAATGGATTTCCTCCTGTAAAGGATATTAGTGAACCAGATTGGTTTTAATGACAATCCACTAGTTCCATGGTTACTATTACTGAGACTAGTTTTTTATTCCAATGGGATTTGAATCCTGGAAGTTCATAGCATCAACATTGGTGGACCTTCCCCTATCTAGCACGCTAATGCCCTCCTCAAACTATTACCTGAAAAACTCCGAGAAGCCCCTAGCAGTAGACAAGGGCAAAATGGCTGGCAGCTGAGGTGTAATTTCAGTGAGGCAACGAAATCTTTGCGTGACCTCTGATGGAATGGTTAAACTCAATTAACAGTTCCTATATTAGCTAACAAATTGCATTAATAAGCTGCTTGCGAGAGGATTTGAAGAATCTAGATTGAGGTCCCCAAATAGCATCTAGCTCCTGTCACAGAACCAAGAATATGTCATCAGTCAAACACAGCTGGCTGGTGCTCAATAATGATGGCATGAAGTTAAGTAAATATTGTTTAGTTTGGGGCGTATTGGATCGAAGAAAGCACAAATGCAGTGGGATCTTTGCTAAGGAAAATCCTGAGACCACAGCAGACCAATGGAAAATTGCATTGGAGGAAAACCAATTCGTACCAGTTCAGGATAACCAAAAACCAGCACTATTGCATTTCAGGCTAATTTTGCAACCTTTGGCAGCCTTAGTCAAAATTATACTCAGGAGGGGGAAAGGGAAAAAAGTGATGGACTGCTGTATCAATGTAGTTTTACTCTGTATCTAACCCCGTGCTGTACCTGACCTGGGAGTGTTTGATGGGACAGTGTAGAGGGAGCTTTACTCTGTATCTAACCCCGTGCTGTACCTGTCCTGGGAGTGTTTGATGGGACAGTGTAGAGGGAGCTTTACTCTGTATCTAACCCCGTGCTGTACCTGTCCTGGGAGTGTTTGATGGGGACAGTGTAGAGGGAGCTTTACTCTGTATCTCACCCGGTGCTGTACCTGTCCTGGGAGTGTTGGATGGGACAGTGTAGAGGGAGCTTTACTCTGTATCTAACTCCGTGCTGTACCTGTCCTGGGAGTGTTTGATGGGGACAGTGTAGAGGGAGCTTTACTCTGTATCTAACCCCGTGCTGTACCTGTCCTGGGAGTGTTGGATGGGACAGTGTAGAGGGAGCTTTACTCTGTATCTAACTCCGTGCTGTACCTGTCCTGGGAGTGTTTGATGAGGACAGTGTAGAGGGAGATTTACTCTGTATCTAACTCCGTGCTGTACCTGTCCTGGGAGTGTTTGATGGGGACAGTGTAGAGGGTGCTTTACTCTGTATCTAACCCCGTGCTGTACCTGTCCTGGGAATGTTGATGGGGACAGTGTAGAGGGTGCTTTACTCTGTATCTAACTCCGTGCTGTACCTGTCCTGGGAGTGTTTGATGGGGACAGTGTAGAGGGAGATTTACTCTGTATCTCACCCGGTGCTGTACCTGTCCTGGGAGTGTTTGATGGGGACGGTGTAGAGGGAGATTTACTCTGTATCTAACCCCGTGCTGTACCTGTCCTGGGAGTGTTTGATGGGAACAGTGTAGAGGGAGATTTAGTCTGTTTCTAACCCCATGCTGTACCTGTCCTGGGAGTGTTTGATGGGGGCAGTGTAGAGTGAGCTTTACTCTGTATCTAACTGTAGAGTGAGCTTTACTCTGTATCTAACCCTGTGCTGTACCTGTCCTGGGAGTGTTTGATGGGGACAATGTAGAGGGAGCTTTACTCTGTATCTAACCCCGTGCTGTAACTGTCCTGGGAGTGTTTGATGGGGACAGTGTAGAGGGAGCTTTACTCTGTATCTAACCCCGTGCTGTACCTGTCCTGGGAGTGTTTGGGGACAGTTTAGAGGGAGATTTACTCTGTATCTAACCCCGTGCTGTACCTGTCCTGGGAGTGTTTGGGGACAGTGTAGAGACAGCTTTACTCTGTATCTGACCCCGTGCTGTACCTGTCCTGGGAGTGTTTGATGGGGACAGTGTAGAGGGAGTTTTACCCTGTATCTAACCCCGTGCTGTACCTGTCCTGGGAGTGTTTGATGGGGACAGTGTAGAGGGAGCTTTACTCTGTATCTAACCCCGTGCTGTACCTGTCCTGGGAGTGTTTGATGGGGACAGTGTAGAGGGAGATTTACTCTGTATTTAACCCCGTGCTGTACCTGTCCAGTTTTTTGTTTCCAGCCATCAGGATTGAGTGTTGAATATCTTACTCAGGCATCATCAGCAAATTAAAGCTGTGAGTGGACGTGCGGAGCACTCGGGATGTGATAATCCAGGGTTGATTTATGGTTCTTAAACTCTTGGAGACGGTACTTCCCAATGCATTAAGCGTGGAGTGACTATTAATCTGCTGACGCCTTACACGGGCACAGAGGCTGTACCTCCAGTTAAAAATAATCGCTTGTAAATTTAGCTTGTGATACAGAGGATTGAACCAGTGACATGTCAGGAGGCAGCTGTCACTGCAGCAGGAATGGGCCTTTCTGAGGCCTATAGCTGAATATAACCACTCTAAGATTCAATGTATGAACTTTCATTGAAGATTGGCAGAGAACAAGATAAGGGTCCACCTTCCCTTCATATCTCCTCCCCTGCAAATGGTCACCCTTCCCAGCAACTGAGTTCTTTGGGTCTAGAGGCCAATCTCCAGGACCTCGGTCTGCACAGTGAACTTTGAGTGTTATTCTTCACTGTACAGCATCACAACCAAGTCCTTTAATTATCCCCCCATCATTTACACACTTGTGAAGGGGGATGGGTGGGTGAGGGGGTGGGGGGGACTGCGGGGGTGTTACTGGATAGCTTGTTTATTGCTACAATAGCTGTAATCTTAACTGAGACCAGTTAACTCAATAAACCAGGGATAATGCCTGCTGTGTTTAGAATAAAAGTAAATAATTGAATTTCTCGATAGATTTTCACAATCTCAGGACATCCCGAAGCACTTTACAGCCAATGAAGTACTTTTTTTGTAGCATAGTCATTGTGGTAATGTAGCAAATATAGCAGACAATTTATACACAGCAAGATCTACAAGCAGCAATGTGCTAATGGCAAAATCATTTCATTTTATTTTGTTCATCGGATGGGATGGCACTGGATACTGCAAAGGCCCTGACCATATCCTGGCTGAATAGTGCTGAAGACTTGTGCTCCAGAACTTGCCGCGCCCCTAGCCAAGCTGTTCCAGTGCAGCTATAACACTGGCATCTACCCGGCTATGTGGAAAATTGCCCAGTATGTCCTGTACACAAAAAGCAGGACAAATCCAACCCTGTCAATTACTGTCCCATCAGTCTACTCTCTATCATCAGTAAAGTGATGGAAGGGGTCACCAACAGTGCTATCAAGCTGCACTTGCTTAGCAATAACCTGCTCACTGACACTGGATCCACCAGGGCCACTCAGCTCCTGACCTCTTTACAGCCTTGGTCCAAACATGGACAAAAGATGTTTGATAGTACAGGACTTGAGTATTGTTGAAAAAAGAGACATGCTGTCAAACGTTTCATCTTCCACTCATCAAGACAGATTCGCAAGAATACCAATTGTAAAGGGAGTAACTCACCTTCTGACTCCCCAAAGCCTGTCCACCATCTACAAGGCACAAGTCAGGAGTGTGATGGAATACTCCCCACTTGCCTGGATGAGTGCAGCTCCCACAACACTCAAGATGCTTGACACCATCCAGGACAAAGCAGCCCCGCTTGATTAGCACCACATCCACCACCTTAAATATTCAGTCTCTCCACCCACTGACGCACAGTGGCAGCAGTGTGTACTATCTACAACTTGCACTGCAGCAGCTCACCAACGCTCCTTAGACAGCACCTTCCAAACCCATGACCCCTACCACCTCGAAGGACAAAGGGAGCAGCCACACACCATCCTGACTTGTAAAAACTTGCAGTGCCATGGGGAATAGATGGGGAAGCAGGACTAGTTGAGTAGCTGTTACAGAGAGCCAGAATGGACAGGAACTCCCACATTTTATTTTATTTATTATAAGATGCGAGCATCTCTGGCTAGGCCAGCGTTTATTACCCATTCCTGGTTGCCTTTGAGAAGGTGGTGGTGAGCTGGCTGTTTGAACCACTGCAGTCCATGTGGTGTAGGTACACCCACAGTGCTGTTAGAGAGGGAATTTTTGTAGCAGTTTGATACAACTTAGTAGCTTTGCTAGATCATTTCAGACAGCAGCTAAGAGCTAAACATTACTGTGGATCTGGAGTCACATGTAGGTCAGACTGGGTAAGGATCGCAGATTTCCTTCCCTAAAGGGCATTAGTGAACTAGAGGGGTTTTACGAGAATCTGGCTGTTCGTGGTCACTATTACAGGTACTGGCTTTAATTCCAGGTCTATTAATAAACTGCAATTTTTAGCAGCAGTTGTGGGATTTAAACTCATATCTCTGGATCATTAGTCCCGCTCTACTGGCTTACCAGTCCAGTCATGTGACCGCTTTCTAGCATTCCCTAACCGGTTTAGTGATGTTGCTTGAGGGAAAAATATTGACCATGAGACTGGGGAGACTGCCCTGCTCCTGTTTGAAATCACGTTATTGGATCCTTTACATCCAGCTGAGAGTACAAACAGGGCCTCAGATCAACATCTCACCTGAAAGATAGCATCCGCCTCAATCCTACACTGGAGTACAGGGCTCAAGGCCCTGGACTGGGGCCTAACTGAACCCACAATGTCTGACTCAAAGGTGAGAGCAACCAACTGAGCCCTCAGCTGGTGCAATGGGAGTACGAGGCCACGTTCATCACAGAGCAATTGCTTCATTCCCAAGAGGAGTGTGTCTATGTTGCACAGCAGTGAGTGACAGCAGTGTGTCCCCAAGGCTGAGGGCTGCCGCCTCTCCAGGAGAGTTGAGGTTGCCAAGTGCATCATTTGGAAGAGTGTAGGAGACAGAGGATAGAGAGATATTCTCCAGGCTGGTTCAGATTGCAGTGGAGATGAAAAGACAAACTGAGGAATCTGATAGTAAGAACTTTCTATTTGCAGAACTGTCAGTCATGGAGCTAGGATGGACGGTCCCAGGTGTGGTTATGAAGGAAAAATATAGGAAACAGGAGCTGGAGCACCTCGAGCCTTTTGTGCCATTTTCAATAAGATCGTGACTGAACTTCTATACTGACTGCACTTCCATCCCCTCACCCCCCAATCCCCATATCGCTTCCTTCCTGAGTGGTTCCATCACATGGCCTCCTGCCTACCACTGCCCCACCCACACACCATTGCCATTGGTTGGCCATTTGGTGACATTCTGCCCACAAGCTCCTGTCATTGGCTGTCCAACATGTCAATCTTCACTGTGCCCCCCCCCCACACCACAGTCCTCCCTAAAGGCACTGTGGGTGTACCTACACCACAGGGACTGCAGCAGTTCAAGAAGACAGCTCACCACCACCTTCTCAAGGGCAATTGGGATGGACAAAAACTGCTGGCCCAGCCAGCGAAGCCACATCTGTGAAAAAGTAAATAAATGCCAATTGAAAAATGAACAGACTCTGTCTCTGTTGTAATAAGCCTTTAAGGGATAGTAGCATGACATCACCAGAAGGGAAGTGCGTCCTATGATCCAGTCTTAGTTTCAATTTTGATTTGAATAGAGCACACATAAAGCTCTGATATCGTCAAGCTTTGTACCTATGTATAACTGTTCTCATGTACCTAGTATTAATAAATTAACCCACAACGTGTTTACCCAATCCCTTATGAGCCATTGGTGCCTCGTGTCTTTTACAATAAATAAGCCAAAGGTATTATATCATTATATTAACACAACATGGTGATCAGCAGTGGTCAAAGAGTCTTGCTACAAGATTAAGTAGAGGTACGACAAGGTGAACTGCCTTAGATCATGCTACATAGCATGAGAAGACCCTCAATGATTTGGTCAGTGTGGGAGTGTGTTGAAAGTGCAGCATGCTGACTGCAAAAAAAAATGTTTGAAGACACAGCACTGAGATACTACTCAAATAAAGAGCTGCTCAGCAGACAGATCATTCATGATGAGATTGCAGTTCAATGAGTGGGGCAGGATGCGAGAGGACCAGCTCCAGGTTAGCTCAGTCGGGAAAGGTGAGCTACCAAGGTGTGAGCTGGATCGGTAGCGAGCAAAGGAGAGCCAAACAAAGAAACAGCAGTGATAACGTAGGGGACAGCATTAAACAGGAAATTAGGGATGCATGTATCAAGAGTGCCACAGTAATCATGGGCGACCTTAATCTACATATAGACTGGACAACCCATATTAGCAATAATACTGTGGCAAATGAATTCCTGCAGTGTGTATGAGATGGTTTTTTGGTCCAGTATGTCGAGGAACTGACTGGGGAACAGGCTACCCTAGATTTGGTATTGTGCGATGAGAAGGGTTTAATTAATAATCTTGTTGTGTGGAGTCCTTTAGGGAACAGTGACCATAACATGATAGAATTCTTCGTTAGGATGGAGCCCAACCTGAAACTAGGGTCCTAAATCTTAACAAAGGAAACTACAAAGGGATGAGGCATGAGTTGGCTAAGATAGATTGGGGAATTTCAGTAAAAGGTGGATAGATGATGGCTAATATTTAAGGAACGAGTGTGTACACTGCAACAGTTATACATTCCTTTCTGGTGTAAAAACACAACAGGAAAAGCAGCCCAACCATGGCTAACAAAAGGAATTAAGGGTAGTATTAGATGCAAAGAGGAGACATGTAAAGTTGCTCGAAAAAGTAGTATCCCTAAGGATTGGGAGCAGTTTAGAATTCAGCAAAGGAGGACCAAGAGATTGATTAAGAGGAGAAAAATAGAGTACGAGAGTAAACTTGCAAGGAGCATAAAGCAGACTGTAAAAGCTTCTATAAATAAGTAAAAAGAAAAAGATTAGTGAAGACAAATGTAGGTGCCTTACAGTTTGAAGTGGGAGAATTTATAATAGGGAACAAGGAAATGGCAGGGCAATTAAACAACTACTTTAGCTCTGCCTTCATGGAGGAAGACACAAATAACTTCCCAGAAATACTAGGGACCAAGAGTCTAGTGAGAAGGAGGAATTGAAGGAAATTAGTATTACTAAAAAAATAGTGCTGGAGAAATTAATGGGACTAATAGCTGATAAATCCCCAGGGCCTGATAATCTACATCCCAGGGTACTAAAGCTGTTGGCCATGGAAATAGTGGATGTGTTAGTTGTCATCTTCCAAAACTCTGTAGATTCTGGAACAGTCTTGGCAGGTTGGAGGGTGAAAATATAACCCCACTATTTAAAAAAGGAGGGAGGGAGAAAACAGCGAATTATAGATCGGTTAGCCTAACCTCAGTAGTAGGGAAAATACTAGAGTCTATTATAAAGGGTGTGACAACAGGACACTTAGAAAATATCAATGGGATTAGACAAAGTCAACATGGGCTTATGAAAGGGAATCATGCTTGACAAACCTCCTGGAGCTTTTTGAAGATGTAACCAACAGAACAGATAAGGGAGAACCAGTGGACGTGATGTATTTGGATTTTCAGAAAGCTTTTGATAAAGTTCCACATAAGAGGTTAGTGTCTTGTGCAGTAAATAAGCCCAAGTTTTACATCATTAAAATAACACAACAGTCGCCCAATTGGGTGATTCCCGACTCTCTGCCTTTTCTCCCATTCAAATGAACAAAGCCTCCGAAGAAAATTTAGAAAATGCAGCTTTTTAATGGCTTTGTGATTATCCTCTTGGGTTCTGCTCGTAGCAGCATCCTAGAGATTAATGTTCAATTTCTGGAGCGTCCAGGGCAAACCTGAAAGATTGGCGTCTCCACAGAACTATTGAAGGGACTTGCGGCGGATGGGTCTGGACTCTAGGGCACTTGGACAATAAGCTTGAAAGCTAGGAAGAAATGGCTTGATTGTCTGTCAACTGCAGAGGGTGATTATCTGCATCTATCAGTTACATTGTGGTGTTGAGAGACACTCTGACAGAACGATAATCTAAGATTGCTGTCAAGTCAGATTCATTACCTAACAAGATTAAAGTGAGCATTAGCAGCCAGAGAACTGGACTGCAGGCTAGATCTTCATGGATGTGCAATCGAGTGGGAGGGGAAAGAAAGACCCTTCTAAACCTCAGGACATCCCAAACCGCTTTACAGCCAACGATGACCTTTTTCTCAAGCGTGGTCAATATTGAAATTTGTGCACTGCAAGATCCCACAGGCAGCAACGAGATTGTGACCGGACAACCTGTTTCTTTTTAATGAATGAAAGATAAATACTGGTCAGGAAACCAGAAAGAACTCCCTTGCTCTCTTCTTTGAAATAGCGGACTTGGGATCTTTTCCTAGTTACCTGAGAGGGCAGACGGGGCCTCAGTTTTAACAATGAAAGAAAATTCGGAACCGTGAGGAGGATAGTGATAAACATGAGGACATAAAACTGGCCGAATGGGCAGTCATGTGGCAGATGGAATTTAATGCAGGGAAGTGCACAGTGATTCATTTTGGTGGGAAGAGCAAGGAGAGACAATATAAAAGGAAGGGCACAATTCTAAAGGAGATCAGGAACAGAGAGGCCTTGGGGTATATGTGCATAAATCATTGAAGGTGGCAGGACAGGTTGAGAAAGTGGTTAAAAAGCATATGGGGCCCTGGGCTTTAGAAATAGAGGGATTGATTGCAAAAACCATGAAATTGTAGTGAACTGGTTTGACCTCAGCTGGAGTATTGCATCCAGTTCTGGGCACCACAACTTAGGTAGGATGTGAAGGCATTAGAGAGAGCCCAAAAAAGCCTTATGAGAATGGTTCCAGGAATGAGGAACTTCAGTTATATGAATAGGTTGGAGAAGCTGGTGCCGTTCTTCTTACAGAGAACTTTGAGAGGAGACTTGACAGAGGTATTTGAAATCATGAGGGGAGGCAATAGTGTAGTGGTATTGTCACTGGATTAGTAACCCAGAGACCTGGGGTAACACTCTGGGAACTGGGTTCAAATCCTGCCACAGCAGATGGTGGAATTTGAACTCAAAAAAATTCTGGAATCAAAAGTTGGGGAAAAACCCATCTAATTCACTAATACCCCTTAAGGAAGGAAATCTGTCATCCTTACCTGGTCTGGCCTACATGAAACTCCAGACCCACAGCAATGTGGTTGACTCTTAAATGCCCTCTGAACAAGGATGGGCAATAAATGCTGGCCTTGCCATGGATGAATTTTAAGGGGAAAAAAATGAGTTGGCTGGACACAGTAGATGGCGAGAAACTCTTCCCATTGGTGTAAGCATTGAGAACCAGAGGGCACAGATGATTGGCAATAGAACCAACCATGACATGGGGAAAAACAATTTCACGCAGCGAGTGGTTAGGATCTGGAAATGTACTGCCTGAGAGTGTGGTGGAGGCAGATTCAATCGGGGCTTTCAAAAGGCAATTGGATAGGCACCTGAGGATTAAATCTCTTCAGGGCCACGGGGACAGGGTGGAGAAATGGCACTAGCTGTGTTGGTATCATAGAGAGCCAGTACTGTTTTGTAACCGTTCTAAGGTACTATGATTAAAAACTCAGCACCTCTGACAGAGCAACACTCCCTCAATATTGCACTCGAGCATCATCAGCCTGGACTTTTGCCTCAAGTCTCTGGAGCGGGAGACCTTCTGACTCAGACATAAGAGCGCAATCCACCGAGCCATAGATGTCATGGGTTTGTGGGAGAAGGGCATAGAATTACACATAGTTAGGTCTGACCACATATCAGTTCTAAAACGACAAGTGGAATGATTTACAACTAGATTGCAAATTTGGGGTAACTGTAGATTTGGGAGGGGAGAGAAACCTGATGAGCTTGTGCTCTAGTTGTGACTACTTTTCAACCTCTAGTCTAGGTTTGTCTATAGCTGTTTTTTTCAAAAGAAGCTGTTTCAAAACATTTCAAAAGAAATGTTTCCCATTTTCACATTCACCTTTTACTGAAGTCCCACTGTCCCAAAATTAATCAGCGAGAAGGGGTGGTGGGGAGAGGAGCTAGCCTGGGTCACCCTCACTGGGCCTGAGATTTGGAGTGGGGAAGCAGGTCGTAGTTTACTCCCAGAAAGTGCCACCAAACACACAGAGAAATCAGCTGCTCAGCCAATATGTGCACAGGCCTTAAAAGTGCTGACAGTCAAAGGAAACAACAACAACTTGTATTTATATAGCACCTTTAATGTAGTAAACTGTCACAAGGTGCTTCTCAGGAGCAAAATCAAACAAAATTAGACGCCGAGCCACATATTAGGGCAGGTGGTCAAAAGTTTGGTCACAGATGTAGGGTTTAAGGAGTATTTTAAAGAAGGCGAGAGAGAGAGAGACGGAGAGGTTTAGGAAGCGAATTCCAGAGTTTAGGTCCAGGCAGGTGAAGGTATGGCTGCAAATGGTGGAGTGATTAAAATCAGGAATGTGCAAGAGGCCAAAATTCAGTCACTACAGTGATCTGGAGGGTGGTGGGACTGGAGGAGGTTACAGAGAGCCAGGCCATAGAGAGATTTGAAAAAAAAAAGGATGAGCATTTTAAATCAAGGTATTGCCGGATTGGAAGCTAGAGCAGGTCAGGCAGCACAGAAAGAGAAAAGAAAGCCTTGCATTTATGTAGAGCCTTTCATGACCTCGTGACATCCCAAAATGATTTACAGCCAATGAGGTATAAGTGAAGCGAAGTCACTGTTGTAAATGTAAGAAATGCAGCAGCCAATTGGCACACAGCAAGCTCTCACAGACAGCAATGTTATAATGATCAAATAATCTATTTTATTGTTGACTGAGGGATGCATACTGACTAGTTCACCAGGGAGAACTCTCCTGCTTTATTATATCCACCTTGAAGAGCAGAGGAGGCCTCGGTTCAAAATCTCATTCGAAAGCCACGGTGGGGGTGGGTGATGGGTGAGTGGAACCTAGTGCGTGTTAGGGTACAGGCAGCAGGGTTTTGGACGAGCTGAAGTTTATGGCCAATAAGAAAGCTGTGGCATGGGGCAAGCAAAGAAGCATCTAGAAAAACAAAGAATGGGAAAGATTCTGTGAATCAGGCAGAGCTTGGAATAAGCACGAGTCAAATTTTTAGCAAACAACTGAGCATGGCAGGAAGCTGTCTGAGTTTGGAGTCTGTAATGTTCAGATACCATATCTAATCTCAGGGTTTGGACTTGGATGAGTTTACAATCCCTCCAATGTTGAGAGGTATTGATGACACAATGCCTGGCTTGTGTGTACACTCTGGCAAAGAACTATCAAAAGCGAAACAAGGATTGGATATGGCCGAGGCTATAGTCAGATGCACTGGACCTGCTCTCAACCTGATGCTGAATATAAGGCTTGTGATGATGGATGTGATTCTCTCACTATGTGAGGTAGCTGCCAACAGACGTCACACTTAACATTGTTACCGACATTATCTTGGGCTCAACAGTGCTGTGCCACTGAGAGGAATAATACTCCCTGTTTCACCCCACCCCACAGCCAGCCTCCCCCCCTCCCCACCTTAAACATCTCCCTCACAGGAGAACACCTGCCCTGCACTGACCTCCGGGCCGAAGCATTCAGAACACATGGACAGGAGGAGGCCATTCAACCCTTCGAGCCTGTTACATGGTGTTGGGCTCCATATGCCATAAAAAGAAGTCCAAAACTTTATTTATTTTTTGGCCATGTTTTCTGCTGAGCCAAAGAAAGATGGATGCTCCAAGTCACATGACCACAGGGACTGGCCTTTTGTTCTGGGAGCTACCACCAGGAGTTACAAGCACTAAAGAATTCTCCTCTCAGCCTGTGGAATCACACACTTCATTGCACAGACCCCTTGTAATCAGTGAAAACAGAGGAAGTGCAGACAAACTGGCTCCTCAACCGGAACGATCACTAAAGAGAGAGATCAAAACTCATTATTGCTGAAGAGATGCTAATAACCACCTCATCTCTCTCCTAAGGAGGAACAAAGGAATTCTGGCCAGAAGATCCAACAGCTGGTGAGGAATGACTGAAGCATTCTGGGAGAAGTCACCGCAGACACCGCACTCAGGAGGGAATCGAGGAGAAGGACTCTTGCACTCAACAGGAGGAAGAGCATCCAACAGAAGGTGCTGGTGAGAAGTGACTGAAGCATTCTGGGAGAAATCACAGAGATTCAGGAGGGAATCGAGGAAGACCCACTATCAAAGAACGAATTAGCCCCAAACATTACATTGCTATAGTGTTTCCATCCCTCCCTCCTCCTCAAACCAAAAAAAAAAGAGAGAAAGTGGAAGAGGCAGTGCCTTCAGGAGTGTACCAGACCTGCAAGGGACACTTTTCTGAAAGTGGATTTTAAAGAAAAAGCAGCTGATTGGTGAGTAAATCCTGGTGAGTTTTTTTTTTCAATTTATTAAAGTTATTCATTGTTTAATACTGAGATAGGAGCTAAAAAAAAGTATAGAGAAGTACTGTACAAGTGCATTTAGTCAAGAAAAAAGGTTCCTAGCTAACATAAATAAGGCTCCTAGCTAGCGTTTTTTTTAAGGGAATAACTAGCTAAATCGAGAGGGGCATCATGGCAGGAGATCTCAGACCCGTGATATGCTCCTCCTGCAAGATGTGGGAAATGAGGGATGCTTCCAGCATCCCTGTTGGCCATGTGTGCGGAAGGTGTGTCCAAATGCAGCTTCTAGCTAACCGGATTTCGGAGCTGGTGCTGCAGGTGGACTCATTGTGGAGCATCCACGATGCTGAGCAAGTCGCGGATAGCACATTTAGCGAGGTGGTGACATCGCAGGTGAAGATTACACAGGCAGAAAGGGAATGGGTGACCATCAGGAACAGTAAAAGACTCAGGAAGGTAGTGCAGGAGTCCCCTGTGGTCATCCCCCCTCTCTAACAGATATACCGCTTTGGATACTGTTGGGGGGATGGCCTCTCAAGGGAAAGCAGCAACAGCCAAGTTCACGGCACCGTGGGTAGCTCTGCTGCTCAGAGGGGCAGAAGGAAAACAAGTGGCAGGGCTATAGTGATAGGGGACTCAATAGTTAGGGGCACAGACAGATGCTTCTGTGGCCACAAACGTGAATCAAGGATGGTATGTTGCCTCCCTGGTGCCAGGGTCCAGGATGTCACGGAGCAGCTGCAGGCCATTCTGGGGAGGGAAGGTAAGCAGCCAGTGGTCGTGGTGCACGTTGGTACCAACAACATAGGTAAACTAAGGGATGAGGACCTGCAAGCTCAGTACAGGGAGTTAGAAGATAAATTAAAATGCAGGACCTCAAATGTAGTAATCTCAGGATTACTCCCAGTTCCACGTGCTAGCGAGAGCAGGAATAAGAGGATAGACCAAACGAACACGTGGCTGGAGAGATGGTGTCGCCGGGAGGGATTCAGATTCTTGAGGCACTGGGACCGGTTCTGGGGAAGGTGGGACCTGTACAAACTGGATGGGCTGCACCCAGGCAGAGCTGGGACCAGTGTCCTTGCGGGGGCTTTTGCTAGTTCTGTTGGGGAGTATCTAAACTAGTGTGGCAGGGGGATGGGATCCCAGGAGTAGGATCAGATAGGTCAGATTCAGGTCAGAAAAATGGAGGTAGAAAATTAGCTAGAGACGTTGTGATAGACATGGAGTTACAGGAGAAGCAAAGTTTACAAAGGGTCCTGCAAGGGAAATTGACGGGATTAAACTGTTTATACTTCAATGCAAAGAGTATTACACAAACAAGGTAGATGAATTAAGGGCACAGGTAGACACATGGCAGTAGGATATCATTGCTATAATGGAGACCTGACTAAAGGAAGGACAAAACTGGCAGCTTAATATCCCTGGTAATAGAGTCTTCAGACATGATAGAGTAGGAGATAAAAAAGCACTAATGGTTAAAGAATCAATCCCAGTTATGAGAAGGGATGATATACTAAATGGGTCAACAAACGAGGCTTTATGGATTGAGCTTAGAAATAAAAAAGGGGCAGTCACACTACTGGGAGTATACTACAGACCCCCAAATAGTGAAAGGGAGATAGAAGAACAAATATGTGGGCAAATTTCTGCTTGTAAGAACAAGAGGGCAATAATAGTATGAGACTTCAACTATCCTAATATCAACTGGGATTCAAACAATATAAGGGGCACTGAGGGAGAACAATTCATGCAGTGTGTCCAGGAAAATATTTTCAACCAGTTAGTGACAAACCCAATGAGAGGAGATGCAATTCTAGACCTAGTCTAGGGGAACGAAGAAGGGCAAGTGGGTGAAGTGACAGTTGGCGACCATATCGGGGACACTGATCACAATTCAGTTAGATTTAGCATTACCATGGAAAAGGACAGAGATAAAGCCGGAGTAAAAGTCTTGAACTGGGGGAAGGCAAATTTTGCAGAAATGAGAAGGGACTTGGCTGAGGTGGACTGGACAGCAATGCTGGAGGATAAAACAATGGGAAACCAGTGGGAAGCACTAAAAAGCGAGATCCTAATTGTACAAAGTAGACATGTCCCCTACAAAAATAAGAGTGGTACTGCCAAATCTAGACCCCCCCGGTTGTCTAGAGGAATAGAGGGGAAGATCAAACAGAAAAAGAAAGTGTACGATAGGCATTAAGAACTAAACACTGCAGATAGCCTAGACAAATATAGGAAGTGCAGGGGCAAATTAAAAAAGGAAATAAGGAAATCAAAGAGAGAACATGCAAAAGGATTAGCAAGTAAAGTTAAAGATAACCCAAAGATGTTTTACCAATACATTAATACTAAAAGGTTAGTTAAGGAAAAAGTGGGACCTATCAGAGATGAAGATGGGAACTTGTGTGTAGATGCAGAGGCTGTGGGAAGGGTTTTGAATGAATATTTTGTCTCCGTGTTTACAAAGGAAAGAGAGGATGTAGATATAGTAGTCCAGGAGGAACACTGCGAGATATTGGACGGGATAGCCATAATGAGAGAGGAAGTACTCGAAGGGTTGAAATCCTTGAAAGTTGATAAGTCACCAGGGCCAGATGGATTGTTTCCGAGGCTGCTGAAGGAAGTCAGGGAGGAGATAGCAGATGCTCTGAGGATGATTTTCCAATCTTCACTAGATACAGGGGAGGTACCGGAGGACTGGAGAAATGCAAACGTAGTTCCGTTGTTTAAAAAGGGATCAAAGAAAATGCCAAACAATTATAGGCCAGTTAGTCTTACATCGGTGGTGAGCAAATTAGTAGAATCAATCCTGAGAGATAGGATTAACTGTCATGTGGAAAGGCATGGACTAGTCAGGGATGGTCAGCATGGATTTGTTAAAGGAAGGTCTTGCCTCACAAATTTGACTGAATTCTTTGAGGAGGTGACAAGAAGGGTTGCTGAAGGTAGTGCAGTGGATGTTGTGTACATGGATTTTAGCAAGGCATTTGACAAGGTCCCATATGGCAGATTGGTTAGGAAAGTAAAAGTCCATGGGATTCAGAGTAATGTGGCAAACTGGATAAAAGGTTGGCTTTGTAACAGGAAACAAAGGGTAATGGTCGATGGATGCCCTTGCGAATGGAAAGTTGTCTCTAGTGGAGTTCCACAGGGCTTGGTGTTGGGACCCTTGCTGTTTGTGTTATATATTAACGATTTGGACGTGAACGTGGGGGGTACAATTGGGAAACTTGCAGATGACACAAAGATTGGCCGAGTAGTGGATAGTGTAGAGGATAGCCATAATCTCCAAAACGATATAGATGGGTTGGTGGGGTGGGCGGTAAAGTGGCAGATGGATTTTAACATAGAAAATCATGAGGTCATACATTTAGGAAGGTCAAACAGTTACAGGGATTACAAAATAAATAGGAATATACTAAGAGGGGTAGATGAAGTGAGAGATCTTGGTGTACAAGCACACAGGTCCCTGAAGGCAGCAGTTCAAGTAGACAAGGTTGTAAAGAAGGCATATGGAATGCTCTCCTTCATTGGCAGAGGTATAGAATATAAAAGTAGGATATAATTTTGTAATTGTATAAAACACTGGTGAGGCCACAACTGGAGTATTGTGTGCAGTTCTGGTCACCACATTACAGGAATGATGTAATAGCTCTGGAGAGAGTGCAGAAGAGGTTTACAAGAATATTGCCAGAGTTAGAAAAGTGTAGCTATGAGGAGAGATTGGATAGGTTGGGGTTATTTTCCTTAGAACAAAGAAGGCTGAGAGGTGACTTGATTGAGGTGTACAAAATTATGAGGGGAATAGATAGAGTGGACAGGATAAAATTGTTTCCCTTGGTGGAGAATTCTAGAACCCGGGGACATAGATTCAAGATAAGTGGCAGAAGGTGTAGGGGTGACATGAGAAGAACTTTTTTACGCAGTGGGTAGTGGGTGTCTGGAATTCGCTGCCCAAGTTGGTAGTAGAGGCAGAAACTTTAAACTCTTTTAAAAAGTACCTGGATCTGCACCTTAAGTGTTGTAAGCTGCAGGGCTATGGGCCGGGTGCAGGAAGGTGGGATTAGAAAGGGCATCTTGGTATCCTCGGGCTGGCATGGACAAGTTGAGCTGAATGGCCTCCTTCTGTGCTGTAACTTTTCTAGGATTCTATGGTTCTAAGCACAAAAACTGATTGTTGGGCTGCAATTAACCATTATTGAGCCATGTCACATGACTCAAGCCTCTGGCCTTTTTAGACCGTTTTAACACTACACCTTTTGCCTCACAGTCGGTCTGCTGGTTAACATCCAACTGGTGAACCACCAATAAGCAGACCTTCAGGCAGAACGACAGCCTGCTGCTCAAAGCCTGTCTCTGCTGGAAGATTTCCTGCCATCATCTGCAGAACTGACTCAGCCTCTGTGTCCCTGCTTCATCATGTGGTATCAGCACCAACTGTAAAGCGAACTCTACAACTCAGTCTTCAGCCTGCTAAACTAAAACTCCTACGTGAAAGAATGCCTCATTAGTCTGACTCGAAATCACCTGAACTAATATCCATATCTGTGGCTCTAGTACTGTTTCTATCCATAGTTGTAAAACTCTTCTTTCTGTTTCCCACACCCTCTGCCCCCCCTTGCCTTTTACTGTATGTGTAGTGGAGAGGGAAGATGCGAACACTCCTTCCTGGGGCTTTGACTGTGAAACAAACTAGCCTTCTGAGTTAATCATAATGTGAGTTTGCTGCAGGTTGTTAGTAAATCGGATCACACAAACCAAGGGTTTGGGAAAACAGGCTGCCATAAACTTTAAAAATAATTCAAAACACCTTCTGCTTATGGACAGGTGGTGAGAGAAAATAAGTACAGTTTGCCTGTCTCTCTCTCCTGTACGTAACAATGGAAACAGGAGGAGGCCATTCAGCTCCTTGACCCTGTTACACAGGTACAGGAGGAGGCCATTTAATCTCCTTCAGTCTGTTACACAGGAAGAGGAGGAGGCCATTCAGCCCCTTGACCCTGTTACACAGGAAGAGGAGGAGGCCATTCAGCCCCTCGACACTGTTACACAGGAACAGGAGGACATTTGCACCCCCCCGCCCCCCCACCCCCAACATGAGCCTGTTACGCAGGAACAGGGGGCCATTCAGCCCCTTGAGGCTGTTACAGAGGAACAGAATGAGGCCATTCAGCCCCTTGAGGCTGTTACACAGGAACAGGAGGAGGCCATTCAGTCCCTCAAACCTGTTACACAGGAACAGGAGGCGGCCATTCAGCCCATCGAGCCTTGTATATATGAACAGGAGGAGGCCAATATTTATCCCTCAACCAGCATCATTAAAATAGATGATCTAGTAATCATCACATTGCTGATGGGAGCTGGTCGTGTGCAAATGGCCTGTTTTGTTCCCTGTATTACAACCGTGACTACACTTCAGAAAAGTACTTAGTTGACAGTGAAGCTCTTTGGAATGTCCTGAGCCAATTAGAGATGAGAAATAAATGCTGGCCTTCACAGTGATGCTCACATCCCTTGAACAAAATTTTAAAAAAGATTGCGAAAGGCGCTATATAAATGCAGGTTCTTTCTTTCTTTCCCTGTCAAGCGCCTCAGGCTGAACCAGACTATCTGTAAACTCAATGTCCTATTTGACCACCGACTGAACATGGTTCTGTATCTCTGGTACTGAACTGCTCTTCTCTCTGCTTTAATGTATCTCTTCCTGTGCTGCCAGTCTAAATTCTCAAAATATTGCAGGTCACAATGTGAGAAAGGGCCAGTGAGTTAGATGGTTTTGGAGGTGGGGCCTCAGTATCGAAAGAAAGATTAGCCAAGGGAAGGTGATGCCTTTTGGGACAGTTCCATTGTGGGATTGTGACAAACAGACCAGAAACATCTCCTCTAAGGCAAAAATCAGAGAATGGTTTTGACTATAAAGTATAGATAACTCCTTCCAATGCCATAACATCACCCGACTCTACCCTGTTTCAGTCCACCTGTTGCTGAAACTCTCATCCATCACTTTGTCATCTCCGGACACGACGATTTGAATGCTCTGCAGGTTGTCAGCACAAACTTTAACTAAGACATTACTGCTGTAATGTAGGTCACTGATTCTCACTCAACTGCCTCCCCTCCACTTGCTGACCTACATGGGCTCCTGGACACCCAGCAGCCCCATCCTACAATGTGACAAATTTAAAAATCTCATTCCCATTCTTAAATCCTTCCATGGCCTTGTCCCTCCCTTTCTCTGTAACCTTCTCCAGTGTTACAGAGGGGACAGGAAGAGGTCATTCTGCCCCAAAAGCCTGTTCCACAATTCAGATCAATCATAACAAGTTTGCACCTGGAATTCATTTACACACATCGTATTTCCCTTTCCCTTAATATCGTTGTCTAACAAAAACCTAGCACTCTCAGTTCTGGAATTTTCGATTCACCCCCTGTGTTACCAGCTTTCTGAAGGAGAGAGTTCCAGATTTCCACTCCCCTTTGTGTGTGGAAGTGCTTCCTGACATCACCCATGAACAGATTGGCTCCAATTTATAAACTCAGCAGGTCTGGCAGCATCGGCGGAGAAGAAAAGAGTTGACGTTTCGAGTCCTCATGACCCTTCAGCAGAGCTGGTTGAATCCAAGGAGAGGGGTGAAATCTAAGCTGCTTTAAGGTGGGGGGGGTGGGGGGGGGGAGGTTTGTGTGTGTGTGTGTGGAGGGGGGTGGTGTTTGGCTGGGGGGAGAGAAGTGGAGGGGGGGTGGTGTGGTTGTAGGGACAAGCAAGCAGTGATAGGAGCAGATCATCAAAAGATGTCACAGACAAAAGAACAAAAGAACACAGAGGTGTTGAAGTTGGTGATATTATCTAAACAAATGTGCTAATTAAGAATGGATGGTAGGGCACTCAAGGTACAGCTCTAGTGGGCGTGGGGGGGGGGCATAAAAGATTTAAAAATAATGGAAATAGGTGGGAAAAGAAAAATCTATATAAATTATTGGAAAAAACAAAAGGAAGGGGGAAGAAACAGAAAGGGGGTGGGGATGGAGGAGGGAGGTCAAGATCTAAAGTTGTTGAACTCAATATTCAGTCCAGAAGGCTGTAAAGTCCCTAGTCGGAAGATGAGGTGTTGTTCCTCCAGTTTGTTTTGGGCTTCACTGGAACAATGCAGCAAGCCAAGGACAGACATGTGGTCAAGAGAGCAGGGTGGAGTGTTAAAACGGCAAGCGACAGGGAGGTTTGGGTCATTCTTGCGGACAGACCGCAGGTGTTCTGCAAAGCGGTTGCCCAGTTTACATTTGGTCTCTCCAATGTAGAGGAGACCGCATTGGGAGCAACGAATGCAGTAGACTAAGTTGGGGGAAATGCAAGTGAAATGCTGCTTCACTTGAAAGGAGTGTTTGGGCCCTTGGACTGTGAGGAGAGAGGAAGTGAAGGGGCAGGTGTTGCATCTTTTGCATGGGCATGGGGAGGTGACAAAGGTGGGGGTTGAGGAGTAGGGGGTGATGGAGGAGTGGACCAGGGTGTCCCGGAGGGAACGATCCCTACGGAATGCCGCCAGGGGGGGTGGTGAAGGAAAGATGTGTTTGGTGGTGGCATCATGCTGGAGTTGGCGGAAATGGCGGAGGATGATCCTTTGAATGCGGAGGCTGGTGGGGTGATAAGTGAGGATAAGGGGGATCCTATCATGTTTCTGGGAGGGAGGAGAAGGTGTGAGGGCGGATGCACGGGAGATGGGCCGGACACAGTTGAGGGCCCTGTCAACGACCGTGGGTGGAAAACCTCGGTTAAGGAAGAAGGAGGACATGTCAGAGGAACTGTTTTATGAAGGTAGCATCATCGGAACAGACGCGATGGAGGCGAAGGAACTGAGAGAATGGGATGGAGTCCTTACAGGAAGCGGGGTGTGAGGAGCTGTAGTCGAGATAGCTGTGGGAGTCGGTAGGCTTGTAATAGATATTGGTGGACAGTCTATCACCAGAGATTGAGACAGAGAGGTCAAGGAAGGGAAGGGAAGTGTCGGAAATGGACCACGTGAAAATGATGGAGGGGTGGAGATTGGAAGCAAATTGATAAAATTTTCCAAGGCTCGCTGAGTCCCCAGTTTTATTTTATTCTTCGTCTCATCCGACGCCTCAACAAGAAACTTTTTCTCTTTCTCTCAAGTGCTAAGGAACACAAGCTCCAACAACTCATCGACACCAACACCCATCTAGGACCCTCCAGCCCTGCCTGTCCCTCCGTCCCCACCCCATCTTCCAACCCCGGCCCCAGCTGTGTATTCACTATACCCCCTGACCTTCCCCTCTCACACGCTGAATGTTCAGTGCTCAGCAAAGGACTTAGTTTCATACCCTTACACACTTATCTCAATGAATTTCGGGCTCGGCATGATGCTGAACTCTTCTTCCGCCGTCTTTGTCTCCGGGCTCACTTCTTTGGGCAGGAGTCCTCTCCCCGTTCAATGGATCCTTTCACCCACCTCTAATATTCTCCCTCCACCTGGACCCCTCCCTCTGGATTCTTACCTTCTCTTGATCTTTTCATTGAGAACTGTCAGCGCGACATTAGTCGTCTCAATTTCTCTGCTCCTCTCACCCATTCTAATCTCTCTCTCTCTGAACTTAACTGCACGCCATTCTCTCAGGTCCAACGCTGACATTGTCATCAAACCCACTGACAAAGGTGGTGCTGTTGTTGTCTGGCGCACTGACCTCTACCTCGCGGAGGCTGAGCGTCAACTCACAGACACTTCCTCCCTGGACCATGACCCCACCACTGAACATCAAGCCATTGTTTCCAGGACTGTCACTGATCTCATCTCCTCTGGGGATCTTCCTCCCACAGCTTCCAACCTGATAGTCGCCCAACCTCGGACGGCCCGCTTCTACCTCCTACCCAAAATCCACAAACAGAACTGCCCCGGTAGACCGATCGTGTCAGCTTGCTCCTGCCCCACAGAACTCATTTCTCGTTATCTTGACTCCCTTCTCTCTCCCCTTGTCCAGTCCCTTCCCACCTACATCCGTGATTCCTCTGACACCTTACGTCACATCAACAATTTTCAGTTCCCTGGCCCCAACCGCTTCCACTTCAGCATGGACGTTCAATCTCACTACACCTCCATCCAACCCAGGATGGTCTGAGGGCCCTTAGCTTCTTCCTCGAACAGAGGCCCGAACAATCCCCATCCACCACTACTCTCCTCCGTCTGGCTGAACTTGTTCTCACACTGAACAATTTCTCCTTCAACTCCTCTCACTTCCTCCAAATAAAAGGTGTGGCTATGGGTACCCGCATGGGCCCCAGCTATGCCTGTCTCTTTATGGGGTATGTGGAACATCCCTTGTTCCAGTCCTACTCCGGCCCCCTTCCACAACTCTTTCTCTGGTACATCGATGATTACTTCGGTGCTGCTTCAAGCTCTCGTCGGGACTTGGAAAATTTTATTAATTTTGCTTTCAATCTCCACCCCTCCATCATTTTCACGTGGTCCATCTCTGACACTTCCCTTCCCTTCCTTGACCTCTCTGTCTCAATCTCTGGTGATAGACTGTCCACCAATATCCATTACAAGCCTACCGACTCCCACAACTACCTCGACTACAGCTCCTCACACCCCGCTTCCTGTAAGGTCTCCATCCCATTCTCTCAGTTCCTTCTCCTCTGTCACATCTGTTCCGATGATGCTACCTTCGAAAACAGTTCCTCTGACATGTCCTCCTTCTTCCTTAACCAAGGTTTTCCACCCACAGTCGTTGACAGGGCCCTCAACCGTGTCCGGCCCATCTCCTGCGCATCCGCCCTCACGCCTTCTCCTCCCTCCCAGAAACATGGTAGGGTCCCCCTTGTCCTCACTTATCACCCCACCAGCCTCCGCATTCAAAGGATCATCCTCCGCCATTTCTGCCAACTCCAGCATAATGCCACCACCAAACACATCTTCCCTTCACCCCCCCGGCGGCATTCCATAGGGATCGTTCCCTCCGGGACACCCTGGTCCACTCCTCCATCACCCCCTACTCCTCAACCCCCACCTATGGCACCTCCCCATGCCCACGCAAAAGATGCAACACCTGCCCCTTCACTTCCTCTCTCCTCACAGTCCAAGGGCCCAAACACTCCTTTCAAGTGAAGCAGCATTTCACTTGCATTTCCCCCAACTTAGTCTACTGCATTCGTTGCTCCCAATGAGGTCTCCTCTACGTTGGAGAGACCAAACGTAAACTGGGCAACCGCTTTGCAGAACACCTGCGGTCTGTCCGCAAGAATGACCCAAACCTCCCTGTCGCTTGACATTTTAACACTCCACCCTGCTCTCTTGCCCACATGTCTGTCCTTGGCTTGCTGCATTGTTCCAGTGAAGCCCAAAACAAACTGGAGGAACAGCACCTCATCTTCCGACTAGGCACTTTACAGCCTTCCGGACTGAATATTGAATTCAACAACTTCAGGTCTTGACCTCCCTCCTCCATCCCCACCCCCTTTCTGTTTCTTCCCCCTTCCTTTTGTTTTTTCCAATAATTTATATAGATTTTTCTTTTCCCACCTATTTCCATTATTTTTAAATCTTTTATGCCCCCCCCACCCCCACTAGAGCTATACCTTGAGTGCCCTACCATCCATTCTTAATTAGCACATTTGTTTAGATAATATCACCAACTTCCAACACCTCTGTGTTCTTTTGTTCTTTTGTCTGTGACATCTTTTGATGATCTGCTTCTATCACTGCTTGCTTGTCCCTACAACCACACCACCCCCCCCCTCCACTTCTCTCCCCCAATCCAACCCCCTCCTCCCCACCCACCCCCCCCACCCCCACCCCCCCAACCCCACCTTAAACCAGCTTATATTTCACCCCTCTCCTTGGATTCACCCAGTTCTGCTGAAGGGTCATGAGGACTCGAAACGTCAACTCTTTTCTTCTCCGCCGATGCTGCCAGACCTGCTGAGTTTTTCCAGGTAATTATGTTTTTGTTTTTGGATTTCCAGCATCCGGGGTTTTTTGTTTTTATCTCCAATTTATAAACTTCTGCCTCCTTTCTGCCCAGCAGGGGAAATAGTCCCCTCTATCTAGCAGATCGAATTCTAACCATCTTAAACATTTCAAATAGATCGTACCTCAATTTTCTATATTTAAGGGAATACAAGCCTAGTCTATGCATCTTGGCCTGAAGATTTAACCCTTTTAGCCCCAGTGTCATTCTGCACCCTCTCCAAGGCCCATATATCCTCTCTCAGGTGTGGGGTCTGGAATGGAATGCAGCTACTCCAGATGGGGTCTGACCAGACATCTGTAATGTTACTTCCTCCATTTTGTGTTGCAGACCGTTGAGATGAAGGCTAACGTTCCATTAGCTGTTGTACCTCCCTGCTAGCCTTACTGATTTCTGTGCTCAAATGCTTAAATCTCTGCTCATCCACTGCTCCTAGGTTCTCGCCATTTAGATGGCAGGGGAGAGACTGGTAGACCAGGGTTGGGGTTCGGGGTATGGGAGGGTGGAACAGGAGGGAGGATTGGGAGAGGAGATCAGATAAGTAACGAGAGGGGGGGGAGACAGAAGAGGGGGAAGATGGCAGTGGAGGTGGGAGGGGTAAGATGGGGGGATATGATGGGGGAATGGGGTGATGGGGTGGATATGGAGAGTGGGAGAAGGGTGAGAGGGGAAGAGGAGGAGGGTTGGGAGAGAGGGAGAGGGGAATCGTTGTCCTGCAGTATAACAACGTTTGAAGGGAAAGAGGTTAAGGGAAAGTGAAAGAGAGAGAAATTATGGCATAGGAGGCTATTCAGTCCATCATGTCTGTGCTAGCCAAGAAAGAGCTAATTCCATCTTCCAGCTCTTAGTCCGTAGCTTTGTAGGTTCAAGCACTTCCAACGAATATCCAAGTATTTCTGCAATACGATGAGGGTTTCCACCTCTACCACCCTCTGAGGGAGTGAATTTCAGACCCCCACCATCATCTGGGAGAAAAAAAAATTCTCCTCAGCTCCTCTCTAATCCTTCTACTAATTACTTTAAATCTATCCCTCTTGGTTATTGACCTTTCTGCTTTTGGAAATAGGTCCTTCCTATCCACTCTATCTAGTCCCCACATAATTTTATAGACCTCAATTAAATCTCCCCTCAGCCTCAACTGTTCCAAAGAAACCAACCCCAGACTATCCAATCTTCCTATAGCTAAGATTCTCCATTCCTGGCAACATCCTTGTAAATTTTCTTCATACCTCTCTGCAGTATTGTCGCTCCCTTCCTGTGATGTGGTGATCAGAACAGCAAGCAGCACTCTAGCTGTGATCCAACTAATGTTTTATCCAGTTCCAGCATAACTACCCAGCTCTTATATACTAGCCCTTGGCCATTAAGGAAGTTACCCCAAAAGCCTTCTTAACCACCATATCTATCTGTCTTGCTTCCTTCAAAGATTGTATACATGCAGTTCCTCTAAACTTAACCTATGAATTAGGAGCAAGAATAGGCCACTCGGCCCCTCGAGCCTGCTCCGCCATTCAATAAGGCCACAGTTAATTTGACTGTAACCTCAACCCCACATTCCAGCCTACTCCTGATAACCTTTCACCCCCTTGTTAATCAAGGATCTATCTACCTCTGCCTTAAAAATATTCAAAGACTCTGCTTCCACTGCCTTTTCAGGAAGAGAGTTCTAGAGACTCACGACCCTCTGAGAGAAAAAATTTCTCCTCATCTCTGTCTTAAATGAGTGACCCCTTATTTTTAAACATTGACCCCTAGTTCCAGATTCTCTCACAAGAGGAAACATCCTCTCCACATCCACCCTGTGAAGATCCCTCAGGATCTTAAAGGTTTCAACTAAGTTGCCTCTTACTCTTCTAAGTTCCAGTGGATACAAGCCTAGTCTGTCCAGCCTTTTCTCATAAGACAACCTGCCCATTCCTGGTATTAGTCCAGTGAACTTTCTCTGAACTGCTTTTAACGCATTTACATCTTTCTTCAAATAAGGAAACCAGTACTGTACACAAACTCCAGATGTGGTCTCACCAGTGCTCCATAACCTCCCTACTTTTGTAATCAATTCACCTCACAATAAGTAACACTCTATTAGCTTTCCTAATTACCTGCTGTACCTGCATTTTAACCTATTGTGATTCATGCACTAGGACACCCAGATCCCTCTGAATCTCAGAGATCCTCAATCTCTCACCATTTAGATAATAAGCTTATTTTTTTATTCTTCCTGCCAAAATGAATGATTTCGCATTTGCCCACTTTATACTCCATTTGTCAGATCTTTGCCCGCTCACTTAACCTATGTCACTTTATAGCCTCGTCACTATCCTATCAATTTTTGCATAATCCTTTGCCTTGTCTGTTTTCTCAAATGCATTCCCTCACACCTTTCTGTATTGAATTCCATTTGCCATAGTTGTGCCCACCTGACCAGTCCACTGATACCTTCCTGCAGTCTACAGCTTTCTTCCTCACTATCAACCACACAGCCAACTTTTGTACCATCTGCAAAACGTCTTAACCTTGCCCCTATATTTAAATCGAAATCAATGATATATACCCACGAACAGCAAGGGATCCACTACTGAGCCCTGTGTAACCCCACTAGAAACAGCCAGTCACAAAAACACCCATCAATGATAACACTCTGCTTCCCGCCAACCAGCCAATTATGGACCCGATTTTCCCCCTGTCCTTGGATTCCATTGGCTTTTAATTTATTGATTAGTCTGCCAGGTGGGACCTTGTTGAAAACAATGCTACCCTCATCGATCCTACTTGTTTCCTCCTCAAAGTATTACATCAATTAGTCGGGCATGACTTCCCTTGTACAAATCCCAGGCTGATTGTCCTTGATTAATCTGTGCTTTTCTTCTTGATGATTCATCCTGTCCTTCAGATTTTTTCCAAGGATTTGCCAATTGAGGTTGGGCTGACTAACCTGTAAATACTCAGTCTATGTCTTTCCCCCTTTTTAAATAATGGTACAATGTTAGCAATCCTCTAGTCCTGTGGCATCACACCTATAGCCAGAGGGGATTGGGAAATGATATTCAGACCTCACTCTATTTTTTCCCTCGTTTCTCTGGCAAAGCGGTAACATCACTATACCAGTAATCCAGAAGCTCAGGCTAATGATGTGGGGGTATGGGTTCAAATCCCACCACAGCATTAAATTCAGTTAATAACTCTGGACTTGACAAGTAGTCTCAGTAATGGTGCCAGGAAACTATCACCAATTGAAATTGGAAACCCAACCGTTTCACTAACGCCTTTTAGGGAAGGAAATCTGCCCTCCTTATCTGTTCTGGCCTACATGTGACTCCAGACCCCCAACAACAGCGGTTGACGCTTAACTGCCCTCTGAAATAGCCTAGCAAGCTGCTAAGTTCAAGGGCAATTAGGGATGAGCAACAAATGCCTTCCCATGATGCTCATGTCCCATGAAAGAATAAAAAAAAAACACTTCAATAACTAACAAGATCAAGGAAGCCATTTGAGTACAGAAGTAGGAAGGTAGAGCAAATCAACATGTGGCTGGAGAGATGGTGCATTTCTAAGGCACTGGGACATGTTCTGGGCAGGTGTGGCCTGTGCTAGCCAGATGGGTTACAGCTCAGCAGGACCAGGACCAATATCCTTGCGGGAAGATTTACCCCTGCTGTCGGAGAGGGTTTAAACTAGCTTGGCAGGGGGAATCGAAAGCTGAGAGGGAATTCAGATAGGAGAGAGGCAAAGGCCAGCAGGAAATAGGGTCAACAAATGGAAAAATATTAAAATGAGAAAATTAAAGACACTCTATCTGAATGCACGCAGCATTCACAGCAAGGTAGCTCAACTGACGGCACAAATAGAAGTGAACGGATATGATCTAATTGTCATTACGGACACGTGGCTAACTAAGGCTGGGAAGAGTACTTGATATTTAGGAATCACAGAATCACAGTGCAGAAGAGGCCCTTCGGCCCATCGAGTCTGCACTGACACATGAGAAACACCTGACCTACCCACCTAATCCCATTTACCAGCACTTGGCCCACAGCCTTGAATGTTATGATGTGCCAAGTGCTCATCCAGGTACTTTTTAAAGGATGTGAGGCAACCCGCCTCCACCACCCTCCCAGGCAGTGCATTCCAGACCATCACCACCCTCTGGGTGAAAAGGTTTTTCCTCACATTCCCCCTAAACCTCCTGCCCCTCACCTTGAACTTAAGCCCCCTTGTGACTGACTCTTCGACTCAGGGGAACAGCTGCTCCCTATCCACCCTGTCCATGCCCCTCATAATCTTGTACACCTCGATCAGGTCGCCCCTCAGTCTTCTCTGCTCCAGCGAAAACAACCCAAGTCTATCCAACCTCTCTTCATAACTTAAATGTTTCATCCCAGGCAACATCCTGGTGAATCTCCTCTGCACCCTCCCCAGTGCAATCACATCCTTCCTATAATGTGGAGACCAGAACTGCACACAGTTGTGGCCTCACCAAGGTTCTATCCACCTCCAACATGATCTCCCTACTTTTGTAATCTATGCCTCAATTGATAAAGGCAAATGTCCCATATGCCTTTTTCACCACCCCACTAACATGCCCCTCCACCTTCAGAGATCTATGGACACTCACGCCAAGGTCACTTTGTTCCTCAGAACTTCCTAGTGTCGTGCCGTTCATTGAATATTTCCTTGTCAAATTACTCCTTCCAAACTGTATCACCTCACACTTTTCAGGGTTAAAATTCCATCTGCCACTTTTCTGCCCATTTGACCATCCAGTGTATATCTTCCTGTAGCCCAAGACACTCAACCTCACTGCTAACCACCCAGCCAATCTTTGTGTCATCTGCAAACTTACTAATCCTACCCTCCACATAGTCATCTATGTCGTTTATATAAATGACAAATAATTGGGGACTGAGCACAGATCCTTGTGGTACATCACTGGACACTGGCTTCCAGTCACTAAATCATCCTTCTGTCATCACCTTCTGTCTCCTACAACTGAAGGATAGGCAAAAGGAAAAGGAAGTGGGTAGCACTGTTAACAAAGGACAAGATCAATACATTAGTGAGAGAGGATCTTAGGTTGGAAGATCAAGTTGCAGAAATCAGTTTAGGTAGAGCTAAGAAACAGCAAGGGGCAGCAAACATTGGTGGGAGTTGTTTATAGGCCAGAACAAATTCATGGTAATGCAGGGCATGGTATAAGACAGGACATTAGAGGTGCATGCAGCAATGGTATTACAATAATCATGGGAGACTTCAATCTAAATAGAGACTGGGTAGACCTAATTAGCACTAATGCTGTGGCAGACAAATTCCTGAAATGTATATACAATGGTTCTCTGGAACAGTATGTTGAGGAACTAACTAGTCATAGAGTCATAGAGGTCTATAGCACAGAAAAAGGCCCTTCAGCCCATCGAGTCTGCGCTGGTCAAACAATTACCTAACTATTCTAATCCCATTTTCCAGCACTTGGCTCATAGCCTCGTATGCCATGGAATGGGGAACAGAATATTTTAGATCTAGTATTATGCAGTGCGAAAGGGTTAATCAATAATCTTGTTATAAAGGAGCCTCTAGGGAAGAATGACCATAATATGATGAAACTTTACATCTACTTTGAAAGTGATGTAGTTCAATCAGAAACTAGAGCCTTAAATCTAAAGTACAAAGATATGACGGGTAAGTTAGCTGTGCTAGATCAGGAAACTACATTAAAAGGTATGACCTTAGATATACAATGGCTAGCATTTAAAGAATACATGGTTTACAATAAATTTACATTTATTTGAGGCACAGAATCCTTTTTGGAAAAGTGACCCAATCGTGTCTAACAAGAAAAGTTAAAGATTGCATTAGATCAAAGGAAGAGGCTAATAAAGTTGCCAAAAAAAATAGTAAGTCTGAGGGTTGCAAGTATTTCAGCAAAGGAAGACCAAGAAACTAATAAAGAAAGAGAAAATAGAATATGAAAGCAAACTAGCAAGAAACACAAAAACAGACTGTAAAAGCTTCTACAGGTATGTAAAAACGAAAAGATTAGCAAAGACATCTGTGGGCTCATTACAGGCAGAGACAGGAGAATTTATAATGGAGAATAGGAAATGACAGGGAAACTAAACAAATACTTTGCATCTGTCTTCATGGGGGAAGATACAAAAAAAGCTCCCAGGAATACCAGAGAACCATAGGGAGCATGGGGAACAGGTGGCTGTAGAGATAGTAGATGCATTGGTGTTCATCTTTCAAAATTTTATAGATTCTGCAGATTAGGAGGTGGAAAATGTAACCCAACTGTTTAAGAAGTGGGGGAAAGAGAAAACAAGGAACTACAGACCTGTTAACCTGACACTGGGAGGAGGTAAAATAGTGAAAGCTGTTCTAAGAAAGTTTGGTTAGGCCATATAACCATGGTAATGGAATCATCAGGAGAGATTGATAAAAATGTGTGCATCCTTTTGCAACCATGTGACCCGAAGTCTACACTGTCTGTCTTTTAATGTATTGTACTTGTGGTAATTATGGTTTTATTTAGTGTGTAATTTACCTTTAAGGATAACACGTGTTAAGGAAGATCACATGATCTTTAGTGCCCAATAGGAGAGCAGCACGGGCTACCTGTATAGTTAGTAGTGTAGAGCTAGAGTTTGAAGTGAAAGCACGCATGTAGTTGCTGCTGAGTACCTTTGTAAATAAACTAAAAGTTTCCACCTAAGAAGTGTCTGCTGATCAACTCTATTGATAGTACCAACTCGGCCATCTCTCACAACAGTACTTTAGTGTTAGTATTGTAAAGAACCTATTTTTATTTTTCTTGGACTGTGTCTTTAAAAACTACCATGGCTGCAGTCAACTACCATGACTGGAATAGGATGAGGAATATCTGCAATGTTGCTATCCTGGGACAGAGTGTGCCATAAAAGAACAGGATGGTGCCAGGAAGGAGTCATGGACTAAGAGGAACTGCCTGACGACAGCATTTTAATTGGCTCCTGACCAGGTGACCAGGGTTTTGTGTGGTAATTCCAGTAATTCTGCCATAGTAGTTGGCTGGCTATTCCTTATATCTCTGTAATCTGCTTTCTCTGAAAAACCCCTGTCAAGAGGAAAAAGGGGAAAAAATCACCGGTGGAGACATTGAAAAACAAGTCTTTCAACCACTGAATCACAGATTGAATTGCTGGGAGACCACTTCGTGTCATCAACAACAAACTGCAAGCAATTGGAAGACATCAACATAATTAACCCATCTAATCCTATACATTGGATTGATGCTATTGAACTGTTTTATCTCACCCTTAAAATCCATGTTTTGTGTGTCTTATGTGTGTGTTTGTGCATAGGGGTTTAAGAAGGAGGAGGGTTTAAGTTATAGAATTAGAAGTTAGCAGTTCATATTTCTTTCTTTTGCCATTGGTTAAAGACAATTTGTTCAATAAACAGTTGTTTACTTATTAAGTTTAAAACCTGGTGCCCGTATTCTGTTAACCCAAATTAAATAACTGGTAGAATTGGAGCAACCTGGTTTGGTCAAAGTTTTCACATTTATCGTGGCTTTGGGAACAGTGGGGCTTGATACTACAGCACACTATCCCCAGTGAATCGTGACAGTTTGCAAGGAATGTAGAGATCAAAGGTAGAATTGGTATGAGTGTTGCGAGCTATAGCCAGGCTAGTACTATAAAGCTATGTTCCTGATCTCTTACAGTTAATTGTAAACTTAATAATAAAGCATCATATAAATGGAATTGTGTTGTATTTTTTGATTGAGTATGCATGTTGGATTGTGTAACAAGAGCTTGTTAAAGGCAAAGTTCCAATTTTGCAGCTGTTACAACTGATGTTTGTGTTTAAAGTAACAAAGATAAATAGAAAAGGAAAGCAGTCCAACATTCTGCCTCAACACACAAGTTACCTTGTTGGTCTCTAACTGAATCTACTCTTTCTTTAGTTATCTTCTTGCTCTTTTTGTATTGGTAAAACACCTTTTGGTTTTCATAGAAACTAGGAGCAGGAGGAGGCCATTCGGCCCTTCGAGCCTGCTCTGCCATTCAATATGATCATGGCTGATTATCCAACTCAATAGCCTGCTCCCGCTTTCTCCTCATACCCTTTGATCCCTTTCGCCCCAAGAGCTATATCTAACTCCTTCTTGAAAACATACAATGTTTTGGCCTCAACTACTTTCTGTGGTAATGAATTCCACAGGGTCACCACTCTCTGGGTGAAGAAATTTCTCCTCATCTCATTTCTAAATGGTTTACCCCATATCCTCAGACTGTGACCCCTGGTTCTGAACTCCCCCACCATCGGGAACATCCTTCCTGCATCTACCCTGTCTAGTCCTGTTAGAATTTTATAGGTTTCTATGAGAACCCCCCTCATTCTTCTGAACTCCAGTGAATATAATCCTAATTGACTCAATCTGTCCTCATATGTCAGTTCCGCCATCCCAGGAATCAGTCGGGTAAACGTTCGCTGCACTCCCTCTATAGCAAGAACATCCTTCCTCAGATAAGGAGACCAAAACTGCACACAATATTCCAGGTGTGGTCTCACCAAGGCCCTGTACAATTGCAGCAAGACATCCTTGTTCCTGTACTTGAATCCTCTCACTATGAAGACCAACATACCATTTGCCTTCTTTACCGCCTGCTGCACCTACATGCTTACCTTCAGCAACTGGTGTACAAGGACACCCAGGTCTCGTTGCACATTCCCCTCTCTCAATTTATAGCCATTCTGGTAATAATCTGCCTTCCTGTTTTTGCAACCAAAGTGGATAACCTCACATTTATCCACATTATACTGCATCTGCCATGCATTTGCCCACTCACTCAACTTGTCCAAATCACACTGAAGCATCTCTGCATCCTCCTCACAGCTCACCCTCCCACCCAGCTTTGTGTCATCTTCCTTGATTTTACTTATCAATATTTTCTCATGCCCTCTCTTAGCTTTTCTAATTTCCTTTTAATTCATCCTTGTGCTTTTTATATTTCTCTAGGTTTTCTGCAATATTGAGATCTTGCTATCTTCAAGAAGCTTTCCTTTTTTTTTGCTTTACCCTGTTCTGTGTGCTCATTGAGATGCAGGGGGTGTCTGGATTTGGAAGTTCCACCCTTTTTCTTCGTGGGAGCAAATTTATTTTGAACCCTCTCTATCTCCTTCTTTGAATACCTCCCACTGCTCTGACCCTGGTTTACCTCCAAGTAGCTGATTCCAGTTCAGTTTTGCCAAATTAAATCTCAATTTAATACAATTGGCTTTTCCCCAACTTAAACATTTTATTCTTGGTCCATCTTTATCTTTTTCCATAACCAATCTGAATCGAAATGAATTATGATCCCCCCACTCCCCGCCCCCAAACCCCACCACCAAACTGCTTTCCCACTTGCTCAGCTTCATCTCCTAAAACTGTGTCCGGAACTGACCCTTCTTTTGTTGGGCTTGTGACACGCTGGGTTACAAAAAGTTCTCCCGAATGCATTTTAAGAATTCTACCCCCTCTGTACCTCTTACACAGATTTTATCCCAGTGAGTGTACTAGTTGCTAAATTCTTCACAGTGCTCCACGCATTCCTTCACCTCTGAACCCTGAGACAACCAGATGTCAGGGTGAGCAGAGTGACAGACCCTGATGGTCCATGCACACTCGAGTGTATTTTTTTCCCAAGATATTGGTGTTTATGGAGCGGGAAGGGAGTGAGTGGGGGAAGGGCTGGGGATCAAGTGGTGGAGAGATGGGGTGGGGGGTGGTGTGGCAGGGGGAGGGAAGGAGCAGAAGGCTGGAAAAGCGAATTTAGGGATCTCGGAGTTCTAGATGATTTTGACTCCATTTCCTGGCCGGCAGTTGGACAGATGGAGAGTGTGCTTTTGGATGGGTGTGAGGAAGCAGCATCCACAAGAGGTCGGAGTCAGGGACCCCTGGGGACTGACCCCAGCGACCAGGAGTGGGCACATGGAGAGTGGTACGAGGGTCAGGAGAGAGAGACTCAGGATTTCAGCGGTGGGGGGGGGAGGATCAGAAGGAATAGAGAGTTCAGGATGTGGGGGGGGAGGGTTCGGGGAGAGAGCTCAGGATCAGGAGTGGGTGGGAGAGGGAGGTTGGTGGGTTGGGTTTAGCGATTCTGGATGGAGAGGGAGAGGTTGGTGGGATGGGATCAGTGACTGGGGATGGGTAGGGGTGGGGTTGGGATGGAGATATTGAGCTAGCAGGAGCAGCTGGGTGCCAGTAACAGAAGGATTCAGACTGACCAGTGAGGAGGAAATAGAGATATCAGTACAGACGTTTACTTGGAATGGACTTGTTTAAATTGTGGAACTTGACTCCTTCCTGTGAAAATCAGTTCCAATCACTTTGATTGAGCAGTGACTGCAGACCATGAGCGGAGTGTCTGTTGCGTATGTGTCAGTCACTTTGCAGGAGCTGAGGGTGGGATACACAGGTAAACAAGGGCATTTTACACCAAAACAAACATCGTTTCTGTGTGATCTGTAGGAAACAGAACTCAGGCACATAAAATCCCTATCAGCCCCTCTTTTACATCTCCCCATTTTTAATTCCACTGACTTTAAAAGGGAAACAGGAGAGATGTAAACACACCAGTGATTTGATCCCACCAATTTCTAAAATATTGTACACAGTCCCAGAGCCAACCCCCATACACAATAGATACATACAGCACAGAAACAGGCCATTTGGCCCGACTAATCAAGTCTCGAGGTTACAAAACTTAAATGAGAACTTCAGCAGCAGATGAGCTGAGATGGAGCAAAGTTGAGCGATGTTATGGAGGTGGAAATAGATTGTCTCTGTGATGGTGTGAATAGGAGGTCAGAAACTCACCTTGGGAACAAGTGTGACATCAGGGTTGCGAACGGATTGGTTTAATCTCAGGTTGTTGCCAGTGATGGAGTCAGTAACTAGGGTTTGGAGTGGTACTGAAAACAATGGCTTCAGTTTTTGCCGTATTTAATTGGAGGAAATTCCTGATCATCCTGTATGTCGGATAAGCAGTCTGATAATTTATCAACAGTGGAGGAGTTGAGAGAGGTGGTGGTGAGGTAGAGCTAGGTACAGTGCACTAACACTGTGCTTAGGGATGATGTCACTGAGGGGTGGCCTGTAGATGAGAAATAGGACGGGACCAAGGATAGATTCTCGGTGGGGGGGAAACACCAGAGGTAACAGTGCGGGAGCAGGAAGAGAAGCCATTACAAGTGATTCTCTGGCTATGATTCGATAGGTAAGAATGGGACCAGGTGAGAGCAGTGCCACCCAGCTGGACGACAGAGGAGAGGGTTTGGAAGAGGATGGTGTGGTCAACATGTCAAAGGCTGCAGATTGATCAAGAAGGACGAGGAGGGGAAGTCTACCTTTATCAGGGTCACATCGGAAGTCATCTGTGACTTTGATATTTTATATTTACTCTGATGGGATGTTGGTGTCACTGGCTAGGCCAGCTTTTATTGCCCATCCCTGATTGCCCGCCCTTGAGAAGGTGGCGGTGAGCTGCCTTCTTGATAAGAGCTGTTTTGGTACAGCAGCAGAGGCAGAAACCTGATTGGAGGGATTCAGACATGAGCCCTGGGAAAGATGGGAACTGATTTAGGCATTGACTGCACATTCAAGGACTATGGAGAGGAAAGAGAAGTTGGAGATGGGGCAGTAGTTTGCAAGGGTGATGGGCCCAAGGGTTGGTTTGCTGGGGGACAGGTGATGATGGCAGTTTTAATGGAGAGGGGACAACACCCGAAGAGAGAGAACCGTTTACAATAATGGCTAACATCGGGGCCAGATGGGACACTGGGGTGGTCAGCAGCTTAGTGGGAATAGGACCGAGGGATCAGGAGGTGGGTCTTATGGACAAGATGAGTTCGGAGAGGGCATGAGGGGAGATAGGAGAGAAACTAGAGAAAGACGAGAGTTTAGGGCTAGGGCAGGGGGAGAATTAAAGGAAATTTGACCAAGTAGGCTAGTGGAAAGGGGGGAAGTGGTAGAGGCAGCTGATCGGATTGTCTCAATCTTAGTGACAAAGAAACCCATGAGCTCCTCATGTTTATTGTTGGGGGTCAAGCTGAAGGGGACAGAGAGAGGGGTCCAAGAAGACAGTTTGCAGTTGAGAAAAGAAGCTGGGGATTATCCTTGCAACCCAGGATGATCCTGAAATAGTGAACAGTTTAGCAGACGACAGCAGGACCAAATAGTGTTTTATGCGGTCCAGCAGTGGCTAAACCAGTTGTCCGCAAAATCCTTTCAAATCTCCATCCCTTGGACTTAAAGGAGTGGTGAAGAGCACCATATCAGAGGGAACAGTCACGGTGAGAAGGAGTCACGGTTTTACTGGGGACCAGGGAACTAAAGGTGGAGGTGAGGATGTACTTGAGCACAACAGGAGCTGCAGAAATGTTACGGTGAACAGAGGGTCAAAGGCTAGATAGTTGGGATTTTGAAAGTGTGGTTTTAAGTGAATTGGGGAATAGCTTATTCCAGGGACACATACCGAAGGGGGTAGGGTTGGGGTGTGAAAGGGAGATGTGGGTGGGAGTGATCAGAAACAGCAGCACAGCTAATTTTAACCCTCTCTACATATTCACTAACAAGAAACAATGCAATAAATGATCTGTAGAGCATTTTTGTAATTCGGAACAGCAACAGCAACATATTTATAAAGTATCTTTAATATGAGGTCAGGTGACCTAGAGCTTGGTCAAAGAGATGGGTTTTAAAGAGTGTTTTAAAAGAGGAAAGTGAGGTAGAGAGCTGGAGAGGTGGAGGGAGGGAATTCCAGAGCTTAGGGCCCAGGCAGCTGAAGACATGGCCACCAATGGTGGAGCGATTATGATTGGGAATGTTCAAGAGTCCAGAATTAGAAATCTCGGAGAGCTGTGGGGCTGGAGGAGATTACAGAGCTAGGGAGGGGCGCGGCCCTGGAGAATTGAAAAAAAAAGATGAGAGTTTTAAACTGGAGATGTTGCTTGTCAATGTAGGTCAGCGAGCATGGGGACGGCAGCGGAAAGGGACTTGGCGTGAGTTAGGACACGGGTAGCAGAGCTTTGGACAATCTCAGCTTCACCAAGATTGGAAGGGGGGAAGGCAGTCAGGGGTTCGTTGTGGTTGTCTAGAGGTAACAATAGCATAGATGAGAAACACACTCTCAACAACATTAAACTCCAGCACAGACAGAGACATTTGGGCAAACACCAGCCCCCAACTCTCCGACTTCAGCTCTCTGCCCCTTACCCTACTCCACCGGCCTCCTAACCTAATTTCAGTACACCAGTCCATTTAACCCAGCCCCCATCGCCGCCTTACCCCAGCCACCATACACCAGCCTTCTCACCTCCATCTCCTTATTCCTCCTTTCCTTTCCCCAGCCCCCTTACCCCTCCACCTTGTCCCAGCCCCCATGCACAGCCATCTTACCCCACCTCCTTACCCCAGTCCGCTTATACCTCCCTCTTACCCCTGCCTCCTTCCTCATGCCCCTTTTCCCCTGCCCCTTACCCCAGTCCCCTTACCCCCACACTATCGCCCCTGCCTCCTTACCCACGCCTCCTTTCTCCAGCCCCCTTACCCCAGCACCATTGCCCCTTGCCTCCTTACCCCCACACCATTGCCCCTTGCCTCCTTACCCCCACACCATTGCCCCATGCCTCCTTACCCCCACACCATTGCCCCTTGCCTCCTTACCCCCACACCATTGCCCCATGCCTCCTTACCCCCACACCATTGCCCCATGCCTCCTTACCCCCACACCATTGCCCCATGCCTCCTTACCCCCACACCATTGCCCCATGCCTCCTTACCCCCACACCATTGCCCCATGCCTCCTTACCCCCACACCATTGCCCCATGCCTCCTTACCCCCACACCATTGCCCCATGCCTCCTTTCCCCAGCTCCCTTACCCGCCTCCCTGTTTGTCTCGCCGGTAGATATCTGGGGCTGCAATGGGTTTGTAAAGATCTAATTTGCAGAGTAAGAATGTGAGAAGCTGGGAATAATCTTAGACTCGCTCTCTGCCCGTTCATCCTACCTCTGGATGGGATCAGTCAGCCGAAGTTGGCAGTGTGGTTTCTTCAGTCCGTTACCCTTGTATCTGATTTCCTTGCTCTGAGGTTTCCCCTGAACTTGTTCCATGCTCCCAGTGCTGGAACTGACTGGAAATCTTCATGGACCCCCACTGATTCCCTTGCTGCTGCTCACTGCTCAGGTAGCCTTGTAAAGTCCCTGTAATTCCTGCTTTCTCTCTGTCTCCCTTTCCTGCGATCTCTGCACTCGTGAGGGATGAAATCCCAGCAATTTTTTTCCGGAGCTGTTAAGCTGAGGACGAATGTTGGCGAGAGTGTGGATTTCCGAGGGTCTGTCACATGCCAAGCAAGCAGTGAGGGGGGAGGGGCTCTGGAGACCCGTTCAACAGCTGCACGAAGGTCCCATTCCCCGTTCCCCCCCCCCCCCCCAACCATTCACCAGACAACAGGTGGCCTCTGGTCTAATAAACTATTTAAACATTGCGCAGCAACTTGTGTGAGGTGTCGATGAGCACAGACTCAGAAGCGGGACCAAACTGTCTCAGTGTTTCAATCGCTGCAGGTGGTGGAGGAGGGGACAGTATGCACCCCTCAAGGAGGCTTCACCATGGTGAGAGGCTTTCATCGACATTGAGTGAAAGCGTCTCTGGGGCTGAGCTGCTCCGGTGAGTTGGGCGTGCGTCCCCAGGTCATCGCGATATTTCGCATGGCAAGCACGCGCCAGAGTCGTCTGTGCGCTCGCCGAAATCTAAACGGCCCATCAAGAATCAGTTAAAGTATTTAGGAACGCGACCGTCCAACATTAAAGCTGTCGGACAGGGGGAGACAGGCGGCCTTCACGTTTTTCCTGAAACCTCAGCCTCGGGCGGGATGAGGGTTCCTGAAGCTTTTATTAAATAAACCAATTTTCCCACCTTTACAGACGTGTCCCAGCTCTCGTGACGTTGTCACATGAAAGGACGTGTTTCAGTACATTTTTAAATCCATTCTTGATTAATTTTCCTAACTATGGACCGTCCCAGAGGCTGCTCCGTGCCTCAGGGAGAGTGAGGCAATCGTTCGTGCGAATGTGTGAAACAGCACCAGTCCCGACTCCCCCTCCCCCTCCCCATCACCCCCCCCCCCTCCCGCCAGTGGTGACCGGCTCTGACACACCCACCCCCACCCACCCCAACCCACCCCCACCCACCCCCGCCCACGCTCACCCACCCACATACCCACCTCCACCCACCCCCGCCCACCCACCCCCACCCACATACCCACCTCCACCCACCCCCACCCACCCCAACCCACCCCCGCCCACGCTCACCCAACCCTCCCCCACCCACCCACCCCCACCCACCCTCACCCACCCCCGCCCACCCACCCTCACCCACCCTCACCCACCCCTGCCCACGCTCACCCAACCCTCACCCACCCACCCTCACCCACCCTCACCCACCCCTGCCCACACTCACCCAACCCACCCCCACCCACCCCCACCCACCCCAACCCACCCCCACCCACCCACCCCAACCCACCCACCCCAACCCACCCCAACCCACCCCCGCCCACCCCCACCCAACCCACCCACCCCCACCCACCCCCACCCACCCCCGCCCACCCCCGCCCACCCCCACTCACCCCCACCCACCCCCGCCCACCCCCGCCCACCCCCACCCACCCCCACCCACATCCGCCCAGCAACACCAACCCCCACCCACCCTCACCCACCCCAACCCACCCCCACTCCCACCCACACCCAACCACCCTCACCCAAACCCACCCACCCCAACCCACATACCCACCCCCACACACCCCCACCCACCCTCACCCACCCTCACCCACCCCCACCCACCCCCGCCCACCCCCGCCCACCCCCACCCACCCCCCGCCCACCCCCGCCCACCCCGACCCACCCCCGCCCACCCCCGCCCACCCCCGCCCACCCCAACCCACCCCAACCCACCCACCCCCGCCCACCCCCACCCCCCCCCACCCACCCCCACCCACCCTCATCCGCCCACTCCCACCCACCCTCACCCACCCTCACCCACCCCCACCCACCCCCGCCCACCCCACCCACCCTCACCCACCCCCGCCCACCCCCACCCACCCCCACCCACCCCCACCCACCCCCACCCACATCCGCCCAGCAACACCAACCCCCACCCACCCTCACCCACCCCAACCCACCCCCACTCCCACCCACACCCAACCACCCTCACCCAAACCCACCCACCCCAACCCACATACCCACCCCCACACACCCCAACCCACCCCCACCCCTGCCCATATACCCACCCCAACCCACACCGTCCACCCCCACCCACCTAAACCTACCCACAACCATCTCCACCCACCCCAACCCACCCCCACCCACCCAAACCCACCCACAACCATCTCCACCCACCCCAACCCACCCCCACCCACCCCCGCCCACATACCCACCCCCACCCACCCCAACCCACCCCAACCAACCCCACCCACCTTCACTCACCCCCACCCACCCAAACCCACCCACCCCCACACACCCCCAACCACCCCCACCCACCCCAATCCGCTCACACCCACCCACCCCCACATACCCCAACCCACCCCCACCCACCCCCGCCCAGCAACACCAACCCCCACCCACCCCCGCCCACAGTCACCCAACCCCACCCCCAACCACCCCCAACCACCCCCACCCAACCCAACCCGCTTCCAGCCACCCTCACCCACCCCCGCCCACCTGCTCCCACCCACCCCCACCCACCCCAACCCACCCCCGCCCACATACCCACCCCCGCTCACCCCCACCCACCCCCAACCCTGCCCATATACCCACCCCAACCCACCCCGTCCAAACCCACCCACCCAAAGCCACCCACCCCCACCCACCCCAACCCACCCACAACCATCCCCACCCACCCCAACCCACCCCCACCCACCCCGCCCACATACCCACCCCCACCCACCCCAACCCACCCCAACCAACCCCACCCACCCCCACTCATCCCCACCCACCCAAACCCACCCACCCCCACACACCCCCAACCACCCCCACCCACCCCAATCCGCTCACACCCACCCACCCCCACACACCCCAACCCACCCCCATCCACCACCGCCCAGCAACGCCAAACCCCACCCACCCTGACCCACCCCAACCTACCTCCGCCCACCCAAACCCACCCACCCCAGCCAACCCCCGCCCAGCAACACCAACCCACACCCACCCTGACCCACCCCAACCCACCTCCGCCCACCCAAACCCACCCACCCCAGCCAACCCCCGCCCAGCAACACCAACCCACACCCACCCTGACCCACCCCAACCCACCCCGCCCATCCGCTCCCACCCACACCAAACCACCCCCACCCAAACCCAACCCCACCCGCCCCAACCCACCCCCGTCCACCCCCACTCACCCACCCCCACCCACCTCAACCCACCCCCACCCACCCCCGCCCACATACCCGCCCCTACCCACCCCCAACCACCCCCAACCACACCAATCCGCTCCCACCCTTCTCAGCCCACCCAACCCAACCCGGTCCCACCCACCCCAACCCACCCCCGCCCACCCCCACCCACCCCAAACCACCCACACACCCACTCCCACCCCGCCCGCCCCCACCAACCCTCACCCACCCCCACCCAGCCCCACCCACACCAACACCCACCACCACCCACCCACACCAACCCCCACCCACCCCCGCCCACCCAAAACCACCCACCCCCGCCCACATACCCACCCCCACCCGTTCCCACCCGCTTCCACACACCCCCACCTGCTCCTGCCCAGCCCGCCCACCATAGGAAAAATCCATGGGCAGGTGAAGGTTACCAACAGGAATTAAAAACAAAATTAAAATGTTGAAGTGTCATTTATAACATGCTCCTGCTCATGTGGAACGAGGGGACATCTTTTCAACGTTCCTAAGATCTTCATTTTTGGATTTTCATAAATCTTCAGCTCCCTAATGTGGCTCCGTGCCTCAGGGAACCTTCACTGTGCCTCAGGGAGTCTTCACTGTGCCTCAGGGAACCTTCACTGTGCCTCAGGGAACCTTCACTGTGCCTCAGGGAACCTTCACTGTGCCTCAGGGAACATTCACTGTGCCTCGGGGAACCTTCACTGTGCCTCAGGGAACCTTCACTGTGCCTCAGGGAACCTTCACTGTGCCTCAGGGAACCTTCACTGTGCCTCAGGGAACCTTCACTGTGCCTCAGGGAGTCTTCACTGTGCCTCAGGGAACCTTCACTGTGCCTCAGGGAACCTTCACTGTGCCTCAGGGAGTCTTCACTGTGCCTCAGGGAACCTTCACTGTGCCTCAGGGAACCTTCACTGTGCCTCAGGGAGTCTTCACTGTGCCTCAGGGAACCTTCACTGTGCCTCAGGGAGTCTTCACTGTGCCTCGGGGAACCTTCACTGTGCCTCAGGGAACCTTCACTGTGCCTCAGGGAACCTTCACTGTGCCTCGGGGAACCTTCACTGTGCCTCAGGGAGTCTTCACTGTGCCTCAGGGAACCTTCACTGTGCCTCAGGGAACCTTCACTGTGCCTCAGGGAGTCTTCACTGTGCCTCAGGGAACCTTCACTGTGCCTCAGGGAACATTCACTGTGCCTCGGGGAACCTTCACTGTGCCTCAGGGAACCTTCACTGTGCCTCAGGGAACCTTCACTGTGCCTCAGGGAGTCTTCACTGTGCCTCGGGGAACCTTCACTGTGCCTCAGGGAACCTTCACTGTGCCTCAGGGAACATTCACTGTGCCTCGGGGAACCTTCACTGTGCCTCAGGGAGCCTTCACTGTGCTCCCCCACACACACACACACACTGTGCCTCGGGGAGCCTTCACTGTGCCTCGGGGAGCCTTCACCGTGCTCCCCCACACACCCACACTGTGCCTCAGGGAGCCTTCACTGTGCTCCCCCACACACACACACTGTGCCTCGGGGAACCTTCACTGTGCTCCCCCACACACACACACTGTGTCTCAGGGAGCCTTCACTGTGCTCCCCCACACACCCACACTGTGCCTCAGGGAGCCTTCACTGTGCCTCAGGGAACCTTCACTGTGCTCCCCCACACACCCACACTGTGCCTCAGGGAGCCTTCACTGTGCTCCCCCACACACCCACATATAGACTGGACTAATCAAATTGGCAAGGGTAGCCTCGAGGGAGAGTTGATAGTGTGTATTAGAGATTGTTTCTTGGAGCAATATGTTGTGGAACCAACCAGGGAGCAGGCTATTCTGGATTTGGTTTTGTGCAATGAGTTGGGATTAATTAATGATCTCATAGTAACGGATCCTCTAGGGAAGAGTGATCATAGCATGATGGAATTTCATGTTCAGTTTGAGAGTGAGAAACCTGAGTCCCACACTAGTGTTCTGGAGTTAAACAAAGGTAACTACATAGGCATGAGGGCAGATTTGGTCCTAATGGACTGGGCAGGAAGACTACAAGGTAGGATAGTTGATGAACAGTGGCAGATATATAAGGGGATATTCAATTCCTCCCAAGTAAAATATATTCCAAAGAGGAAGAAAGATGGTATGAGGGGGAAAAATCATCTATGGCTAAGCAAGGAAGTTAAAGATAACTTAAAGGCAAAAACTAAGGCATACCAAATTGCAAAGGTCAGTGGCAGGCTGGAAGATTGGGAAACTTTTAAAGATCAACGAAGGGTTACTAAAAAAAAATAAAAAGAGCAAAGGTAAATTATGAAAGAAAACCAGCACAAAATGTAAAAACTGATAGCAAAAGCTTCTACCAGTATATAAAAGGAAAGAGAGTAACTAAAGTGAATGCTGGTTCCTTGGAGGATGAGATTGTGGAGTTAATAGTGGGGAATGCAGAAATGGCAGAGACGCTTAATCAATATTTTGCCTCAGTTTTCACAGTGGAGGATACTAGTACCACCCCAATATTAACAGGTAGAGCAGAGGGTATAGAGAAGGGGGAACTTGGAACAATCACCATCACTAGAGAAAAAGTACTGAGCAAACTATTGGGATTAAAGGGTGACAAGTCCCCAGGACCTGATGGCTACATCCCAGGGTCTTAAAGGACGTGGCAGTGGAGATAGTGGATGCATTGGTAATAATATTCCAAACTTCCCTGGATTCTGGAAAGGTTCCAGTGGATCGGAAAAATGCTAATATATATCACCCTTATTCAAAAAGGGGGGAGGCAGAAAGTTGGAAACTATAGACCAGTTAGTTTAACGTCTGTCGTTGGGAAATTGTTGGAATCCGTTATTAAGGAAGCAGTAATGGGGCATTTGGAAAGTCAAAATGCAATTCATCAGAGTCAGCATGGTTTTATGAAGAGTAAATCGTGTTTGACTAATTTGCTAGAGTTCTTTGAAGATGTGACAAGCAAAGTGGATAATGGGGATCCTGTAGATGTAGTATATCTGGACTTCCAGAAGGCCTTTGATAAGGTGCCGCACAAAAGATTAATACACATCGCACGGATCTAGGGGTAATATATAATCTTGGATCGAGATAGGCTAACCAACAGAAAGCAGAGTGGAGACAAATGGGTCTTTTTCTGGATGGCAAGCTGTAACTTGTGGGCTACCACAGGGTTTGGTCCTTGTGCCCCAACTATTTACAATCTATATTAATGACTTGGATTCAGGGATAGAAGGTACTATAGCTAAATTTGCAGATGATACCAAATAGGTGAGAATGTAAGTTATAATGAAGAAATAAGAAATTTACAAATTGATATGGTTAGGTGAATGGGCCAAAATTTGGTGGGTGGAGTTTAACGTGGATAAGTGTGAGGTTATCCATTTTGGTCAGAAGAATAAAAAGGCAACTTATTATTTAAATGGAGAGAAACTTCAGAATGCTTCAGTGCAGAGGGATCTGGGTGTCCTCAGGCATGAATCGCTGAAAACTAGTATGCAGATACAGCAGGTAATAAGGAAGGCAGATGGAATTTTGGCATTTATTGCTAAAGGAATAGAGTATAAAAATAGAGAAATGTTGTTGCAACTGTACAAGGCATTGGTGAGATCCCACCTGGTGTACTGTGCACAGTTTTGTTCCCCTTACTTGAGGAAGGATATAATTGCATTGGAGGCGGTTCAGAGGAGGTTCACTAGATTGATTCCAGAGATCTGGGGCTTGTCTTGTGAGGAGAGATTGAGCAGTTTAGGCCTATACTAGCTAGAGTTTAGAAGGATGAGAGGAGATCTAATTGAGGTACATAAGATGCTAAAGGGGATAGATAAAGTAGATGTGGAGCAGATGTTTCCCCTGTGGGGCATTATAGAATGAGAGGCCATAGTTTTAGGCTAAGGGGTGGTAGATTTAAATCAGAGATGAGGAGGATATACTTTTCTCAAAAGGTCATGAATCTGTGGACTTCACTACCTCAGAGTGCAGTGGATGCCGGGATGCTGAATAAATTTAAGAAGGAGGTAGGCAGGTTTTTAATTACTAACAGGTTGAAAGGTTATGGGGAGAGGGCGGGAAATTGGAGTTGAGGCCGAAATGAGATCAGCCATGATCGTATTGAATGGCGGGGCAGGCTCGAGGGGCTGAGTTGCCGACTCCTGCTCCTGGTTCTTATGGGCAGGATTTTCCGGTTGGTGAGCAGTGGGGGGGGGGGGGGGCGAGGCTGGATTGCTGACGTGTAAAATGACGCGTGGTGGTGTTGGGTGTATGTCGTCACATCACCACCCGTCATTTAGATTTTCTGTTCGGCAGGCACTCAGCCAACTCGGCTGCGCACCCGCCGAACTGTCAAAGGTCTGTTAAGGCCATTAATTAACCAAATAAAGCCTATGGGGAAAGCTGCCCGTCCAACCTTAAGGTTGGCGGTGGGCAGGCGAAGAGCCCAGGCGGCCTTCGCATTTTTCACGAAACCTCATCCACGGGACATGTCTTAAAATTTTTAATTAAAATTTTTAAAACTTATCTCCCTGAGGCACCTCCGAGCCTCAGGGAGATTTCTACGCTCTTTGACGCACACGCAGGAAAGAGCGCACTCCTGACTCAGGGAACCCCTTCTCCTGCCCGCACAGGGAGCGCTCAGAGCTTCCGGGCGCGTGTCACGCTGGGAGGGCCTTAATTGGCCCGCACATGTAAAATGGGCACCGCGGAGCTGACCGGGGGTGTGCACGCCCTTGCACCACCGCCCGAGCAGTGGTGGTGGGGGGAATTCTCCCCATGTTGCAAACAATTCATCAGAAATAATAGCAAAAAACTGCGGATGCTGGAAATCCAAAACAAAAACAGAAACAGGAATACCTGGAAACACTCAGCAGGTCTGGCAGCATCGGCGCAGGAGAGCACAGTTGACGTTTCGAGTCCTCACGACCCTTCAACAGAACTAACAGAATTTTGAGTTGTGCTCTCCTCTGCCGATGCAGCCAGACCTGCTGAGTTTTTCCAGGTATTTCTGTTTTTGTTTTGCATCAGAAATAATCGTTCACACGGGCCATAATCCTTTGAAGTTTTTGGACAAATTTTGTGACAAAAATGCAAGGTTTCTCAGATGGAGTCTATTGTTACAGCCATTTAATTCAGGTATTATATATACTGCTGGTAGAGAAAATCTGTTCGCAGATGTGTTATCAAGAGTTTGAAGCTTGAAGGAAAATAGGACATTTCAAAAATAAACCTGACTGAACTGGAGTGATTTTTGTTGATACCAAGGACTTGTATATATATATTTATGTTAAGGTATGCATCTGGTAATATAATAGTGTAATAAGTATAGGAAATAGTGTGAGATGGGTTATTAAAATGAAGCCGTCTTTTAGAATTATGATGGTTCATTTTTTGATAAGGAGGGGGATGTCATGAAGCTACTAATGTATATAATATTCTGGAAAATATTTTTCCTTTAATATAGAGGTTTGGTCTGCAGGTATTGGATTAAAGCCAGCTAGTCTGGGTGCTTTAATATGTTCTAGTTTTGATATGTAAGAGAGATGGCGTGCATTTACATTTTTTGAATAGAGCATTCAAAAAGTGGGGTGAAAATTGACACCTTTCTAACAGCTACCAAGCAATATGTTTATATTACTAATGAACTTGGTATAATGAATGAGGTTTAATTGTTAAAAGGTAAAGTTCAAAGAGGTTGTTGATACAATGAGAATTAACATTGAATGGGGCTGGCAGGTATAACTTCAGTAGTTTTCAGGTGTGCAGGCAGAGGCAATGTAAAATTAAAGGCAGCTGCAAGCCTCCAACTGGCTCCACAGTGTCAAGAACCTCATTTTGAATGTGTAAGGTGAAAATGCTTTACCTGGTGTTGTGGTCACTTTGACAAACGGACCACAGGAGTCTCAGGTACAGGTCACAATCATTTATTCAAGCTATTGCAAGGAGAGAACCATTTCAATGCAGCTTGAGATAGCACTCTGCTAAATCACAAGTGTTCAACATATTTATACATTATTAGTCACGTACAAGAAAGTTTCCAGATTCCGATCTCGTCAACATATAAGTTTACATTAAACAGACATCTCTGGTAACAGGTACATGCATTGTATGTCCCTATTTTCACCCAGGCAGAGACCTTCCGTCATATCTAAGCTGGGACCATCTGTCCTTCCCCTTTCTGTTGAAGAGCACACTTAATCTATGTTGTTGCCATCCTCTGACTCCAGTCTGGTTCCCAAGGCCTTTCTGTTGCTTACAGGCCCTAAGGCTGTGCAAGGTTCATCTGGTAACCTTTAACTGTTAATGTGCTTGGTAGCACTGGCTGCCTGGAGATTTTAAGTAATTCATTCCCTTTCAATAAATACCATAAAATCTTACTTACTTTCTTCCCCCTAACAGTCACCCCTTATGGCCCTTGGCCTAGCCCAAGGTAGCCAACTATAGTGGTGCTGTCTGTCCCTTTGCGCACTGCTCCCCATTGATGCTGGCCAGTCATCCAGCTTTGGGTTATAAAAGGTACCGTCAGACCATCTGTATCATCTGGCCGTTCAATTCAGGCGTATGGCTTACTAAATTTGTCCCCACCGGTATAATCTCCCCCAGCAACACCCTTTATTTTTGCAACCTTTGAGTATGATGAAATATATGTTAGATATATAATCAATATCAGTTGAAGTATAACTAGGGTATGGGAGATAATCCATGGGTGTATGTGTACATTTGTGCCCCAGTTCCACAGATCCTCTCATCTATTCGATCAATACCTTCTTTTAAGGCTCTAACCTGTTGCTGCAGTGTATAGTAAGTCCTATACATTTGTTGAGCCTGTCTCTGAATCGCAGTTAAGTGCTCTGGTAGTAAGGGAATTCCATCGGAGAACTGGTTCACGTACTGCATCAGGTTATCCCTAAGGCTTTCCATGACCTGGATAGTAGTCGTTCTTCTCTAGTATATTTTGGCCAGTTCCATATTCCCCACCCTTGCCGGCACCTGTGGGTGTAGGCAGACCGATCGACTGTGGATGGGGCACATCCAGTTGCTCCCGTACTGGATCTTTTGCTGCCACATGGTAATACAATGTCTCCCATTCCCCGTGTATGCAACATGTGTCGGTTCTTTTGTAGCCCATATAGTTTCCATTGTACAACTTGCTGCTGCTTCATATCCGCACTTCGCTTCCTCCGTCTCATATATTGGATGTGCACATACTACTGTGGTGGCCTCTATACTACACCTTTCTAATGCGGTGCTAACTATATTTCCTTCTATGTCTACTGCATATGGCGGAATATTGTGGTACTTAAAATAGTAATCCCCCATATAATCCCAATATTTTCTACTCTATATAATGTTCTGCCGGGTGTTGACATAGGTATGACAGGCATCACTAAGACAATGCCTGTTAGCATATTATTATTTACTATACATTCAACATTCATTCTATATATGCGTGTTAAACCTCTGAGCTGGCAACCAATCAAGTCATGATCCTTATGTCGTGAAAGATTAAATAAATGTTCATTAGTTACCCATAAAGGAACCACCCCTTCATTAATCTGTCTTAAATTCTCTTGGGCTTGTTCCAGTGCCCAAGATCAGGTGCTGCAAACATCATTTCTGCTCGCTTCTTCTGAAATATTTTTCTCTATCCCAATCAGTTTATTGATAGTCCCCGCATGACCTTCGAGCACGGTAGTCAGGTTTTGGATTAATCGTGTCATGTCCTGGCCTGTGTTTAATTTGGTGTTGTGAATTCCCTGTTCCTGTTCTAAAATTTCCTTAAGCTTGCAGCTCAGGGTATGGACTTTCTGATCAACAGCTGCCAGGTTCTGAATCAACCACTGATGTCCCTGTATTGAATATCGTGGCAGCGTCATTCATCAGGCTGTGATTATTTCGGTTTCTTCCTAGACCTGATCGCATCCCTCCATTGAACTGAGATGTTTCAGTCATCCGCTGGCCCATTCGAGCTGTATATAGTGCTCGAATATGGGTTGAGTACCACTGGGGGGCAGGGCAATTCCAGATATGTTCAAGACCACGGGTACCAGCTCGTGGTGTACATTATCATACAAAACTTCTGATTAACCAGTACCAAGCCATTCGTCAGTCCTGGATACATAGTTGGACAAGATGGGTTAGTCGGTGTGGTTTGAGGGGCTTCAATTATCTCTACTCAGACTGTGGGTGTAGACGTGGGAGGTGGCTGGATAGTGGCCCGATCTGAACCAAACCCTTACTACAATTCGAAAGCACTTGTTCTCCTACTGTTACATTTATCATTCCCCGTTACGTGTTGCATTCGGCACTGTCCGTGGTGTACCAAGGCTCCTCCTGCAGTGCGGGATGAGCAGTGATGATCCCCGACCTTGTTGCCAGTGCTGATAGGCCCACGATTAGATCTGTGGAGACATTAACATTGGCTCCCGTTCTCCGGGTTACCGTTTGGTCAATTGTCATGTATCTTTAGCTGTGTGTAATGCCTCCATTAACTTCGTGTTTTCATATCTACAAGTGCCCATGTATCACTCATCATAATTACCTCATAAGGTCCATGCCACCTATTCGCTCCGGGCTCACCTTGACTATCAACTTATTCCCCACTTAGGGGGGCAGGGGTCCATTGTTGCTCTTTGGATTTGCCTGTTTCCATGTCCTTAATTACCTGTCGGTCCCTGACTTCCTTCCTTAACTCATGTAATTGCTTACTCATTTCCCTCAAGTAGTCTTGCATCCTTCCTTTTAATGGTCCTACACCTCCCACTCCTACTATGATTCCCTCGGGTAACTGCATTGATCCCCTTGTCATTATTTCAATTGGGGTGATCCAGTCCTGCTTGGGGTGGCCCTAAGGTGCATTAGAATATTGGGCTGTTCCCTGTCTCTTGAATTGCTTTTGCGATTAATGTTTTTTTTTAAAGTTCAGTTCATCCTTTCCATCACCCCCGAGCTCTGTGGCTGGTAGGGAATGTGGAATTTCTGTTTAAATTTATACATTTCTTTAATGACTCTTCCTGTGAAATGAGTTCCCTGATCTGAATCCATCTGGACAGGCACCCTCCACTCCTTCCAGTCTACTGCCTCCTGCTGCTGTCCCATGTCAGACCTCAATTCCTTAAACTGCCTACACGACTCTACAGTGCACCTTCTTATCCTATCTTTCAATGGCTCAGTGTCTTCACTTCCAGTGGCGGTGCTGTCTGGGAGCCGCTTAACTCTGTCTGTCATCGCTTTATCTGGAGGTCGAAAATGGATCGTATCCGCAGGGACGTGATGTACAAGCCTCTAGATAAGGAGGGAGAAAACGTGCCCAACATCGCCCTCATACTGATGGCCACCTTTGTGTGTGGCTGCATCAAGCTGTGTGTAGACCCTTGGTACGCAAACACCAAGTGTCACTACGTGCTGAGGTTCTACCTGTCCCCGGTGTTGTGAAGGATGGGTATGGCCACGCTGCCGCGGAATGCTCCAAGTAGTTGGACCGTGCCGTACCACCTGTCCGTCGTGGGAAAATTTATGCAGAGAAACACCTTTGACCACAAGACTATCAGGCAGTGGTCGGGATGTAACGTCTTAGAGGCCCTGAGGGAAAAGAAGAGGGTGGATTCGGTAGGATGGTTCCCCGGGCAGAATGTCAAAGTCATTTAGCAGAATGCCTCATTGCCAGAACTTTCCAACAAGCACCAAGACGTAGCTTGGCTGGTGGAGAGAAAGGCCCTCCCCGTCAGATTCTTCCAACATGCCAGGAGTCTCACCCCCTCTGCATGTTGCCCTCGAGGTGGCTGTGGTGGGGAAGAGACCGTTGTTCACCTCCTGGTGGACTGTGCCTTTGCAAAGAAGATCTAGAGAGAGAGATGCAGTGGTTTCTATTGAGGTTCATCCCGAGCAGTTCTGTGACACAGGACTCTGTGCTCTACGGGCTGTTCCCAGGGACACACACCGAGACAAACATCAACTGCAGCAGAAGGATCATCAACTCGGTGAAAGACGCTCTTTGGTCTGCCCGAAACTTGTTGGTCTTCCAGTGCAAAGAGTTGTCCCCGACCAAGTGTTGCAGACTGGCACATTCCAAGGTCCAGGACTACGTGCTGAGGGACACAGCTTGGGACAGCTGCTGCAAAGGTGAAATGGGGAAAGGTCGCTGTCTAAGACCTTTCTGCCATAGTGCACTGAGGGGCTGGGAACTGTTTAGACCCCTCGGGCTGTACAGCTCACAATGAATGTATACATTGAATACTAATTGTATTATAATTGTATTGAAGCACCTCAGAGTGCAACATGATGGGTGTTGATAGCTCCAACACCATTGCACTGTCTGATTGTCTGTAATGACCATATTGAAATGATTGTAATATTCATTGATTGTATTGAAGCACCTTGTGATCCATGTGTAAAAGTTGAATCTGATGCACTTTTTGTGATGGCCATTTAGAAATGTTTTGTAACGTTCTTCCAGATATTTTATGAATAAAGTATATTTTTCAAAAAAAAGTCTGTCATCATAGTGTTAATCCTGTGGTCTTACTTTTTGTAGCTCGCAGGCACATTAATACAATCAGTAATACATCTATTTAGCCTTTTTCCAGCTTTCCCTTTACCAATATCCACCTTGTGGTAAATTGCTGTTAAGTATTATTTCTCCTTACATTTCAATTCCTGAACTACAGATTCCACATAGTTTTACCTTTTTTCCCTCTGACCATGATCATCCTAAGATTCTCTTGAAGTCAGTTTCCTATTGTCTTGATCGTTTATAATGTTTCCTTGCTCTTTAGGCCGTATTAACTATTCCCTGTCAACAAGGATCTCTGTCTCTAGATCCCTGCTTATCTCTCCCTGTGCGTTTCCAATATCTCAGTTGATGGCCAGATCATCAAATTCAGTTCCCTTAAAACTGTTTGTATATTGCGTCCTCTTTCCCTAACTCTTTCTTCTACTTGCCTCATACCATTTTACACGTACAACAGCTCCCACCTTATCTTGTTCAGGTGTCTGGAGAGAGTTTAAAATCCAATAAAGTATTCTCATAACAGTTTTAAAAATAGAAATCAGGCATTGACATGTTCCTTATCTTCTTCTCAAACAACATTTTATTGTTTCAAAGGTAACCCAGTAAATTGTGTCTGACCCGCTTCTTTTAGAATTATCCCAGATTCATTAACTCGGCCAAACATTCGATTTCTGCCAAACTTTGTCAAGGTCTTGAGCTTAGCTTCATATTTTGGGAACAGACTTACAAATACAATAGCTTGCAGCATTTGAATTGGTGCCAGTTGTTGTCAAACCTTTTAAAATGAAAATTCCCTTTTGAGAACATTATCAAGACCCTAACCTCAAAATTTTAAACTTTGTAAGAAATATAATTTACGCTATCAAAATTAAAACTACCTCTTTCTTATGTGTATTGATTTGTATCCAGATTAGAAGTCCCATATGTTTATCGACTCATTCTTTATCTTTGGAAAGCATCCTCGTTATTCAAAGTAACCTGTTACTTTGCATTATTAATTATGCTGCACTTTACATCTCAAGATTGTCCCAAATTCAAATTACAGTGCTGTTGGGATGCATATTTCCTTTCATTTTTAATTCATCGCTTCAAAATAAACCCTTTTTTTATCCATTGGAACTACCTAGAACGTGTGTTTACGCCTTTTGGTTTTCCTGGAATCCCTTGAACTTCAGGTAATTTTTCCCCTCAGAATTTTATGTAAATTCATGAAATTCATGTAACTCGTATGTATCAATCCCAATCAGCTTGGAAGCTGGTGATGCTAGTCTGCAAGGGGGTGGAACAAAGGTTGGTTCATCTAACCCTGTTTAGCTTTATGATACCTTCAAATTGCGATTTTTGCCAGAAATCTCAACTCAAACTTTATACTCAAAACTTTAGAATGTTTGAGTATACTTTTCCTTTAATCTAATATGGGGTTTTCAACCCTAAAATGCTGAACTACACACACACACACAAATGAGAATTTAAGGAAGGAAACACATTAAAGCTCACATACAAATGCTTGCTTGCACACAAACAAACATATATTTAGAGGTATGTATTTATATTCCTGAATCCTTAACTTAACGACTTAAAACTCGCATATTCTAAACGAAACTTCAAAATTGCAGTGGGGATCTTGAAGGCTCCACCTATAGGGACCATCAAACCGATGAAAGCTCACATTTCCCCTGCTCCTGCCTGTGAGTGCTTATTAACTCCCTAGGGGTAGCCCCCTTTTCTCTCTTTCTCTCTCTCTCTTCAGCACAAGCAGCTCTTGTAACTTAGATCATTCATTTTTTTTAAGTTACAGAAAATTCAGTAGGGAACCTTTTGGGTCCCAATCATCCTTCCACAATTTCTTGATTAATTTTGACCGTTGTTCTGCTATGGACCTAGTAATGGAGTCCGCGGCTCCCCAGTCGAGTTCCATAGCTCCATTCTGTTTTCCTGACGGCCTTCTGTTCTTATATCCCCGTCTTTCTCTGCGTGGTAGGTTCGCCCCGCCCTAACAACTTAGTTATTTGAGGTGTATGCGGTCTACTTGTTTAACTGGGGCCTGGCCTGCGCGGCTTTGGCTAAGGTTGTATTTCAAACCACAGCCCACCAGCGTGGCTCTGCCTCCTCTCAACTGGGGTCTGGCCTCTATCTCCTTTCCTGAGTCCTCCTCCCGATTCTTTTGATACTCAACCGGACCATTCTCCAGTAGGCTTACTGCACTAACTACGGGTAATAAATAAAACATGCTCACCCACTTTGCAGAGCCATCCTGAGGATCCGATCCAAGTATCCTGCCGACTATGTAAAACTATCATGGTCACTTTGACAAACGGACCACAGGGGTCTCAGGTACAGGTCACAATCATTTATTCAAGCTATTGCAAGGAGAGAACCATCTCAATGCAGCTTGAGATAGCAGTCTGCTAAATCACAAGTGTTCAACATATTTATACATTATTGGTCACGTACAAGAACAGTTTCCAGATTCCGATCTCGTCAACATATAAGTTTACATTAAACAGACATCTCTGGTACATGCATCGTATGTCCCTATTTTCACCCAGGCAGAGACCTTCTCTCCATCTAAACTGGGACCATCTGTCCTTCCCCTATCACTTAATCTATGTTATTGCAATCCTCTGACTCCAGTCTGGCTCCCAAGGCCTTTCTGTTGCTTACAGGCCCTAAGGCTGTGCAAGGTTCATCTGGTAACCTTTAACTGTTAATGTGCTTGGTAGCACTGGCTGCCTGGAGATTTTAAGTAATTTATTCCCTTTTAATAAATTCTTCCTTACCATAAATTCTTACTTACTTTCTTTCCCCTAACACAGGTGTTTGGTTAAATATATGGGTTGTTGTTGCTTTAATGGGGATAAGTTTGGGAATTTGTTAAAAGTTATGATAGTAGTAATTTGTGGCCATGTGGATATATTTTTAACCTGTGTAATTAATAAAATGTTTCATTTAGTTTAATGTAAAACCTTGAGAACCGGTGGTCTGATTTCTGAATTTAGAGTGGCATCTCAAACATAACACTTAAAATTATAGTTTATGACAGTTGTTTAAAGTTTCCCTCTTGGATTTTTAAATAACTCCGCTTTATCAACTGCATCGGTCATAACAGACACATCGGGCAATGAATTTTTACTTAAAACTTGTTTATTTATTAATTACTTATTTACCAAAGAATAAATATATTTGTAGAAAATAGAATACATATTTTTGATAGTATTTGCAAAAAGACCTATTTAAAAAAGCAATGCCCCAATGTATTTCTGACGAGAATTTTAATAATAATGACTGACAAATGGACAGAACATTTTGGGGGAACAGTCAATCCTAACATAATTCTGTTTTAATTTACTCCCTATAATAACAGTTTTCAATTGGCATCTCAAATATTAGGTTAGGATGTCTAACTAGTCGTAAATGATAAAGTCACATCAAGAAGCTTGACACCATCCAGGACAAAGCAGCCCATTTGACTGGGACCACATCCACAAACATTCACTCCCTCCACCACTGACGCACAGTAGCAGCAGTGTGTACCATCTACAAGATGCATTGCAGGAATTCACTAAGACTCCTTAGACAGCACCTTCCAAACCCACAACCACTACCACCTAGAAGGACAAGGGCAGCAGAGAGATGGGAACACCACCGCTTGGAGGTTCCCCTCTAATTCACTCACCATCCTGACTTGGAAAGATATCACCGTTCCTTCACTGTCGCTGGGTCAAAATCCTGAAACTTCCTTCCTAACAGCACTGTGTGTGTACCTACACCACATGGACTGCAGCGGTTCAAGAAGGCAGCTCACCACCACCTTCTCAAGGGCAACTAGGGATGGGCAATAAATGCTGACCCAGCCAGCGAAGACAACATCCCATGAATGAATAAAAAAAGACCTGCGATATTCAAATAAGCAATCAAGGGCTTGTTACCAAGCCAATTTACCCTGATAATGCACCCCCCATGTCACAAAATGTTTTGCATGGGCAGCCCAAGTTTTTAAATGGAACTTTACAGGGCGAGAAGGAAGGGGGATGTGGTAGTCGATGTTTCGGGGCTGCCCTTTGCAGATTGGAGCTGACCACTTTAAGGTTGAACACCCCTTCCTTCCTAACCTCACCACCCCACCCCCCCCGCCCCCGGCCTTAAACCCGAGCCCCCAACTCCTGCCCCCCTCCCTGGCCAGCTGTAACCCCCCGGCCAAGACTGGACTTACTGGCTCCAGGGAGCCCTGGGCTTTCTCTGTCTTCTTCTTGCACTCCCGGCAGTGGCCACTAATGCGCCCTTGGCGCTACTGGGACTGATGCAGCTGCTGGCCAATCAGATTGGCTGGCAGCTCCAGATGTCACCACATCCTCCCCAGTGAAGGACAGAACTGCCATACTGCCCTTGTTAAGCCCATGTGCAGCATGGTATAGCTACGGGACAGGACAGTGTGGAGTGGGTCAACTCCATGTTGACTTTATGTCCTGGGGTTTGGGGTGGGTGGAATCCGTCCACTGCCCCTGCAACCTCCACCATATTGTTCAGCCCACAGTGACGGACGCCGTGTCTGCACATGTGAAGGACGAGCTCCCCCTACTGTTGCAGCGCAATTAAACGCAGCCTTTAGATCATCACTTCTGCCCCACTTGTTTTAAGTTCTTTTGCTAGTTTCTTTTGTTCATTTGTTTCTCTCTTTTTTCCTCCACTTTGTGTTTGGACGGCAGCTATCTTGCCATTCACACTTCCTCTAGACACTTCCTTTCTTTACTTAATTTACTTATTATGACTCCCTTTGGCTTTAGAATCATGAAACCTTTTGTAATTTAATCTGTCCTGCACTCCACCCTCTTACAGACCTTCCCTTTGGTTCTCTTCCCACTCTCCCCCAATTTTACTTGCTCAAGATCCATTATGTTTCTGAATTTTCCCAGTTCTGATGAAAGGTCATTGACCTGAAACCTTGGGCAGGATTTTCCTCTCGTCGGGGGCGAAGTTGAATTGCAGGCGCACACAGGCGCGCCTCCGATCGGTGCCCCCGATTGGGGGCACGCTGCCATTTTACATGAGCGGCCCAACTATGTCCCACCCAGTGTGATGTCCACATCGAAGTGCTATGCACTCCCTGTGCGGGCGAGGGGGGAACTCCCTAAACCTCAGAGTGTGCTCTTTCGCGCATGCTCACGAAAGAGCGCACTCATCTCCCTGAGGCTAAGTGCTGCCTCAGGGAGATGGGCTCTACTGTCAAAAACATTAAAAATAGAGAAAAAACACATCCCTGACATGTCCCCTCCTGTGACACTGTCACATGAGTTGGGACATGTCCATAACTTTTTTAAAAACTTTAATGAACTTTTTTAAAACTTACATGAAACCTCACCCCGCCCGTGGTTGAGGTTTGATGCCCGTCAGGGCTCCTGGCCTGCCCACCCTAAGGTTAGATGGGCAGGTCCATTAATTGCTGCAATGATTCTGTCAATTGGCCTCAATTGGCCATCAGCTGATTTTGCTGAGCCCCCGCCTACCTAAAAAGTTAAATGGGGCGCAGTGACATCAGGAGTTCCGCCCGACGTCACCGCGCGTCATTTTACGCATCGACAAGCAGGCCCCATCCCCGCTCGCTTGACAGGAAAACCCTGCCCCTTAAATCTGTTTCCCTCTTGTTCTGCAGATGCTGCCTGACATGATAAATATTGAAAAATATTTTAATGCTTTTATTCAGCTTTTTTTTGGTCTTGATAAGTGGTGACACATTTATGCAAAGATTTATAACAGAAATATAAAAATTGGGAATGAATGTTTGATTTAAATGGGACTAATGGTTCAATGACACCCTCCAGATCACCCAATTCACCAATTCTCCATTTTCTGCAACAAGACAGATGCATTAGAAAGTGTACAACTCCATAGCTGCTTCTTAATGGGTCAGACCTAAAAGTACAAATTATAATTCTTTGGCAATATTTTAGAAGATTCAGTTGATTGCACACGGTAATTTGATTGGGTAGTTTCCTCTGTTTGTACCTTTGATTTTCAGCCTTGGCAGGACAGCTTGTTTTGAAGGAAACAATGAGTTTCAGTTTCACTTCCTGTAGCTGATCTGCGTTGACTCCCAGGGGATTATTGCAGAGAGCTGGGAAGTTTCAAGATTCAGTCGAACATCTGGTATCAGTGTGAGCTCCAGAGGTGCCACTTACTCCAGGTCTCCAGGTAAGAATTCAGTAGCAACAGCACCCCTGGTTGATTATTCCACTCCACTGCCCTCCTTGTGTTCTCTGGATTATCTTTTTCAGCATGACATAACCAACACACTCTTTTAAATCTAAGTAACAAAATAAGGTCTTTGAGAAGAAAAAGGCTCATGTTGAATAAACTCACTTCTGTCTGATCTGATTAGTGCAATAGAATGGGCAGAAGTTGCTTGAGACTGAGCTTACCGGTTGGCTATCAGAGGACTGCAGAAGAATTTAAGGAATTAAGTAAAGCGCGAAAATGAGTTACAGCTCATGACAATGCTAGAGATGGACTCTTCCAATCACACTCCAAGCTGCCTCTGGAAATGCTGACAGAAACACACTGTAGTGAAAATCATGATAATATTTTAGAGGTAACTTTTAGTTCTGGGAAGATTATTGTTGTGAAGGTAAGGTAATTAAAATGCTGGGCTTTAGAGACTGCCAGAGCACCTAAAAGTAAATGGCAGTTCAGAAGGTTTGTTTAGTAGAGTCAGAACAGAAGAGGTGGAGCCAATGAAACAGCACAAAACAAAAACAGAAATACCTGCAAAAACTCAGCAGGTCTGGCAGCATCGGCAGAGAAGAGTAAAGTTGACGTTTCGAGTCCTCATGACCCTTCAACAGGACTAAGTAGAAATAGGAAAGGGGTGAAATATAAGCTGGTTTAAATGGGGGGAGAGGGGAGAGAAGTGGGGGGGTGGTTGTAGGGACAAGCAAGCAGTGATAGGAGAAGATAACCAAAAGATGTCACAGACAAAAGAACAAAGAGGTATTGAAGGTAGTGATATTATCTAAAAGAATGTGCTAATTAAGAGTGGATGGCAGGACAAGCAAGGTAGCTCTAGTGGGGGTGGGGTGAAATAAGCGATAGGTGGAATACATTTAAAAATAATGGAAATAGATGGGAAAAGAAAAATCTATATAAATTATTGGAAAAAACAAAAGGAAGGGGGAAGAAACGGAAAGGGAGTGGGGATGGATGAGGGAGTTCAAGATCTAAAGTTGTTGAACTCAATATTCAGTCCGGAAGGCTGTAAAGTGCCTAGTCGGAAGATGAGGTGCTGTTCCTCCAGTTTGCGTTGGGCTTCACTGGAACAATGCAGCAAGCCAAGGACAGACATGTGGGCAAGAGAGCAGGGTGGAGTGTTAAAATGGCAAGCGACAGGGAGGTTTGGGTAATACTTGCAGACAGACCGAAGGTGTTCTGCAAAGCGGTCACCCAGTCTGCGTTTGGTCTCTCCAATGTAGAGGAGACCGCAGATCTTTTGGTTATCTCCTCCTATCACACTTGCTTGTCCCCCCTTCTCCCCCCCTCCCACCTTAAACCATCTTATATTTCACCCCTTTCCTATTTCTACTTAGTTCTGTTGAAGGGTCATGAGGACTCGAAACGTCAACTTTGATCTTCTCCGCCAATGCTGCCAGATCTGCTGAGTTTTTCCAGGTATTTTTAGATTTCCAGCATCCACAGTTTTTTGTTTTTATCTCTGTGTTTAATTGACTGCCACTTCTCTTCAAGAAATGCCTACCTTGAAGAAGTTTTGTTCTACTCTCCGTCAGGATTTTCGAATACAGCCTTCCGGACTGAATATTGAGTTCAACAACTTTAGATCTTGAACTCCCTCCTCCATCCCCACTCCCTTTCCGTTTCTTCCCCCTCCCTTTTGTTTTTTCCAATAATTTATATAGATCTTTTGGTTATCTCCTCCTATCACTGCTTGCTTATCCCAACAACCCCACACTGCCCTCCCCCTTACACCAATTTATATTTCACCCCTTTCCTATTTCTACTTAGTTCTGTTGAAGGGTCATGAGGACTCGAAACATCAACTTTGCTCTTCTCTGCCGATGCTGCCAGACCTGCTGAGTTTTTCCAGGTAGTTTTGGATTTCCAGCATCTGCAGTTTTTTGTTTTTACCGATGAAACAGCAGGTGGGCTTCCTTAGGTGGAGAACTGGAGATGTGTTGTCTACACTTCTTGCAAAGCAGTGCAATCCAGAGAGATGTTTTGTTTTGGGAGTTAGAGCTAAATTAGTTGAAAAGCATTCTTTGAACCCTGAAAGGCTACATTGCCATGGAGATGAGTGGGGCTGAAGAAGGTTCTCTGATTATAATTTATCCGTGTTTGCTGGGAGAGGGTGTTGGTTGCACTTTGGACCTCATGTGGTTTGCAGCTCAGCGAAGCACTGAGGACTGAGAGAAGGCTCCAGGCAGTTAGGAATCAGAGAAGGCTTGGGGGCCATTTATAGCTTAATGCAGCCAAGTGACTGGAGTTCAGAGAAACCCCAGTGGCAATCCCAGCTTGGAGAAGTTAGCAGTTTGTTTCAGTAATTGGAGACAGGAATGTAGCTTTGTGAATCCCATGGGACATAGTGTCAGGAGGAGATTGAACCATAGGGAAGTGAGCAGTCATTGAGACAGTCCCAGTCGAAGCAGCATTTGAGGGAATTCAGAGGCTAATTTCGAAAGTGAGGAGTTGAAATCCTTGGTGAGGAAGACAGAGTTTTAATGAGATTTTCTGACTCACAGTGGTCACTGACACCTGAGTGGGTTGCTGGGAAATCCATGGGATCTGTCTTGGTTGCATCTGCCATTTAATGTGCAGTGTGGTATGTCTGACCACAGTTTGCCTGTTAATTTATATTTACCTCTTGTTAATTCTGATTATTAAAGTACAAGATTGGAAATCATTTTACTTTTCTAAGTTTGTATAGTAAAGTTTATTTTGTTTGTTTAAAACCATGGGATCTTGTGGTTTTATTCTCCAGGTGGGTAACTGGGATTTCAAACTTTGGCAACTTTGAACAAAAAGTTACTGGTCCCTGACCGGATCATAGCAACACAGGTTTCCTGTTGCTGTTCTGTAAGTTCCCTTTTCATGGATTATCTCCAAAGCTCTGCAGTTCTGTCCAGCTCGGAGTGGTACTGTCTCTAGAACCTGCTCCTCCTCCTCAACATCTGACAGCCTAGCATTTCTAAACAAGTATCCACTGAGGTACCTGTACTGGTGAAGGGTACACTTGTGACACATGACATTGCATTTTCAGAGTGCTCACCTTCTTCTGAGGACTCCTTGGCCTCTTCCTGCAGCAGCTCCTTCGTTACCCTTTGGGGAACCTGTGGGGGATAAAAGACACACGGGGAAAGGGTTCAAATTTGACATAGTGAAAATCATGATATTTCAGTTAGCGGCAGCGTCAATTCAACGAGAGTGACTTTTAAATACTGAGTGGCAGCATCATATCTAATTCTGCCATCATGTCTCTGGGCAGCCTCCATCTCTCCATCGCCAACAACTAATATCTGCGTCATCCTGCCAGTCCCCAGGGTGTCCTTCTGTGGACTGGGTGGCAATAGCTCCAGATCCACCCCGATTCTCTGCAGCCCCCTGGAGTTTTGCACTCTCCTCTCCTGGGAGAAAGAGAGTTACGATTGTCAGAAGTGCAGAGGACGGAATGGGAGCTTTTGAAGAGGGTGACTGTGAGGGATAGGTGCGAGGTGACAGCAGGCTGAGGCTGAGTGTGAGCTTTGGCTGCACAGATGGAGATTTAAGGAGGTGCCTGGAGAGGCAGGAATGCGTGGAGCTGTAAGGTGTGTCAGTCAACGCAGTGCTGTACAGGAGAATGCTAGGGAAGTCAGATAGATGGATATCACCTGCAAGTGGTATATCTGTTTTTGTTTTGGATTTCCAGCATCCGCAGTTTTTTGTTTTTATATTTGTTTTTATCACTCATCTTTGTTGACCTAATGAGGTCATTAATCCTTTTATGGCTCTGAATCCAGGTCCTGGGCACTACCCTGTTGATAGCCTCTGCTACATCCAGTCAAGCCTGCTTCATTTGGGTGGCTGGTGTCTTTTTACTATCCACAGGAAAGAAAATCTCCCCACTGGCTCTCATCAACTCGAGCATATCCAGGCAAGTCAAAGAACTGGGAGTAGGGGGGTCAGTGTGAGGGGGGGTGGGGCAGGGGTTTGGTGTGGGGTAGACTTCCTACATCTTCCTTCCATTTTCTTGCCTACTGTTGGTTTCAGGAGCCTTTGGGCCCTTCCTGGATTTACCAAGCCTTTACTGTCATTCTACCTGCACTCTGTGATTGGCTGGAAAACATTTATACTACAGGAGTAAAGGGTGTTGATTGCATGTCAACTCTGATTGGCCGAGGTGTTCCCATGGAAATTGCAATGGGGAACTTCAGGCTCCCCAAGCTCATGGATAAATCAAAAAAGATGCAAAGATTGAATATTTTCCTTGAGTTTGTAGAGAATAGGTCTCTGCAAATGAATATATGTCACTTCTAGCAAGTGTAAATGAGGCACGTTACAAGCTCGACTGATTATATTAAATAATTCAAAAAATGATAGATATGATTCTGATTGGACAGCACTTTCTGAACAAACCAGAGTGTGCTAATAGTTACACTAACAACCAATTTAAGATAATCAGTCAAGTGCATAATGTAGCCATTCCCTCAAGAAAGATTACTGCCAAGAGGGTAATTGAAGGGTTGATTCAGTTTTTCGCTAGGTATGAATTGCCAGAGCTGTTCACTCTGACCAAGGGTCAAACTTTATGTCACGGGCATTGCAGGAAACAATGGGCAGAATTTTCCACTCAGCGTGCGAGGGCAGGCCCAACACACTGACATGTAAAATGACACGTGATGATGTCAGGTGTGCGTTCCAACGTTATTGCACGCCATCGAGATATTTCATTTGGTGGGCGCGCGCTGGAGTCGACTGCGCACCCGCCGAAATGTAAACGGCCTATTAAGGCCATTAACAAATTAATTGAGCCATCTGAGAACTTAAGGTTGCGGCAGGCAGAAAGTCCCACCGGCCGTTGCATTTTTCAGTTTAAACCTCATCCACGAGTGGGATGAGGTTTCCTGAAACTTTCATTAAAAAAATAAATAAATAAATTTTCATAAATACAAAAACATGGCTCCACTCATGTGACACAGTCATATGACGGGACATGTTTAAATACATTTTTAACCCAGTTCTTTAATTATTTTAATATTCATTCAATCTCCCTGAGGTAGCTCTGTGCCTCAGGGAAATTAAAGCGCTCTTTCGTGCACATGAGAGTGCTGGCCCCGACTCTCCCTCCTCCTGCACAGGTAGCGCTGGGTGCTACCAGCTGCGTATTATGCTGGGTGGGCGATCAGCTCTGTGCCTGGCCCCGCCCCCGCCTGCTCCCATCTAGCCCACCTGTCATAGGAAAAATCCTGGCCTATATGTAGTTTAGAATAAAACAACTTAATTCAACAGCATACACCCACAGTCGCAAGAGGCATGGGAAAGATGCCATCAAATCTTAAAGTCTATGATTGAAGTATTATCTTGAATATCCAGAGGATTGGGATAGAAGAACTTCGTTTTAATTGTTTTCAACTGTGGGGGTGAGTTACTCATCTCAGACTCCCAGATTCTGACCTGCTATTGTCTGTATTTATACAGCTGGTTCAATTCAGCTTCTGCTCAATGGTGACCCTCAGTATGTTGATAGTGGGGGATTCAGCGATGGTAATGCTATTGAATGTCAAGGGGAGATGATTAGGTTTTCTCTTATTGGAGATGGTCATTGCCTGGCGCTTTTGTGACCTGAATGTTATTTGCCACTTAAGCCCAAGCCTTAATGTTGTCTAGGTCTTACATGTTGATGATAATTTACTCATAGGGCTACTGTTGTGCTTTGTTTCTTTTTAACCATCCAATAGGGATTTCAGAATTTTTGATGAAATCATCATTTTGATGAAATGGATGTGGCCAGACCCACAAATTGTTGGTAATATAAGGTTGGGGACCAGTAACATTTTGCTTAAAATAGACAAAGTTTGAGATTCAGTGAAGAAAGCCACAAGATTCCACAGGTTTTGAATAAACAAAAATAAACTTCACTAAAAAAGGTCAGAAAAGTAAAACAATTTACAATATCTGTCTTACACTCTAACATGGATTTCCCAACAACCCACCCTGATGTCAGTAACACTAAGTCAGCCAATCTTGTTGGAAATCTGTCTCTCACGAGAGATTCCAATCTTCACCGTTGAAAGTCTTCACCTTTGAATTCTCCCCACAAGTTGAACCAGACTCAGACAGCCTCAATGACGGCCCAGCTCACACAGTGTCAATTTTGTCTCCTGAAATTCCGTTCTGCTGGATTCCTGAGTGTGCTCCAGCTCACAAGCACAGCTTTAGATTGTGGATGGGAATCAAATGCTTGCCTTGCTAGGGATGCCCACATTCCATGGAAAAATATAGGAAATTCACAGAACCAGTCTTCAGCCAATTCGATTCACTCCACGTGATATCAAGAAACGGCTGAAGGCACTGGAAACTGCAAAGGCTATGGGCCCTGACAGTATTCCAGCAATAGTACTGAAGACTTGTGTTCCAGAATTAGCTGCATCCCTAGCCAAGCTGTTCCAGTACAGCTACAACACTGACATCTACCGGCTATGTGGAAAATTGCCCAGTTATGTCCTGTCTGCAAAGAAGCAGGACAAATCCAACCCAGCCAATTACCGCATCAGTCTACTCTCCATATTAGTAAAGTGAAGGTGTTGTTGACAGTGCTATCAAGCAGCACTTATTCAGAAATAACCTGCTCACTGATGCTCAGTTTAGCTTCCGCCAGGGCCACTCAGCTCCTGACCTCATTACAGCCTTGGTTCAAACATGGACAAAAAAGCTGAACTCCTGAGGTGAGGTGAGAGTGGCTGCCCTTAACATCAAGGCAGCATTTGACCGAGTGTGGCATCAAGGAACCCTATATAGTAAGAGTTTCTATAGATATTTAAAAATAAAAGAGTTAACAGAGTGTGTTGGGGAATCAATAATAGAAAATAAGGAGAGGGCAGACGAATTGAACAAATAGTTTACATCGGTCTTCACTATAGAGGATACAAGTAATATCCTGGAACTAGCTGTAAATCAAGAAAAGGAAGGGAGGTAGGAACTAGCAAGTAATTAGCAAAGCTAACAGGATGTTATTGTTTATTGTGAGGGGAATTTTATACAAGAGTAGGGAGGTTATGCTTCAGTTATACAGGGTACTGGTGAGGCCACATCTGGAGTACTATGTACTGTACTGGTATCCTTATTTAAGGAAAGATGTAAATGCATTCGAAGCAGTTCAGAGAAGGTTTACTAGACTAATACCAGGAATGGGCAGGTTGTCTCATGAGGAAAGGTTGGACAGGTTAGGCTTGTATCCGCTGGAGTTTAGAAGAGTAAAAGGCGACTTGATTGAAACATATAAGATCCCGAGGGGACTTGACAGGGTGGATGTAGGGAGGATGTTTCCTCTTGTGGGACAATCTAGAACTAGGGGCCACTGTTTAAAAATACGGGGCCGCCCATTTAGGACAGAGATGAGGGAAACATTTTTTCTCGCAGAGTGTTGCGAGATTTTGTAATTCTCTTCCTCGAAAGATGCTTGAGGCAGAGTCCTTGAATATCTTTAAAGCAGAGGTAGACAGATGCTTGATAAGCAAGGGGGTGAAAGGTAATCGGCAGTAGACAGGAAGATGAGGTTAAAATCAGATCGGTCATGATCTTTATTGAATGGCGGAGCAGGCTTGAAGGGCCTAGTGACCTACTCCTGCTCCTAACTCGTTTGTTTAAATATAATTCAATAAAATTCCAACCACCTGGGAAGTGGCACTGAGCAAATTGTTAGAGCTGCGGGCTGACAAATCCTAAGGTCATAGAAGGAGTGGCTAGTGAAATAGTTGATGTGTTGGTTTGAATTTTCCAAATTCCCTAGATTCAGGGAAGGTTCTATTAGATTGGAAAATTGTACGTATAACTCCTTTATTTATTCTGTTCCTGTTTCATTGACCCATGGATCAAAGTAACATCCATGTGGCATATAATGTTGCCAATGCCCTGTAGTATATTGGACATTAAGTCTTTGGAATGTTTCAAGGGCTGATCAGCTGCCAAATGGCAAATGGTTAAAACAGTACTGTCCGAAGGGAATAATGAAAGTAGTTAAGAATTTGGTCTTCGAGTCCAATTGCAATTGCCAAAATCCACTGCTGGCATCCAGTTTGTTGGAGACTTTTTGCAAGTTTGGCCAAGTTGTCAACTATCAATGCCGTTGGAAGTATTTCTCTTTCCACTGCCTTGTTGAGGTGTGTTAGATCAACATAGATATGAATGGAGCCATTAGGTTATGGGACTGGTATTATACCAGAGCAAAACCGGGTTGGTTTAGTGATGGGCAAAATGACTCCTTTATGCAGCACTGCCTCAATCTCACACCTGATTCTTTTCAGAAGTGGGGGTGGGACCTTCCTTGACATGAATAGACAAGGCACTTAGCGTCCGTCTTGAGTATAATGTACAGGCTTACCCAAGCCCATAAAAAGTGTGGGGAATTCCCTCTAAATTTGTGATCATGTATTTCCGCACAGACCTCATCAACTTTTAGAAGCAGGTTCAGAACTTTGCAGGCTTTTCTGCCCAACAAAGAGCACTTTAGATTCTTGATAACGTACAATATTTCGGAAACTTCTCCATCTTTGTTTTTCAGTGTCACCTCAAGCTGGCCTTGAACTTCATTCCCCCGGGACCTTGGAGGTGAATAGAGGAAAGATGTGGTGTCACTTCATTCAGCCATGAAACTCTGTCAGATAACACTGAGACACCAGCTCCTGTGTCTAGTTTGAATTTGGTCAAATGTCCACTTGGATTAATGTCAGCACTCAGCATCGCAGTATCTTTACGTGCAGAAGGAGGCCATTCGGCCCATCGAGTCTGCACTGGCTCTCTGAAACAGCATTCCACCTAGTCCCACTCCCCTGCCTTATCCCCGTAATCCAACACATTCTCTCTCTTCAGGTAGCAGTCCTGTTCCCTTTTGGATACCTCGATCGAACCTGCCTCCACCATTCTTTCACTCCTACGCTGGCTTGTATTTTCCTTTACTTCTTCGAGGAAGATAATTTCTTGGTTGTCAAAGTCTTGAATTTCTTGGATGGAGGTTCCTTTCACAGATTTTTCCTTCTGTCTTATAAACACCAATTTCCTGGAATGGCAGGCCACTTTACAATAGTCTAATTTTCCACAGCCCTGGCACCTGGGCAATTTGTGTGGGACATTCTTCCCGCTTGTGGACCTTCTTCCTGCCACAGAGGGGAAATGGGGCTTTGTGCCTTTCCAGGGTGTTTCCCTAGCTGCTAACTTGCTACACTTTTGGTTTTAGAACCAACAAATTGAACAATTTCACTGAGCTGTTCTTGGGCAATTTTTGTCACATCTCTGCCTCATTCTGCCTTCACTCTTTGGCCTGTCTGGCCAGTCGTACAGCTCTGCTTAAATTTAAATCTTCCCGAGATGGTAAGAAGGCAGATAGATTCTCATGTAAAATGCCAACAACTATTGTATCTCCGATCAGGTCGTCTCTTGATCAGGTCGTCCATATTCACAATTTTCGGCTAGGCGGTTACAATTCATTGGTTAATGAGTCAATCCCTTCACCCTGTTGTTGACGTCGTTGATTAAATTTTTCCCTCTCCATGACAATATTTTCACAAAGACTGAAGTATGAGTTAAAGGCTCCAATGACATTCTTGTAGGAACAATATAACAGCATAAGAACTAGGAGCTGGAGTCGGCAATTCAGCCCCTCGAGCCTGCCCCGCCATTCAATACCATCATGGCTGATCTCATTTCGGCCTCAACTCCAATTTCCCGCCCTCTCCCCATAACCTTTCAACCCGTTACTAATTAAAAATCCATCTATTTCCTCCTTAATAAAGGAAGCAGTCTCATTGTTTACCACATCGTCTGCTATATTCCCAAAAGCATAGAACAAAGTGTTAACTTGATCTTTGTTCTCTTTGCTCGCACGACCTGAGGTGTTATGGTACCGGGTAAAATGTCTTTGTCGATTTAGCCATTACTCAACCTGTCTAAAACCTGGTATATTTTGAAATGATTCTGGAAGGGGCAAAGTTGTAGCAATTTCTCACCCTGATTCAAGGTTGTCTCTTTCAGCGCTGCATGTCTTGTCAGATGTTTGGCTTCCCTCATTATTTTGTTGTCTCCGGCGTGGGTGGTGGACTCAAAGCCCTTCAACAGAGATTAGTTTGGGAATTTGTTAAAAGTTATGATAGTAGTAATTTGTAGCCATGTGTATATATATATATATTTTTTACATGTGTAAATTAATTAAATTTACTGTCGCTGGGCTTCACTTGAGGCTTTTCCTGTTGTTTTCCACTGTGTCCCTTGTAATGACTGATGTAGTCAGTAAAGCGGAGTTGTTTAAAAGTCCCAGATTGGAAACTTTAAACAACTATCATAACCTATAATTTTAAGTGCTATGTTTGAGATGTGACTCTAAATTCAGGAATCAGACCATCAGTTCTCGAGGTTTTACATTAAACTAATTGAAATTTAATTAATTTACACAGGTAAAAAAATATATATATACACATGGCTACAAATTACTACTATCATAACTTTTAACAAATTCCCAAACTAATCTCTGTTAAGGCAACAGCAACCCAAAGGGCAGAATTTTCTGCCTGTCGGGCGGGACATGTGAGAGTGAGTTCGGATCTGATCGCCGCCAGCAATTGGGTCTGCGCCACCACTTTACACAGGTGAGCCAATTAAGGCCCGCCCAGTGTAAAACACGGCTCCCAAGGACAGTGGGAGTGGGCGGGCGGCGGCTGGACTACTATGACCGCCGGGTCCAATGGCGACCCAGCGGCCTGTTTAAAGAGCTCCTGCAGCCTTGTAAAGGCTGTCAAACACGGCCAGCAGATGGGCTCCCCAGAGTGCTGCTGGTGAGAAGGCCAGGCAGGAGGGTAGTGCGTTGGGGGGGAGGGGCACTGTACCCCTTGTTTTTCAGACGATTGACATGCTGCCCTCCTTGCTATGGAAGGTTAGACCATGTGGTGCCAAATGTGATGTAGGCAGCATTTGGCCAAGGGGAGAGGGACAGGTCTGGCATCTTTGTGTAAGTGTTCAGCAGCCGCGGGATGAGGAGGTACTGGAATGTCCCACTCTGGTTAGGGTGGGACGGCAGCAAAGAGATTCCAGGTACAAGTTGCACTAATCAATGCTCCTCTTTCCTTTTTGGGAGAAGAATGCACATAATGCTGCTGAGTGGGTGAGGACCGGTGGAGGGCCAGCCCAGTTGGCCATCATTAGCAGGTTCGAGCAGGAGGTCTTCGATCTGGAGAGGCACCATGCTCCCAGGTCCACCAGTGTCGGTGAGGCTGGAGTGCCACGGGCAGGTATGTTTACCCAGCACTGAGGTCACCAGTGGTGTTCCAGCAGTCATGGCTATGCTGAACGTTCAGTGCTTGAAGTTTGCAACATGTTCTTGACCATTGCTAATGGAAGGATGAGCGCATAATGATCCGGGGGACAGGGATACATATTGACATTGTCTCCACATTAACTGATCCAATGTCCTTGTTCTTCCTTTCAGCATCTGCGGAACAGGGCCGGGGGGAGGTGGCACAGGGACCCCTCTCACACCTGAGGGCCCTGAAGTCCCGGACTCACCAGCGTCACACCATCTCTGCCAGACAGGCACCAGCGCAGATACTAGCACTTTGGTGGGAATTAGATCATCGGCTAGTGTCCCAGGGCACAGCGGTGAGGGCACTTCTGTCGCTGGAGGAGCTGGCGGAGACAGAGAGTGCCCATGGCGCCAGCAGTCGGAGGACTGCAGGGGACCAGGCACATGCTCAGTTGGTACCTGATGATGTCCCTCTGGAGTTGTCCCTGAGACAGCAGACTCTGGAAGTCCAGCAGGGTATGCGGGCGGATCTGGGGGAGATACATGAGGCTATGCTTGGCTTGGTCTCCATGGTGCAGGAGTCCATGGAGACCATCACCGATGCAATGAGCCTCATGGCTGAGCGCATGCTTCCTCCATGGAGAGAGTCTCGTGGAGAGGCTCCTCCAGGAGACCAATCAGGGCTTCCTGGTGATGTGCTTGGACCAGCAAGCCCTTGCATCGGCATTGACCGCAGCTGGTCAGTGCCAGTGTGGGAGATGATCTGGGCACCAAGCTTCCCAGCTCGGTGCCCATCCACCCACGGTGAGCAGAGAGGTCCGAAGCAACCTCACGTCGGCACAGCAGCTGCCTGTCGCCTCTGCGAGCTCTTCTCAGGGGGCTCCGTTTGAGGGCAGCAGCTCCTCCACCCCTGTCCCACTGACCGTTGCATCCAGTGAGGCTGCGACGATTGGGGAGATGCCAGCTATGGAACTGGCCGCTCCCTCCCAGGCGGAACCAGCACAGGCTCCACCGGCCAGAGGACGCCCACCAAGGTCATCAAGGCCAATAGGACAGCAGAGTCAGCAGGCTGTCTCACAAGCCACTCCGAGCGAGGCGGCAGCACCAAGACATAGCACTTAAAACTGTAAATTTAAGGCACCTTAGGCACACCAGGGGTTTCTCACTGGTGTTTTTGTGTTGCCCCGCAATGAGGTCATGATTAGTTGGTGTGGTGTTTAACACCTTTGTCATTTTGTTTCCTTAAGTGCATTTTGTTATATCATTAAATTTAGTCATGTGACCATGGCTGAGGGTGCCTCTTTTCCTCTGCAGGTGGATGGTTACCCATGATGTTATGAGTGATTTGTGTCACATTGAGCTTTATTGACAAGGCCCTTAGTTAATGTTCCTATCCAGGGAGATTTAGCACTCAGGTATCAAGTATGGAGCCTGCAGCCCAGTCTTGTCCTGGAGGTCCATCTGTGGTGTTCTAGCTGAAGGTTCATTGGATTAAAGCCTCCCGGGTGTCCCTGCCTCCCTGGTGTATGCCCGGGTCAGTGTCAACCCCCTCAGCACTTCCCTGTGTGTGCTCATCCTCGGACTCACTGCTGGACTCATCGTGTGCAGCCGGAGCCACTGCATCGACATCTTCATCGTCCATTGTTTCCTCCCTTTCCAGCACAAGATTTTAGAGAGTGCAGCATGCAACCACTATCAGTGACACACGATCTGGGGGGTACTGGAGTGCGCCCCCTGAACAGTCCAGGCATCGGAAGCATATTTTGTGAAGGCCAATGGGTCTCTCCACCACAGCCCTTGTGGAGTCATGGTTCTATTGTGGCGCTCCTCAGCTTCTGTTCTTGGATGGTGGAGAGGCGTCATTAGCCACCTTCTGAGGGGATAGCCCTTGTCACCCAGCAGCCATCCATCCAGCCGGGCTGGAGCACTGAAGAGCCTCGGCACCTGGGAGTGTCTGAGGGTGTAGGCGTCGTGGGAGCTGCCTGGGTACCTTACACAGACTTGTAGAATCAGCATCCTGTGATCACACACTATCTGCACGTTCATGGAGTGGAAGCCCTTCCTGTTGACGAAGGCACTGGGCTCACCCACTGGGCCTTGATGGCCACATGTGTACAGTCTATAGCACCCTGGACACGGGGGAAGCCAGCAATGGCCACGAAGCCTCTGGCTCGCTCTGTCTGGACGGCCTCGTCCCAATGGTAGTGGTCAATGTACGCCTGAACAGAGCGTCTGTCACCTGCTTGTCACAAGTGTGGACAGCTGATTGGGAGACTCCGCAAAGATCACCCACTGAGCCCTGGAAGGAGCCAGATGCACAGAAGTTGAGGGCAGCTGTGACCTTTAGAGCCACTGGCATGCAGTGTCCTCCCACACAGTTAGGGGAGATCTCAGGGCCAATCATCTGACAGATAGAGGTGACTGTCTCCCTTGAGAGACAGAGCGTTCTTTGGCACTGCACCTCAGCCATATTGAGGTAGCTGCTTCACTGCCTGTATACTCTGGCAGCAGGATAGTGACGTCTTCTGCAGCCCCTTCCACCTTGGACAACCTCTTGGCCCTGTGCCTCTTGTGCCTGCGCCTGTCCTCCCAAAGGTGGCTCCCCTGGAGGCTGAATTTGTACTCCTGGCCTCCTCCCCCTTCAAGCCCTCCCTTTCTCCTCAGAGGAGGTTCCTCCAGTGGAGAGTTCAGCTCCCATTCCCAGGCTAAGGGAAGGCTTCCTGAAACCTGCAGGCCCAAAAGAGATTCCTCACTACAGAGCGCTGACCTGAAGGTTGTGAATCCAGACCAAGCAGCCGGTATAAGTTTTGAAGTATTTCTGCTCACGCAGGCAAGTATCAGTGACTGTCCAAATTAAATATCTGACTGATCACATTCACAACCCCACTGAGCCCTCTTATCCCGCCCGTGGATGAGGTTTATACAAATATGTCCTACCCGCCTGCCCGTTGTGCCCTGGCGCCGACCCGGAGATTGCACAGGCCCCAAAAAAATCACCGTCAATTGGCGCCTCAAGTGACCCATTAATTAGTGACGGGTGCGCATTGGAGATCATCGTGCGCCCACCCACTGAAATATCACGATGGTACACAGTGAGGGCAGGGCGCTGGCTCAATGTCACCACGCGTCATTTTATGCGTCGGCATGCGGGGCCTTCCCCCGGCACACCAACAGGGAAATTCTGCTCGTAGACTCAGCAAAGCATTTTCACCTGAGGAATTCAGAATGAGGTTCTTTTCACTTTGGTTGCTGTGAAGTCAGTTGGAGGCTGACAGCTGCCTTTGATCCCCCATGCCTCTCTCTGCACACCCAAAAACTGCTGTCTTGTTACACCCACCACCACTGACTGAAAGCAAATTCTCATTGTCTCACCAGCCTCTTTGAACTCCACCTTTTAACAATGAAACCTCTTTCATTGTACCAATTTTATTAGTAATATAATCATATTGCTTGGTAGCTGCTAGATAGGTATCAGTTTTCACCCCACTTGTTGAATGCTCTGTTCAAGAAAATGCCAATGCACGCTATCTCTCTTACACATCAAAACTAGTCCCCATCAAAGCACCCAGACTAGTTGGCTTTAATCCAGTTAAATCCACAGACTAAACCTCTATTTTAAAAGAAAATTATTTTCCAAAATATTATATACGTTAATAGCTTCATGACACCCTGTGGGTGGAGTCACTGCTGTCAGCATCTGCTATTGTGATTTTATCTCAGGATTCATTAACTTCCTGTTCCAGAAGAAATGTTGCTAGAGGTAATGATCTTCTGTTGAAAACACATTTATTTACATATTAACTGTTTACAAAGGTTAAAAAAGACCAAGACATAACTGGAGCTGCTCTCTAAGATACTTCTAAGTCTCTTTCCCTCAGTGAGGGACATAGCTCCTTGCACATATGCTTGGGAGCTATCATTAGAGTTAACTCTTTAATCTATATTCCCCTCCCAGGTCATGTGCTCTCTAACCTCTCACATGGTCGCTCCTCCCTCTCTATCACCTCCCTCACCAACATGTCCAAAGTATGTATGTAACACTTGACCTAAATCATTATTATTGACATTTTTATTTTTGCTGCTGTACTTTGTTTTTATCAACAGAAATGACATCAGATTCGCGGCCCCTGAACGCCTCACCTCATTTCACCCTTCAGAGCGACATCGATGCAGAGGAATGTGACTCTCCCAGGACAGGTACAGCACGGGTTTAGATACAGAGTAAAGCTCCCTCTACACTGTCCCCATTAAACACTCACAGGACAGGTACAGCATGGGGTTAGATACAGAGTAAATCTCCCTCTACACTGTCCCCATTAAACACTCACAGGACAGGTACAGCACGGGGTTAGATACAGAGTAAAGCTCCCTCTACACTGTCCCCATCAAACACTCCCAGGACAGGTACAGCACGGGGTTAGATACAGAGTAAAGCTGTCTCTACACTGTCCCCATCAAACACTCCCAGGACAGGTACAGCACGGGGTTAGATACAGAGTAAAGCTGTCTCTACACTGTCCCCATCAAACACTCCCAGGACAGGTACAGCACGGGTTTAGATACAGAGTAAAGCTCCCTCTACACTGTCCCCATCAAACACTCCCAGGACAGGTACAGCACGGGTTTAGATACAGAGTAAAGCTCCCTCTACACTGTCCCCATCAAACACTCCCAGGACAGGTACAGCACGGGGTTAGATACAGAGTAAAGCTCCCTCTACGCTGTCCCCATCAAACACTCCCAGGACAGGTACAGCACGGGGTTAGATACAGAGTAAATCTCCCTCAATACTGTCCCCATCAAACACTCCCAGGACAGGTACAGCACGGGGTTAGATACAGAGTAAAACTCCCTCTACACTGTCCCCATCAAACACTCCCAGGACAGGTACAGCACGGGGTTAGATACAGAGTAAAGCTCTCTCTACACTGTCCCCATCAAACACTCTCAGGACAGGTACAGCACGGGGATAGATACAGAGTAAAGCTCCCTCTACACTGTCCCCATCAAACACTCCCAGGACAGGTACAGCACGGGGTTAGATACAGAGTAAAGCTCCCTCTACACTGTCCCCATCAAACACTCCCAGGACAGGTACAGCCCAGGGTTAGATACAGAGTAAAGCTCCCTCTACACTGTCCCCATCAAACACTCCCAGGACAGGTACAGCACGGGGTTAGATACAGAATGAAGCTCCCTCTACACTGTCCCCATCAAACACTCCCAGGTCAGGTACAGCACGGGGTTAGATACAGAGTAAAGCTCCCTCTACACTGTCCCATCAAACACTCCCAGGACAGGTACAGCACAGGGTTAGATACAGAGTAAAGCTCTCTCTACACTGTCCCCATCAAACACTCCCAGGACAGGTACAGCACGGGGTTAGATACAGAGTAAATCTCCCTCTATACTGTCCCCATCAAACACTCCCAGGACAGGTACAGCACGGGGTTAGATACAGAGTAAAACTCCCTCTACACTGTCCCCATCAAACACTCCCAGGACAGGGACAGCATGGGGTTAGGTACAGAGTAAAGCTGTCTCTACACCGTCCCCATCAAACACTCCCAGGACAGGTACAGCATGGGGTTAGATACAGAGTAAAGCTCCCTCTACACTGTCCCCATCAAACACTCCCAGGTCAGGTACAGCAGAGTTTTATATGGAGTTAAGCTCCCTTTAATCTATTAATATATCACCTGAGCAAAAACAAAAATAAAAATACCTGGAAAAACTCAGCAGGTCTGACAGCATCTGCGGAGAGGAACACAGTTAATGTTTCGAGTCCGTATGACTCTTCAACAGAACTAAGGAAAAATAGAAGAGGTGAAATATAAGCTGGATTAAGGGGGGTGGGACAAGTAGAGCTGGATAGAGGGCCAGTGATAGGCGGAGATTGCCAAAAGATGTCACAGACAAAAGTACAAAGAGGTGTTGAAGGTGGTGATATTATCTGAGGAATGTGCTAATAGGTGACATTAAGGGTAGAAAGCAGGACAAGCAAGGTACAGATAGCCCTAGTGGGGGTGGGGTGGGGGGAAGGGATTGAAATAGGCTAAAAGGTAGAGATAAAACAATGGAGGAAATACATTTAAAAATAATGGAAATAGGTGGGAAAAGAAAAATATATATAAATTATTGTAAAAGAGGGGGATCGGAAAGGGGGTGGGGATGGAGGAGAGAGTTCATGATCTAAAGTTGTTGAATTCAATATTCAGTCCGGAAGGCTGTAAAGTGCCTAGTCGGAAGATGAGGTGTTGTTCCTTCAGTTTGCGTTGAGCTTCACTGGAACATTGCAGCAGGCCAAGGTCGGACATGTAGGCATGAGAGCAGGGTGGAGGGTTGAAATGGCAAACGACAGAGAGGTCTGGGTCATGCTTGCAGACAGACCACAGGTGTTCCACAAAGCGCTCACCCAGTCTGGGTTTGGTCTCTCCAATGTAGAGGAAACCGCATTGGGAGCAACGAATGCAGTAGACTAAATTGAGGGAAGTGCAAGTGAAATGCTGCTTCACTTGAAAGGAGGATTTGGGCCCTTGGACGGTGAGGAGAGGGGAAGTAAAGGGGCAGGTGTTGCACCTTCTGCAGTTGCATGGGAAGGTGCGGTGGGAGGGGGGTTGAGATGTAGGGGGTGATGGAGGAGTGGACCAGGGTGTACCGGAGGGAATGATCCCTGTAGAATGCCGCCAGGGGGGTGAAGGGAAGATGTGTTTGGTGGTGGCATCATGCTGGAGTTGACGAAAATCGTGGAGGATGATCCTTTGAATGCGGAGGCTGGTGGGGTGATAAGTGAGGACAAGGGGGACCCTATCATGGTTCTGGGAGGGAGGAGAAGGTGTGAGGGCAGATGCGCGGGAGATGGGCTGGATGCGGTTGAGGGCCCTGTCAACCACTGTGGGTGGAAAACCTCGGTTAAGGAAGAAGGAGGACATGTCAGAGGAACTGTTTTTGAAAGTGGCATCATCAGAACAGATGCAATAGAGGTGAAGGAACTGAGAGAATGGGATGGAGTCCTTACAGGAAGCGGGGTGTGAGGAGCTGTAGTCAAGCTAGCTGTGGGAGTCGGTGGGCTTGTAATGAATATTGGTGGACAGTCTATCACCAGAGATCGAGACAGAGAGGTCAAGGAAGTTAAGGGAAGTGTCAGAGATGGACCACGTGAAAATGATGGAGGGCTGGAAATTGGAAGCAAAATTAAGAAATTTTTCCAGGTCCAGACAAGAGCATGAAGCAGCACCGAAGCAATCGTCGATGTACCGGAGAAAGAGTTGTGGGAGGGGGCCGGAGTAGGACTGGAACAAGGAATGTTCCACATACCCCATAAAGAGACAGGCATAGCTGGGGCCCATGCGGGTACCCATAGCCACACCTTTTATTTGGAGGAAGTGAGAGGAGTTTAAGGAGAAATTGTTCAGTGTGAGAATAAGTTCAGCCAGACGGAGGAGAGTAGTGGTGGATGGGGATTGTTCGGGCCTCTGTTCGAGGAAGAAGTGGAGAGCCTTCAGACCATCCCGATGTGGGGGATGGAGGTGTAAAAGGATTGGATGTCCATGGTGAAGAGGAAGCGGTTAGGGCCAGGGAACTGGAAATTGTTGATATGATGTAGGGTGTCAGAGGAATTGTGGATGTAGGTGGGAAGGGACTAGACAAGGGGAGAGAGAATGGAGTCAAGATAGCAAAAAATGAGTTCCGTGGGGCAGGAACAGGCTGACACGATCAGTCTGCTGGGGCAGTCCTGTTTGTGGATTTTGGGTAGGAGATAGAAGCGGGCCATCCGAAGTTGGGAGACTATGAGGTTGGAAGCTGTGGAAGGAAGATCTCCAGAGGAGATGAGGTCAGTAACAGTCCTGGAAACAAAGGCTTGATGTTCAGTGGTGGGGTCATGGTCCGGGGGGAGGTAGGAGGACGTGTCTGCGAGTTGATGCTCAGCGTCTGTGAGGTGGAGGTCAATGTACCAGACAACAACAGCACCACGCTTGTCAACAGGTTTGATGACAATGTCAGGGTTGGACCTGAGAGAACGGAGTGCAGCAAGTTCAGAGAGACACAGGTTAGAGTGGGTGAGAGCTGCAGAGAAATTGAGATGATTGATGTCACGCCGACAGTTCTCAATGAAAAGATCAAGAGATGGTAAGAATCCAGAGGGAGGGGTCCAGGTGGAGACCATAAGATATAGGAGCAGAAATTAGGCCCTTCGGCCCATCAAGTCTGCTCCGGCATTCAATCACGGCTGATAAGTTTCTCAACCCCATTCTCCTGTCTTCTCCCCGTAACCTTTGATCCCCTTACCAATCAAGAATCTATCTAAAACAAAAACAGAATTACCTGGAAAAACTCAGCAGGTCTGGCAGCATCGGCGGAGAAGAAAAGAGTTGACGTTTCGAGTCCTCATGAGGACTCGAAACGTCAACTCTTTTCTTCTCCGCCGATGCTGCCAGACCTGCTGAGTTTTTCCAGGTAATTCTGTTTTTGTTTTGGATTTCCAGCATCCGCAGTTTTTTTGTTTTTAAGAATCTATCTATCTTGGTCTTAAATACATTCAATGACCTGGCCTCCACAGCCTTCTGTGGCAATGAATTCCATAGATTCACCACTCTCTGACTAAAGAAGTTTCTCCTCATCTCTGTTCTAAAAGGTCTTCCCTTTACTCTGAGGCTGTGCCCTTGGGTCCTATTCTCTCCTACTAATGGAAACATCTTCCCCACGTCCACTCTATCCAGGCCTTTCAGTATTCTGTAAGTTTCAATCAGATCCCCGCTTATCCTTCTATACTGGAGGGAGAATATTGGAGGCAGGTAAAAGGATCCATTGAACGGGGAGCGGACTCCTGCCCAAAGAAGTGAGCACAGAGACAAAGGCGGTGGAAGAAGAGTTCAGTATCATGCCAAGCCTGAAATTCATTGAGATGAGGGCGTAACAGTGTGAAACAGTCCTTTGCTGAGCACTGAACATTCAGCAAGAGAGAGGGGAAGGTCAGGGGGTATAGTGAATACACGACCGGAGCTGGGATTGGAAGATGGGGTGGGGACGGGCAGGGCTGGAGGGTCCTGGATGGGTGTTGGTGTCGATGAGTTGTTGGAGCTTGTGTTCCTTTGCACCTGAAAGAAAGAGACAAAGTTTCTTGTTGAGGCGTCGGATGAGATGAAGAATAAAATGAAACTGGGGGCACGGGCAGCTTAGAAATAGGGTGTGTCGGTGCTGCTGGAGGGAGAGGTCGATTGTGTTCAAATGGCGGAGCATGGCACTGAGTGTGGATCTCAGGATGCGATGAGAACACCAGTCCGAGGAGCACTGTATGTCCCAGGGATACCTGTAATCCTGGGTGGGTTTGAAACATGAGGGGTGGAATTTCAGTTGAAATCCACGTGGGGTAAGTCGGAGACGGAGACAGTCACTGAGAAAGGAGATATGGCTGTGAAAGCGGGTTTTAGTAAACACCTTGTCAAACACCAGGAGAGAAATGGAAAGCAATGAAGATGAACAAGGCAAAAGAGAGAGGCGGAAATCCTGTTGGAGAGAAGAGCAATACCTCTTCAAGGTAGGCATTCCTTGAAGAGAAGCGGCAGTCAATTAAACACTAAGATAAAAGCAAAAAACTGCGGATGCTGGAAATCCAAAACAAAAACAAAAATAAAAATACCTGGAAAAACTGGCACTTTACAGCCTTCCAGACTGAATATTGAGTTCAACAACTTTAGATCATGAACTCTCTCCTCCATCCCCACCCCCTTTCTGATCCCCCTCTTTTACAATAATTTATATATATTTTTTCTTTTCCCACCTATTTCCATTATTTTTAAATGTATTTCCATCCATTGTTTTATCTCTACCTTTTAGCCTATTTCAATCCCTACACCCACCCCACCCCCACTAGGGCTATCTGTACCTTGCTTGTCCTGCTTTCTACCCTTAATGTCACCTATTAGCACATTTCTTAGCTAATATCACCCCCGTCAATACCTCTTTGTACTTTTGTCTATGACATCTTTTGGCAATCTCCACCTATCACTGGCCCTCTATCCAGCTCTACTTGTCCCACCCCCCCTTAAACTAGCTTACATTTCACGTCTCTTCTATTTTTCCTTAGTTCTGTTGAAGAGTCATACGGACTCGAAACGTTAACTGTGTTCCTCTCCGCAGATGCTGTCAGACCTGCTGAGTTTTTCCAGGTATTTTTATTTTCCAGCATCCGCAGTTTTTTGCTTTTATAATATATCATCTGAGGTTCCTGTTCAATGCAGTTCAGGGATATTGCTAGGGTTCAATCTTTTGAACCTTATTGGGGTTGCCATTCAATGGCCATCTGATGTTCTCCTGAAATTCCTCATGTAGCAGCAATGACTGGTGAGGTCCTGAGGCCTCTCTGACACTCAATAAATCGGTGCTCCTGTGGGCTTATTATATGCAAAATAATCAATCTAATTCAAGTTTGCTCACGAAAACGTACCAAGGGCTCTCCAGCATTCACTTGAACAGATGAAGTCTCAAATTAGGAGCAGGAATAGGCCATTCAGCCCATTGAGCCTGCTCTGCCATTCAATAAGATTGTGGCTTATCTGATAGTGGTCTCAACTTCACTCCCTTGTTGATCAAAAATCTGTCTAACTCAACCTTGAATATATTCAATGACTCAGCCTCCAATGGTCTCTGGGAAGATAACTCCAAAGGTTAACAACCCTCAGAGAAGAAAAACACTCATCTCTGTTTTAAATGGGGGCCCCATATTTTTGAACTGTGTCCCTTAGTTCTAGATTCGTCCACAAGGGGAAACACCTTCTCAGCATCTACTCTGTCAAGTACCCTCAGGATCTTCGATGTTTCAATAAGATCACCTCTTATTCTTTGAAACTCCAATGAGTACTGGCCCAACCTACTCAACCTTTCCTCATAAGACCCTTCATCCCAGGGATCAGCCGAGTGAACCTTCTCTGAGCTGCTTTCAATCTATAGCTTTCAATGTAAGTATATCCATCCTTAAGTAAGGAGACCACAATACCACAATTGTACACAGGGCTCTAGATGAGATCTCACTAATACCCTGTACAGTTGTAGCAAATGCCTTGAATACCTTGCATTCTGGTCGCTAATTCTCAGAATAATCACTAATGCAGAGTGTGAATAGAGGGCAGTATTGACAGAAAAATGTCACTGTGCTAAATTGATTGAAGTATTTTCATTTCCACACAGACTGTCAGAGACCAATTCCTGCTCCCAGGAGATTGACTCTTCACCGTCTGACTGGAAAGAGCAATTCTCTTTAGGAACCATAAGATGTAGGAGCAGAAGTAGGCCATTTAGCCCATCGAGTCTGATCTGCCATTCAATGAGATCATGGCTGATCTGATAATCCTCAACTCCACGATCCTGCCTTTTCCTCATGACCTTTGATTCCCTTACTGACTAAAAATCTATCTCAGCCTTGAATATATTAAACGACCCAGCCTCTACAGCCCTCTGTGGAAAAGAATTCCAGATTCACTACTCTCTGAGAGAAGAAATTCCTCCTCATCTTTGTTTTAAATGGGTGCCCCCTTACTCTGAGATTATGCCCTCTGGTCCTAGACTGTCTCACAAGGGGAAACAGCCTTTCAGCACATACCTTGTCAAACCCCACCAGCCCCCCCCGAGAATCTTACATGTTTCAATAAGGTTGCCTCTCACTCTTCTAAACTCCAGTGAGTACAGACCCAAATTACTCAACCTCTCCTCAGAAGAAAATCCCTTCCTACCTGGGATCAACCTAGTGAACCTTCTCTGGACTGCCTCCAATGCCAGTACATCTTTCCTTAGATACAGAGACCAAAAAAACCAACTTCATTATTGAGGCAAAAACAAAAAAAACAAAAAAAACTGCGGATGCTGGAAATCCAAAACAAAAACAGAATTACCTGGAAAAACTCAGCAGGTCTGGCAGCATCGGTGGAGAAGAAAAGAGTTGACGTTTCGAGTCCTCATGACCCTTCGAAGGGTCATGAGGACTCGAAACGTCAACTCTTTTCTTCTCCACCGATGCTGCCAGACCTGCTGAGTTTTTCCAGGTAATTCTGTTTTTGTTTTGTTCATTATTGAGGCCATGGCCGGCGATGTTGTCGCTTCCATTGCAGCACAAGCAGCAGTCACCCAGTGTCTGAGTGCCGCAGTGGAAGTTCAGACTGCTGTCGTCATGCTTGTGGACTGCAGTGTGCAGAGGGGCTTACACAGTATCACAGCAAATCTGATCTTCACCCTGGGCCACTTGGAATCACAAACCTGTGGCCCTCTCTCAGCGTGGCAGCATTCATTCTCCCACTGCTGCCACTGCCCTGGCTTGTCAACCAGTCAGCCCAGACTGCTGTCACCTTTGCTGAGATTCTAACCTCATCCTCCAAAGCCATTTGCAGCCAGCCTTCCACCGACCATGCTGCTGCACTACAGCAGCTCTGTCCACCAGAACAGACAAAGACAGACTAGTGGAAGACAGGTACAGAGTGATTGGTTAACCTTTTGTACATGATATCGCAACATTTCATTTGGAAATTTGATTTGAATTATTTATTTTCAGGAGGCTTTTACTTTTGCCTTGTGAACAAGCTGTGATGGTCAGTTAGACAGGGAAGGTTGAATTCACTGACGGTGAATTGTACTCCAATGAACGCCTCACGGACTATCCAGACAGGAAGTGACAAAGTTATCTCCCTTCCTGTTCTCCCCCTTCTTGTTGTCATGGGAGCTGAAATGTTGTTTCAGTACCCCAGAGATCACATCCTGTGCAGCATTATTGCTTTTATTATGTACATGCTGCTCACTTCCTGGAAGGAAATGCCAGTAAAAACTGGGAAATAAGAATACTAGTCCAAACTGGTCTTGTATACCTTAAAATGGAACACCAGTAAAACTGGGAAATGAGAGTACTGGTCTGAGCTGATTATTTTACTTTCGGGTTGTGTGTGGGGGTGTGCGTGTGTGTGTGTGGGATACACACTGGAGTTTTCAGCCTGGGGTCAGCAGCTAACTCTAATTGCACATTGCGGTGTGCAATCACAGAAGTGTGAGGTAGTGCATTTTGGTAGGAAGAACATGGACAGAAAATATAAAATAAGGGGTGAAATTTTGAAGAGGGTGCAGGAGCAGAAAGACTTGGGTGTATTTGTGCATAGATCATTGAAGGTGGCAGAACAGGTGGAGAGAGCAGTTAATAAAGCATATAGTATCCTGCGATTTATTAATAGGGGCATAGAGTACAAGAGCAAGGAAGTTATGCTGAATTTATATAAGACACTCATTAGACCTTAGCTGGAATATTGTGTACAGTTCTGGGAACCACCTTGTAGGGAGGATGTGAACACATTGGTGGGAGTGCAGAAGAGGTTTACAAGAATGGTTTCAGGGATGAGAAGCTTCAGCTATGAGGATAGATTAGAGAGGTTGGGATTGTTCTGCTTGGAGAAAAGAAGGCAAAAAGATTTTATAGACATGTTCAAAATCATGAGGGGGCTGGACAGAGTAGATAGGGAGAAGCTGGTCCCACTTGTAAAAGGACCAAGAATGAGAAGGCACAGATTTAAAGTGATTTGCAGAAGGAGCAAATGTTATGTGAGAAAAAACTTTTCGCAGAAGTGGTTCGGGTCTGGAATGCACTGCCTGGAATTGTGGTGGAGGCAGGTTCAATCAAGACATTCAAGAGGGAATTAGATGATTATTAGAATAGAAACAATGTACAAGGGTACGGGGAAAAAGCATGGGCAATGGCACTAGTTCATAATGCTCATTTGGAGAGCCAGTGTAGACGTGATGAGGCGAATGGCCTCCTTCTGCGCCGTTAATATTCTGTGAAGATGTTTCTGTGGTGGTTCAATTGCAGCTGGTACAGTGGACTGTGGCAGAATGAAGGCATTATTCCTGCTGCCAGGATACTGGGCATTGATCTGCATGATTTGGTGTGTATGGTCACAAACTAGCTGGATGATCAGCAGTGGAATTCTTTTTGGTTCCGGTATCAGACGGAGTTGACATGCACAGAGCAATGTGCATGCAGTCTAGACACCCTGGGCATGCCTGCGATCCTAGAGGAGCAGCATACTCACTTCCTCTGCTTGTATCTTGCAAGAGAGAATGGCATGGAGTTAATTATGTTAGCTTTCTCAGCAGTGGATGACAAACTACAAGGTGTTGCAAAAAGATCCCTCTATGGCATGGAATCAGCCAGTCATATAAAAATTAATCACCCACAACTAACTTCATAGCCACAGGCAATGCAATCTTTGTCCAGTTCTGAGATTGCAGTTGTGGCTGCAGCAGATGCCCTCACTGATGGGCAAATGGCTCACACATTGTCCTTGCTGAGTTTTGATAGGGTTCCTGCCCCCTTTTAAATGGTTCGTGGACTTCAGGGTTTATAAAGAACAAAATTACACTGACACAGTGCTTGGATCAAACAAGAGTTGAATGTTTTTTTTATTCACTCACGGGATGTGGGCTTCACTGGCTGGGCCCAGCATTTATTGCCCATCCCAGGTTGACCTTGAGAAGGCGGTGGTGAGCTGCCTTCTTGAACCGCTGCAGTCCATGTGGTGTAGGTACACCCACAGTGCTTTTAGCAAAGGAGTTCCAGGATTTTGACCCAGCGACAGTGAAGGAACGATGATATATTTCCAAGTCAGGATGGTGAGTGACTTGGAGGGGGACTTCCGGTTGGTGGTGTTCCCATCTATCTGCTGTCCTTGTCCCCCTAGATGGTAGTGGTTGTGGGTTTGGAAGGTGCTGTCTAAGGAGCCTTGGTGAATTCCTGCAGTGCATCTTGTAGATGGTACACACACTGCTGCTACTGTGCGTCGGTGGTGGAGGGAGTGGATGTTTGTGGATGTGATGCCAATCAAGCGGCTGCTTTGTCCTGGACGGTGTCAAGCTTCTTGAGTGTGGTGGGAGCTGCACACATCCAGGCAGTTGGGGAGTATTCCATCACACTCCTGACTTGTGCCTTGTAGATGGTGGACAGGCTTTGTGGAGTCAGGAGGTGAGTTACTCTCTGCAGGATTCCTAGCTTCTGACCTGCTGTTGTAGCCACAGTATTTATATGGCTAGTCCAACTCAGTTTCTGGTCAATGGTAACCCCCAGGACATTGATAGTGGGGGATTCAATGATGGTAATGCCATTGAACATCAAGGGGCGATGATTAGATTCTCTCTTGTTGGAGATGGACATTGCCTGACACTTGTGAGGCGCAAATATTATTTGCCACTTGTCAGCCCAAGCCTGGATATTGTCCAGGTCTTGCTGCATTTGGACATGGACTGCTTCAGTATCTGAGGAATCAGAACATTGTGCAATCATCAGCGAACATCCCCACTTCTGACCTTATGATGGAAGGAAGGTCATTGATGAAGCAGCTGAAGATGGTTGGTCCAAGGACACTACCCTGAGGAACTCCTGCAGCGATGTCCTGGAGCTGAGATGACTGACCTCCAACAACCACCTTCCTTTGTGCTGGGTATGACTCCAACCAGTGGAGAGTTTTCCCCCGATTCCCAATGGCTCCAGATTTGCTGGGGCTCCTTAATGTCACGCTCTGTCCAATGCTGCCTTAATGTCAAGGGCAGTCACTCTCACCTCATCTCGGGGTTCAGCTCTTTTGTCCATGTTTGAAACAAAGCTGGAATGAGGTCAGGAGCTGAGTAGCCCTGGTGGAACCCAAACTGGGCATCAGTGAGCAGGTTATTGCTAAGCAAGTGCCGCTTGATAGTACTATTGATGACCCCCTCCATTACTTAACTGATGATCAAGAGTTGACTGATGGGGCGGTAATTGGCTGGGTTGGATTTGTCCTGCTTTTTGCGTACAGGACATACCTGGGCAATTTTCCACATTGCCGGGAAATGCCAGTGTTGTAGCTGTACTGGAAAAACTTGGCTAGGGGCATGTCAAGTTCTGGGGCACATGTCATCAGTACTATTGCCGGAATATTGTCAGGGTCCATAGCCTTTGCAGTTTCCAGTGCCTTCAGCCGTTTCTTGATATCACGTGGAGTGAATTGAATTGGCTGAAGACTGGCACCTGTGATGCTGGGGACCTCCGGAGGAGGCTGAGATGGATTATCCACTCTGCACTTCAGGCTGAAAATTGTTGCAAAAGCTTCAGCCTTATTTTTTGCACTGATGTGCTGGGCTCCTCCATCATTGAGGATGGGGATTTTTGTGGAATCTCCTCCTCCAGTAAGTAGTTTAACAGTCCACCACCATTCACAACTGGATGTGGCAGGATTGCAGAGCTTAGATCTGATCCGTTGGTTATGGGATCACAGCTCTATCACTTGCTGCTTATGCTGTTTGACGTGCAAGTAGTCCTGTGTTGTAGCTTCACCAGGTTGACACCTCATTTTTAGGTATGCCTGGTGCTGCTCCTGGCATGCCCTCCTGCACTCTTCATTGAACCAGGGTTGATGGTAATGGTAGAGTGGGGGATACGCTGGGCCAGGAGGTTACAGATTGTGTTTGAGTACAATTCTGCTGCTGCTGGTGGCCCACAGCCATCATGGATGCCCAGTCCTGAGTTGCTAGATCTGTTCAAAAACTATCCCATTTAGCATGGTGGTAGTGCCACACAACACGATGGAGTGTATCCTCAAGGTGAAGGTGGGGCTTTGTCTTCACAATGACTGTGCAGTGGTCACTCCTACAGATGCTGTCATGGACAGATGCATCTGCAGCAGGCAGGTTGGTGAGGATGAGGTCAAGTATGTTTTTCCCTCTTGTTGGTTCCCTCACAACCTGCCGCAGACCCAGTCTAGCAGCTATGTAATTTAGGACTTGGCCAGCTCGGTCAGTAGTGGTGCTACTGAGCCACTCTTAGTGATGGATATTGAAGTCCCCGCCCAGAGTACATTCTGCACCCTTGCCACCCTCAGTGCTTCTTCGAAGTGGTGTTCAACATAACAGGAGCCCTGATTCATCAGCTGAGGGAGGGCGGTACATGGTAATCAGCAAGAGGTTTCCTTGCCCATGTTTGACCTGATGCCATGAGACTTCATGGGGTCCGGATTTGATGTTGAGGACTCCCAGGGCAACTCCCTCCTGACTGTATACCACTGTGCCGCTACTTCTGCTGGGTCTGTCCTGCCTGTGGGACAGGAGATACCCAGGGATGGTGATGGTGGTGTCTCGGACATTATCTGTAAGGTATGATTCTGTGAGGATGACTATGTCAGGTTGTTGCTTGACAAGTCTGTGAGACAGTTCTCCCAATTTTGGCACAATCCTCCAGATATTAGTAAGGGGGACTTTGCAGGGTCGACAGGGCTGAGATTGCCGTTGTCATTTCCAGTGCTTAGGTCGATGCCGAGTGGTCTGTCCAGTTTGTGACTTTGTGACGGTTTGTACAACTGGCTTGCTCAGTCATCTCAGTCAACCACACTGTGGATCTGGAGTCACATGGAGGTGAGGCCAAACCAAGTAAGGATGGCAGATTTCCTTCCCTAAAGGGCATTAGTGAACCAGATGGGTTTTTACAACAATCAACAATGGTTTCATTAGACTTTTAATTTTAAGTGAATTCAAATTCCACCATCTGCCATGGCAGGATTCAAACCTGGATCCCCAGAGCATTATCCTGGGTCTCTGGAAAACTAGTCCAGCGACAATACCACTACACCATCGCCTCCCCCTACTGAACCCACTAATACCCCTAATACAGATACTTCTATGATTAATGGAAATAACAGGAAAAACCCCAAAATTAAAACAACACGTCCTCAGTACAAAACCTCCTGTGGCCGGCTGAACCTAACACCCCAAATCCCAGCGAACCCAAAGTCACCACGGTTTAGTTTAAAACTTACAAAGCGTAGACAAAGTATCACATCTGGTCCCAAAAACTTCCGAAACCTTCTCAGACCAATGTTACTACGATATAGATGAAAAAAAACCCCACTTGATGCCAGGATTTTGTCCTCGTCGGGTGGGTGGGCGGGCGGGAGCGGTTGGGAAGTCGACCTCCGCCCGCAATCGGGCCGCGACTGCCCACTAAGGTCCACCCCAGTGTGAAACACATGCTGCAGCGCTGCCTATGTGTCAGGGGGAGGAGGGTGAGCAGGGGGAACTTTGCGCACACGCACAGGAAATGCTCCCTGCAGCAGAGCTGCCTCAAACAGATGAAGATGTAAAAAAAAAATTAAAACAAGGAATTTTAAGGTGTTAAAAAACATGTCCCCCTGTGACACACGAGGTGACATGTCTTTTTAACACCTTCAAATACTTTGTTTTTAATTTTTCATACCAATTTCTAACATTTTAAAAAACTTTGTCTTAAATGATGGATCGAAACCTCATGCCGCCCGTGGATGAGGTTTCGCAAAAAAAATGCAAAGGCCACTTGGCTTTTTCACCTGCCTGCCAAATGTAAGAGGCTGGATGGGCAGTGAAAAATTTAATTCAGTTAGGTTGTTGATTGCCTAAAAAGGCCTGTTAATTGTCGGCGTCATCACACATCATATTATGTGCGTTTGGGTCAGGCATGTGTCTGCCCAACAAGCAGACAATTCTGGCCTTACAAATCACCGGCAAAAACACCACGCTTTTACCCCAAACCCTTACAGAATCCTCAGACCAATATCACTACAATTTGGCTGAAACCATTTACAATTCCCAACACAACTGGTCTGTCTGGTGTTGATTGTAGGTCCTAAGCCAAGGTGACCGGCCCTCACCCTTCTCCCAGTTGCAGCAAAGAAACTCTGATATGCTTGCATTTTTAAAATAATTTAGTTCAGGCCTATCATAAGAACTAGGAGCAGGAGTCGGCAATTCAGTCCCTCGAGCCTGCCCCACCATTCATTATGATCATGGCTGATCTCATTTTGGCCTCAACTCCAATTTCCCGCCCCTCTCCCCATAACCTTTCAACCCGTTACTAATTAAAAACCTGCCTATCTCCTCCTTAAATTTATTCAGCGTCCCAGCATCCACTGCACTCTGAGGTAGTGGATTCCACAGATTCACGACCCTTTCAGAAAAGTAATTCCTCCTCATCTCTGATTTAAATCTACCTCCCCTTAGCCTAAAACTATGGCCTCTCATTTTATAATGCCCCACAAGGGGAAACATCTGCTCTACGTATACTTTGTCTATCCCCTTTAACATCAATTAGATCTTCTCTCATCTTTCTAAACTCTAGCAAGTTTAGACCTAAACTGCTCAATCTCTCCTCATAAGACAAGCCCTGCATCTCTGGAATCAATCTAGTGAATCTCCTCTGAACCGTCTCCAATGCAAATACATCCTTCCTCAAGTAAGGGGACCAAAACTGTGCACAGTACTCCAGGTGTGATCTCACCAATGCCTTGTACAGTTGCAACACTTCCCTATTTTTATACTCTATTCCTTTAGCAATAAATGCCAAAATTCCATTTGCCTTCCTGATTACCTGTTGTATCTGCATATTAGCTTTCAGTGATTCATGCACCAAGACACCCAGATCCCTCTGCACTGAAGCATTCTGAAATTTCTCTCCATTTAAACAATAAGTCGCCTTTTTATTCTTCCGGCCAAAATGGATAACCTCACACTTATCCATGTTAAACTCCATCTGCCAAATTTTGGACCATTCACCTAACCATATCAATTTGTAAATTTCTTATTTCTTCATTGGAAATTACTTTCCCACCTATTGTGGTGTCATCTGCAAATTTAACTATCCCTGAATCCAAGTCATTAACGTAGATTGTAAATACTTGGGGCCCAAGGGCTGAACCCTGTGGCACCCCATTAGTTACAGCTTGCCATCCAGAAAAAGACCCATTTATCTCGACTCTCTGCTTTCTGTTGGTTAGCCTATCCTCTATCCAAGCTAATATATTACCCCTAACTCCGTGTGATCTTATCTTGTGTATTAATCTTTTGTGCGGCACCTTATCAAAGGCCTTCTGGAAGTCCTACATCTACAGGATCCCCATTATCCACTTTGCTTGTCACATCTTCAAAGAACTCTAGCAAATTAGTCAAACACGATTTACTCTTCATAAAACCATGCTGACTCTAATGGATTGCATTTTGACTTTCCAAATGCCCCATTACTACCTCCTTAATAATGGATTCCAACAATTTCCCAACAACAGATGTTAAGTTAACTGGTCTATAGTTTCCTACCTTCTGCCTCCTCCCTTTTTGAATTAGGATGTTATATTAGCATTTTTCCAATCCACTGGAGTCTTTCCAGAATCCAGGGAATTTTGGAATATTATAGCCAATGCATCCACTATCTCCTTTGCCACTTCCTTTAAGACCCTGGGATGTAGGCCATCAGGTCCCAATATCTTGCTCAGTACTTTTTCTCTAGTGATGGTAATTGTTCTAAGTTCCCCCTTCTCTGTACCCTCTGCATTACCTGTTACTACTGGGGTGGTACTAGTGTCCTCCACTGTGAAAACTGAGGCAAAATATTGATTAAGGGTCTCTGCCATTTCTGCATTCCCCACTATTAACTCCCTAGTCTCGCCCTTCAAGGGACTAACATTCACTTTAGTTACTCTCTTTCCTTTTATATACTTGGAGAAGCTTTTGCTATCAGTTTTTACATTTTGCATTAGTTTTCTTTCATAATTTACCTTTGCTCTTTTTATTATTTTTTTAGTAACTCTTTGTTGATCTTTAAAAGTTTCCCAATCTTCCAGCCTGCCACTGACCTTTGCAATTTGATATACCTTAGTTTTTGCCTTTAAGTTATCTTTAACTTCCTTGCTTAGCCATAGATGCTTTTTCCCCCTCACACCATCTTTGTTCTTCTTTGGAATATATTTTACTTGGGAGGAATTGAATATCTCCTTAAACATCTGCCACTGTTCATCAACTATCCTACCTTGTAGTCTTCCTGCCCAGTCCACTAGGACCAAATCTGCCCTCATACCTATGTAGTTACCTTTGTTTAACTCCAGAACACTAGTGTGGGACTCAGGTTTCTCGCTCTCAAACTGAACTTGAAATTCTTTAATGCTATGATCACTCTTCCCTCGAGGATCCTTTACTATGAGATCATTAATTAATCCCAACTCATTAAATAAAACCAAATCCACAATAGCCTGCTCCCTGGTTGGTTCCACAACATATTGCTCCAAGGAACAATCTCTAATACACTTTATGAACTCTCCCTCAAGGCTACCCCTGCCAATTTGACTAGTCCAGTCTATATGCATATTAAGATCACCCATGATTATTGCCGTGCCTTTCTTACATGCTCCCAGTATTTCCTGGTTTAAATTGTGCCCGACTGCTAAACTACTGTTTGGGGACCTATAGATTACTCCCACTAGGGACTTCTTTCCCTTGCTATTTCTTATTTCTACCCAGACTGATCCTATGTTTTGCTCTCCAGTGCCTATATCATTCCTCACTGTAGCACTGATCTCTTCCTTTACTAACAAAGCTACACCACCTCCTTTTCTTTCCTGCCTATCCTTCTGAAACACTGAGTACCCTTGGATATTCAACTCCCAAACCTGTTCTCCCTGTAACCACGTCTCAGTAATCACCACCAAATCATACCTATTTATCTCTAATTGCGCTGTTAACTCATTAGTTTTATTCCGAATGTATGTGCATTCAGATACAAAGCCTTTAAGTTTGCCCTATTGTCAATTTTCCCTACTCTTATATGATTCTTTGGTGCAATATGGTGTTCACACACTCTGTCGCTTCCTTTCACTTTTTGATAGCAATCAGCCTCGTCACTAACCTGCACTCTTACCCTCTCCTTAAACTTGGATTTTTTGTATTTCCATGCAACTGAACCCTCCCCCCCACGATTTAGTTTGTGATTCGCCAGGACACTGGTCCCAGCGTGATTCAAATGGGGCCTGTCCGAACGGAATAGTTCCCTCTTTCCCCTGTACTGGTGCCAATGTCCCATGAACTCGAACCCATTTCTCCCACACCAATCTTTGAGCCACGCATTTACCTCTTTAACCTTATTGACCCTGTGCCAATTAGCTCGTGGCTCAAGTAGTAATCGGGAGATTATTACCTTTTTGGTTCTGCTTTTTAATTTAGCTCCTAGTTGCTCATATTCCCTCAGCGGAACCTCTTTCCTCCTTCTACCTATATTGTTGGTACCTACGTGGACCATGACAACTAGATCTTTCCCCTCTAACTCCAGTTCCTCTGCAGCCCAGATGAGATCTCCTTAACCCTGGCACCAGGTAGGCAACACAGCCTCTGGGACTCTCGATCCTGGGTACAGAGAACAGTATCTATTCCCCTAACTATACCATCTCCAATTACAAATACATTTCTCTTTTCTCCCCCGACTTGAATGGCTCCCTATACCACGGAGCTTTGGTCAGTTTGTTCATCCTCCCTACAGTCCCCGCTCTCATCCACACAGGGAGCAAGAATCTCAAACCTGTTGGATAAGGGCAAGGGTTGAGGCACCCGCAGTGCTACTCCCTGGATCCCTTTACCTGCTTCACTCATGGTCACGCCCTCCAGTCCCTGACTACTGGCTGAATTTAAGGTAGTTAATCTAAAGGGTGTGATTGTCTCTTGAAACACAGTGTCCAGGTAACTCTCCCCCTCCCTGATGTGGCGTAGTGTCCAAAGCTCAGACTCCAGCTCATCAATTCTGAGCTGGAGTTCCTTGAGCAACCAACACTTGCTGCAGATGTGGTCAGCAGGAACCACAATGGGGTCCACCAGCTCCAACATGATGCAGCTACATTGCCTGGCTCTGCATCTCTATTTTATTTAATTGAGTTTTTCAATTTGTTTTTAAATTTCCTACTGGTCTTTAGCTTATCAATCTATAAAATATTTCTCCTATTTACCTTTAATCTGAAAGCAAATTAGAATAGAGATTCAATTGGAACTCGCTCTCTCTGCTGGGTTGAAGCTGAAGTGTTAGGTCTCCGATCCTGGGCCCCAGTAGTCACCCTTAATCTGAAATCAACTTAGAATAGGTAGTTCAAACAAACAGTTACTTACCAACCAATGAACTTATGGTTTTCCTGTGATGCCACTCCTTTTTTTTACACTCAGCGACGGTGACTGCAGAGGACACTCCTCTTGCTCTCTTCTCTAGCTGCTGCTGACTGCCTGTCCCAGGGTCCTCCTCTCACACTCTCCTCTAGGTGCTGCTGACTGCCTGACCCAGGGTCCTCCTCTCACACTCTCCTCTAGGTGCTGCTGACTGTCCCAGGGTCCTCCTCTCACACTCTCCTCTAGGTGCTGCTGACTGCCTGACCCAGGGTCCTCCTCTCACACTCTCCTCTAGGTGCTGCTGACTGTCCCAGGGTCCTCCTCTCACACTCTCCTCTAGGTGCTGCTGACTGTCCCAGGGTCCTCCTCTCACACTCTCCTCTAGATGCTGCTGACTGTCTGTCCCAGAGTCCTCCTCTCACACTCTCCTCTAGCTGCTGCTGACTGCCTGTCCCAGGGTCCTCCTCTCACACTCTCCACTAGGTGCTGCTGACTGCCTGACCCAGGGTCCTCCTCTCACACTCTCCTCTAGGTGCTGCTGACTGCCTGACCCAGGGTCCTCCTCTCACACTCTCCTCTAGGTGCTGCTGACTGCCTGACCCAGGGTCCTCCTCTCACACTCTCCTCTAGGTGCTGCTGACTGTCCCAGGGTCCTCCTCTCACACTCTCCTCTAGGTGCTGCTGACTGCCTGACCCAGGGTCCTCCTCTCACACTCTCCTCTAGGTGCTGCCTACTGCCTATCCCAGGGTCCTCCTCTCACACTCTCCTCTAGGTGCTGCCTACTGCCTATCCCAGGGTCCTCCTCTCACACTCTCCTCTAGGTGCTGCTGACTGACTGTCCCAGGGTCCTCCTCTCACACTCTCCTCTAGGTGCTGCTGACTGACTGTCCCAGGATCCTCCTCTCACACTCTCCTCTAGGTGCTGCTGACTGTCTGTCCCAGGGTCCTCCTCTCACACTCTCCTCTAGGTGCTGCTGACTGTCCCAGGGTCCTCCTCTCACTCTCTCCTCTAGGTGCTGCTGACTGACTGTCCCAGGATCCTCCTCTCACACTCTCCTCTAGGTGCTGCTGACTGCCTGTCCCAGGGTCCTCCTCTCACACTCTCCTCTAGGTGCTGCTGACTGTCCCAGGGTCCTCCTCTCACACTCTCCTCTAGGTGCTGCTGACTGTCCCAGGGTCCTCCTCTCACACTCTCCTCTAGGTGCTGCTGACTGTCCCAGGGTCCTCCTCTCACACTCTCCTCTAGGTGCTGCTGACTGTCCCAGGGTCCTCCTCTCACACTCTCCTCTAGGTGCTGCTGACTGCCTGATCCAGGGTCCTCCTCTCACACTCTCCTCTAGGTGCTGCTGACTGCCTGTCCCAGGGTCCTCCTCTCACACTCTCCTCTAGGTGCTGCTGACTGTCCCAGGGTCCTCCTCTCACACACTCCTCTAGGTGCTGCTGACTGTCTCAGGGTCCTCCTCTCACTCTCTCCTCTAGGTGCTGCTGATTGCCTGTCCCAGAGTCCTCCTCTCACACTCTCCTCTAGGTGCTGCTGACTGCCTGACCCAGGGTCCTCCTCTCACACTCTCCTCTAGGTGCTGCTGACTGTCTGTCCCAGGGTCCTCCTCTCACACTCTCCTCTAGGTGCTGCTGACTGCCTGACCCAGGGTCCTCCTCTCACTCTCTCCTCTAGGTGCTGCTGACTGCCTGACCCAGGGTCCTCCTCTCACACTCTCCTCCAGGTGTTGCTGACTGCCTGTCCCAGGGTCCTCCTCTCACTCTCTCCTCTAGGTGCTGCTGACTGCCTGACCCAGGGTCCTCCTCTCACACTCTCCTCTAGGTGCTGCTGTCTGTCCCAGGGCCCTCCTCTCACACTCTCCTCTAGGTGCTGCTGACTCCCTGTCCCAGGGTCCTCCTCTCACACTCTCCTCTAGGTGCTGCTGACTGTCCCAGGGTCCTCCTCTCACACTCTCCTCTAGGTGCTGCTGACTGTCCCAGGGTCCTCCTCTCACTCTCTCCTCTAGGTGCTGCTGACTGCCTGTCCCAGGGTCCTCCTCTCACACTCTCCTCTAGGTGCTGCTGACTGTCTGTCCCAGGGTCCTCCTCTCACTCTCTCCTCTAGGTGCTGCTGACTGTCCCAGGGTCCTCCTCTCACACTCTCCTCTAGGTGCTGCTGACTGTCCCAGGGTCCTCCTCTCACACTCTCCTCTAGGTGCTGCTGACTGCCTGTCCCAGGGTCCTCCTCTCACACTCTCCTCTAGGTGCTGACTGTCTGTCCCAGGGTCCTCCTCTCACACTCTCCTCTAGGTGCTGCTGACTGTCCCAGGGTCCTCCTCTCACACTCTCCTCTAGGTGCTGCTGACTGTCCCAGGGTCCTCCTCTCACACTCTCCTCTAGATGCTGCTGACTGTCCCAGGGTCCTCCTCTCACACTCTCCTCTAGATGCTGCTGATTGCCTGTCCCAGAGTCCTCCTCTCACTCTCTCCTCTAGGTGCTGCTGACTGCCTGACCCAGGGTCCTCCTCTCACACTCTCCTCTAGGTGCTGCAGACTTCCTATCCCAGGGTGCTCCTCTCACACTCTCCTCTAGGTGCTGCTGACTGCCTGTCCCAGGGCCTCCTCTCACACTCTCCTCTAGATGCTGCTGATTGCCTGTCCCAGGGTCCTCCTCTCACTCTCTCCTCTAGGTGCTGCTGACTGTCTGTCCCAGGATCCTCCTCTCACACTCTCCTCTAGGTGCTGCTGCCTGTCCCAGGGTCCTCCTCTCACACTCTCCTCTAGGTGCTGCTGACTGTCCCAGGGTCCTCCTCTCACACTCTCCTCTAGGTGCTGCTGACTGTCCCAGGATCCTCCTCTCACACTCTCCTCTAGATGCTGCTGACTGTCTGTCCCAGAGTCCTCCTCTCACACTCTCCTCTAGGTGCTGCTGACTGCCTGTCCCAGGGTCCTCCTCTCGCACTCTCCTCTAGATGCTGCTGACTGCCTGTCCCAGAGTCCTCCTCTCACACTCTCCTCTAGGTGCTGCTGACTGCCTATCCCAGGGTCCTCCTCTCACACTCTCCTCTAGGTGCTGCTGACTGCCTGCCCCAGGGTCCTCCTCTCACACTCTCCTCTAGGTGCTGCTGACTGCCTGTCCCAGGGTCCTCCTCTCACACTCTCCTCTAGGTGCTGCTGACTGCCTGTCCCAGGGTCCTCCTCTCACACTCTCCTCTAGGTGCTGCTGACTGCCTGTCCCAGGGTCCTCCTCTCACACTCTCCTCTAGGTGCTGCTGACTGCCTGTCCCAGGGTCCTCCTCTCACACTGTCCTCTAGGTGCTGCTGACTGTCTGTCCCAGGGTCCTCCTCTCGCTCTCTCCTCTAGATGCTGCTGACTGCCTGACCCAGGCTCCTCCTCTCACACTCTCCTCTAGGTGCTGCTGACTGCCTGTCCCAGGGTCCTCCTCTCACACTCTCCTCTAGGTGCTGCTGACTGTCCCAGGGCCCTCCTCTCGCACTCTCCTCTAGGTGCTGCTGCCTGTCCCAGGGTCCTCCTCTCACACGCTCCTCTAGGTGCTGCTGACTGCCTGTCCCAGGGTCCTCCTCTCACACTCTCCTCTAGGTGCTGCTGACTGCCTGCCCCAGGGTCCTCCGCTCACACTCTCGTCTAGACACTGCTGACTGCCTGACCCAGGGTCCTCCTCTCACACTCTCCTCTAGGTGCTGCTGACTGTCCCAGAGCCTCCTCTCACACTCTCCTCTAGGTGCTGCTGACTGCCTGACCCAGGGTGCTCCTCTCACACTCTCCTCTAGGTGCTGCTGACTGCCTGTCCCAGGGCCCTCCTCTCACACTCTCCTCTAGGTGCTGCAGACTTCCTATCCCAGGGTGCTCCTCTCACACTCTCCTCTAGGTGCTGCTGACTGCCTGTCCCAGGGTCCTCCTCTCGCTCTCTCCTGTTGTTCCTGCTGTTCAAATGTCCCACCGTTAGTGCTCTAAGTTTATTCCACGCATAGTTTCGTCAGATGTGATCAAATCATGCTGGCTGAAACATTACAGGGTTTTTCCATGGGAGATATATCCCAGATAAATATTCTCAGTTGTCACTGAATGAACAATTCTCCTGCTGTTTGAGGCAAAAGAGTATTAGCACCTGGGCTGATGAAGGTTTGAATGACCCTCCTCCTCTCTCTGATAGGAACCAGTCATTGTACTGGGATCTGGCATTGCAACTATCATTTGTGGTGCAGCCCTTAGGGGCATTACCCTTCCCTGAGTGTATTGTATTGATAACATGTCCCTTGAGCCATCAGGGTGGATGATCAGACTCTTAATTGTCCTCGTCAATAGCAGATAATAGCATTTCCCTAGTGCCACAAACACTCTGATAGCAGTCAGTCAATGTCCAAACCCTTTTGACGTGCCCCTGTTTTTTCACAGACTGTCTGAATTAACCCTTTGCCGCCCAGTCCTATGCTGCTGGCTGCAGCCGCGATTTTGTCTTTTATAATTCTAAAACATGAGGTCATCACATGTCCGTGGGTCTGGACTTTTTTTATTTCATAAACTTCCCAGTTGGAGGCGATTCCGATCCTACAGGTTCAGGTCAAAGAATTACTCCCTGAACACCATGGGCGAGTGTGACCCCTGCTCATAGTGCATGTAGTGACTTGGGCCTGTAGCTCTCCAACGTTATTGATCACGTGAAGTGCATTTACACATAATTACTTCAAAGATGTTTTAGATTGCTTCATATTTGCCCCTCTCTGAGCTATTTGCCCCAGTCCTCAATGTACCTAGTTTCTGCTCTCTAATATTTTATCTTGGTGCCCAACCTCCAGCCAAACTCTTCCCCCACAGCATTTGTTAATCTTCCCATGAGGTCATTGGTCCCAGACCAATTAAGGTGCAACTGGTCAATCTCAGACAGATCTGTCCCACCACAGAGCTGGTCCCAATGGTCCCAGGAATTTGAAGTCCTTCCCACTGCTAAAATGTTAATCCTACTGTTTTGATACCCTTCTAATGCCCCTGCAATGACATCAGCCACCCCTCAAGCTCAGAATCTCAAGCTCAGGCAATGGAGGCATTTGCTGCAGGTGTGGTTATTGAGGGCACATGGACTGTGCCTGGAGTCGAGAGTTTCTACATCCTGGATTTCCCACAAGGGACAGGAATTGCAGACCGCTGATCTCAGCTCTCCAAAATTTTGTTTAAGCGACGATCCACTTGCATTATAAAAATTTTTAGTTTACTCTTATTTATTATTCATGTACTATTTATGTGTAACAGAATATTTTAATGTAAAGCAATTTGGATCCTTTTAACAGTATCCTCTGTTTCATTAATTTTATCCCCTGAAACTAATAAATTGCTGTGATTATTCATACATTTGCTGATTTATATTTGTCACTTGGTTTAAATGACTTAGCACCTTCACCCTCTCTGCATCAAATTCCCACTCTGGCCAAATTCCTGTTGTCGCTGTGTAGCATGCTGATCAATTCTCACCAAGCTCTGTGCTTAAAGCTTCATGCAATTTTTATATATGCCAGTGTTGGTGCTTTTATAGCAGAGCACTTTCTGTTAGACAAAGCTCACCTGTACAATGGCCTCTCATAACATTCAGTGCTGTCTGGTTGTGGGAGGCAGAAAAAAGTTGATCTTGTGTTAATACCAAGTTGTGTTTCCAACCAGGGAACTGGAGACCCAACCCTGCTCCACGGACACATTCTGCCTTCAACCAGACTGATGGTGCTGACTCTTTGAACCTCCGTGCAGCTGGTAAGTCAGCGCTGTGACTTTACTCCTTCTTGAACACTGCCTTTGAACAAAAGTCCCCACACTTGCCCACACTACTGCCCTGAGTTAAAATCAGGGCGATAGCCTTTTGGGAACATTACTAGAATCTATCGGCAGAGACAGATGATTGAGCATTTGGACATGAATGAGCTGAAATGAGAGTCAATATCCATTTGTGAAGGGCTGGTCATGGCTGAGTACTTTGGTGACATTTTTTGAGAGGGTCACTAACATTGGTGATATTTTCCGAAAGGACTTCAGGAAAAGTATCCGATAGAGCTCCACGCAAGAGATTGTTAGCAAAGAAGTCCACATGGATTTAGAGGCATCTTTCTGACACCCACCTCCTGTGAAAGAATTTATAAAGAGGTTAAGATCTGGAATGCACTGCCTGTGTGTGTGGTGGAGGCAGGATCAATCCAGGCACTCGAGAGAATTGGATTCCTATCTGAAAAGGAAGGATGTGTAGGTTACAGAGAGAAGGTGGGGGAATGACGCCAGGTAAGTTGCTCCTTCGGAGAGCCAGCACAAACTCCACAGGCCAAATGACCTCCTTCTGTTCTGTAATAATTCTCTGAATTCTGTAGGCAAGATTTTAACTGATTCAAAAACCATCTTCTTACAATGAGTTAATTGTTTAAAATTTGTTGGTGGGTTGTGGACGTTTCGGGCCAGGCCAGCATTTATTGCCCATCCTAACTGCCCTTGTTCAGAGGGCAATTAAGATTCAACCACAGTGTTGTGGGTCTGGAGTCACATGTAGGTCAGTTCAGCAGATTTCTTTCCCTAACGAACATATGAAATAGGAACAGGAGTAGGCCATTCGGCCCCTCAAACCTGCCCCAACATTCAATAAGATCATGGCTGATCTGCCCCAAGCCTCAACTCCTCTTTCGTGCTAGCTCATTGCCCTCAACTCCCCGATATTTCAAAAATCTATTTACCTCCTCTTTACACACTTTCAGTGAACTAGCCTCCACATATCTCCGAGGTAGAGAATTCCGGACATCCACTACCCTCGGAGAGAAGAAATTCCTTTGCATCTCAGTGTTAAATGAGTGTCCCCTTATTCTGTAACTTATTCCCCCATTAGTGGAAACATCTCAACATCGATCCTGACAAGCCCCATCGGAATCCTGTACGTTTCAAGAAGATCACCCTTCTTTTTCTTAAAATCTAATGAATAAAGGGATAATCTGTTTAGCCGTTGTTGATAAGTCAACCTCTTCATCCCAGGAATTGGCCTAGAGAATCTCTTTTGAACTGCCTCCAATGCCAGTATATCCTTTCTTAAATACGGGAATACAGTACTCCAGCTGCAGCCTCCCCAACACACTGTACGGTAGTAACAAGACCTCCCTATTTTTAAACTCCAATCCCCTAGCAACACAGGCCAAAATTCCATTTGTCTTCTAAGTTATTTGCTTAAGAAGTGCATAACTTCCCCATTTCACAACAAACGAATGAAAATAACATTTGCCCAGCCTGTATCCCATATCGCAACAAAACATTCCCTTCAATTCCTTGTCCCAAAACCTTTCCATCTATGACTCCAGCACCCTCCTTCCTTCATTATACAAATGCTGACCATACCATCAGGCAGCTTGCCCTCACTCTTTGGAATTTCTTCACTAAATTCTTTCCCCCGCTGCTTTTCTCCCCACTTTTAAAATACCGCTCAAAACCAACCACAAGCTCCTCACTCCAGGGTTCATTATCATTTGTGGATACAGCTAGTTCTTGAGTTTTTTGTCTAAGGTAACTTTGAGCAGCAGCAGATGAATGGGCAAGTGTAGGTTGGAGGAGGTCTAGGAAATAGGATGTCGATTTTGTGGAAGAGATGAGCTGTGTGAGGACATGGGAGAAGAAATTACAAGTGTTGGTGGGTCATGGCTGGAGTGAATGAGGAACTGCTCAAAGTTGGGAGCAAGGATAGAGAAGGAGACCTATCAGCAGGGACAGCCATATTGATGGCCCCAGTCTTGGAGACAAAGAAGCCCATAAACAAAGGGGTTTGAAGAGATGGTTAATGATGGTGAAGAGGAGCCGAGTGTCAACTCTCTGTGGACATTACCTCTTCAATTCTGTTGTGCTGAACCTTTTATGAAAACCATTCACTTTGTTATGGGGGATGTGGAGGCTGAGTGAGGTCAGCCTTTCTATGACTCTTGCAAACACTGATGCAGTTTATTTCACCCAGGTTGGCAGAATCCAACTACACGAATTATCACTACTCCCTCCCACATGAGTGAAACTACCCCAGTGAGGGAACACACAGAAGGTGAGTGTTAGCAATGGGCTTCTGATTAATCCCAATGAAGGGGATGATTGAAATAGAATGCTGAACCTTTGAGTAAGAACAATGGAATACCAGTCAGAAGCCGTCATGATCTGACAATATAAAAGAATAAAATTAAAAGGAGTATTTGTAATTCAAGTATGAGGAAAAATTAAATAGACTGGGCCTTTATTCTCTGGAGTTTATAGGAATGAGCGGTGATTTCATTCAAATATACAAAATCATTACAGGCTCAACAAGGTAGATGCAGGAAGAATGTTTCCCCTGGCTGGTGGGGGGAATCTCAAACCAGGGTACACAGTCTCAGAATAAGGGCAGGCCATTTATTATTCATTTACCATTTATGTATACCAGATTTTTTTAATGTAAGCAATTTGGATCCTTTTAATAATACCTCTGTTTAGTTAATTTTATTTATATCCCCTGAAACTAATTAATTGCTGTAATTATTCATACATTTGCTGATTTATATTTCTCACTTGGTTTAAATGACTTAGCACCTTCAACTTCTCTGCATCAAAGTCCCACTCTGGCCAAATTCCTGTTGTCGCTGTGTAGCATGCTGATCAATTCTCACCAAGCTCTGTGCTTAAAGCTTCAAGCAATTTTTATATATGCCAGTGTTGGTGCTTTTATAGGAGAGCACATTCTGTTAGACGAAGCTCACCTGTACAATGGCCTCTCATAACATTCAGTGCTGTCTGGTTGAGGGAGGCAGAAAGAAGTTGATCTTGTGTTAATACCAAGTTGTGTTTCCAACCAGGGAACTGTAGACCCATTCCTGCTCCACGGACACGTTGTGTCTTCAACCAGACTGATGGTGCTGACTCTTTGAACCTCCGTGCAGCTGGTAAGTCAGCGCTGTGACTTTACTCCTTCTTGATCACTGCCTTTGAACAAAAGTCCTCACACTTAACCACACTACTGCCCTGGGTTAAAATCAGGGTGATAGCCTTTTGGGAACATTACTAGAATCTATCGGCAGAGACAGATGATTGAGCATTTGCACATGAATGAGCTGAAATGAGAGTCAATATCCATTTGTGAAGGGCTGGTCATGGCTGAGTATTGTGGTGACATTTTTTGAGAGGGTCACTAACATTGGTGATATTTTCCGAAAGGACTTCAGGAAAAGCATCTGATAGAGCTCCACGCAAGAGATTGTTAGCAAAAGGTCCACATGGATTTAGAGGCACCTTTCTGACACCCACCTCCTGTGAAAGAATTTTTAAAGAGGTGAAGATCTGGAATGCACTGCCTGAGTGTGCGGTAGAGGCAGGATCAATCCAGGCACTCGAGAGAATTGGATTACTATCTGAAAAGGAAGGATGTGTAGGTTACAGAGAGAAGGTGGGGGAATGACGCCAGGTAAGTTGCTCCTTCGGAGAGCCAGCACAAACTCCACAGGCCAAATGACCTCCTTCTGTTCTGTAATAATTCTCTGAATTCTGTAGGCAAGATTTTAACTGATTCAAAAACCATCCTCTTACAATGAGTTAGTTTTTAAAAATTTGTTGGTGGGTTGTGGACGTTTCGGGCCAGGCCAGCATTTATTGTCCATCCTAAATGCCCTTGTTCAGAGGGCAATTAAGATTCAACCACAGTGTTGTGGGTCTGGAGTCACATGTAGCTCAGTTCAGGTAAGGACAGCAGATTTGAGTCCCTAAAGAACCTAGGAAATAAGAGCAGGAGTAGACCATTTGGCCCCTCAAACCTGCCCCAACATTCAATAAGATCATGGCTGATCTGCACCAAGCCTCAACTCCTCTTTTGTGCCAGCTCCTCATTGCCCTCAACTCCCTGATATTTCAAAATCTATTTACCTCTTCTTTACATTCTTTCAGTGATCTAGCCTCCACAACTCTCCGAGGTACAGAATTGCAGACATTTACTACCCTCAGAGAGAAGAAATTTCTTTGCATCTCAGTTTTAAATGAGTGTCCCCTTAATCTGTAACTTATTCCCCCATTAGTGGAAACATCTCAACACCGATCCTGACAAGCCCCGTCGGAATCCTGTACGTTTCAATAAGATCACCCCTCATTTTCCTAAACTCTAATGAATAAAGGGATAATCTCTTTAGCCGCTGTTGATAAGTCAACCCCTTCATCCCAAGAATCGGCCTAGAGAATCTCTTTTGAACTGCTTCCAATGCCAGTATGTCCTTTCTTAAATACGGGGACCAAAACTGTGCTCAGTGCTCCAGGTGCAGCCTCACCAACACCCTGTACAGTAGTAACAAGACTTCCCTATTTTTAAACTCCAAACCACTAGCAATACAGGCCAAAATTCCATTTGCCTTCTAAATTACTTGCTTCAACTGTATGCTAACTTTTTGTGTTTCATGCACAAAATCACCCAGATCCCTCTGCATTTTTTTGGAGTCTTTTGCCATTTAAATTATAGTTTGTCTTTTGATTTTTCCTACCAAAGTGCATGACCTCACACGTTCCTACATTAAACTCCAGCTGCCATGTTTTTGATGGGTGATTAATGATCGGTTTAGCGACGGATTAGTGATGGGCTTTTACAACAATTGACAATGGTTTTGTGGTCATCATCAGACTTTTAATTCTAGATTTTCATTGAATTCAAAATCAAATTTCACCATCTGCCATGCTGGCTTTCAGGAAAAATAGCCCAGTGACAATACCACTACACCACTGCCTCCCCTATAAACCCAGTGAGTACGGGTAAAGGGAAGACCCTCTTATTAGCTGGATGTGACAAGTGGCGTTCCTCCACAATCTGTACCAGGGGATTTAGGACAAGGAAGAGTGTGTTGAATTTTTCCTCAGTGGAGGGGTTAAGGGAGAGCATTTTGTTGAGCAAGGTTGGTGGCGAGAAGGTGCAGGAAGGATTACTTGATTGGAAGGACATAACTTCCCAATTTCACAACAAATGAATGAAAATAACATTTGCCCAGCCTGCTCCCATATTGCATCAAAACATTTCCTTCAATCCTTACTCCCAAAATTTATCCTTCTATGACTCCAGCACCCTTCTTTCTTCATTGTACAAATGGTGACCATTCCATCAGGCAGCTTGCCCTCACTCGTTGGAACTTCTTCACTAAATTCTTTCCTCTGTTGCTTTTCTCCCAACTTTTAAAATGCCGCTCAAAACCAACCACAAGCTCCTCACTCCAGGGTTCATTATCATTTGTGGATACAGCTAGTTCTTGAGTTTTTTGTCTAAGGTAAGGTTGAGCAGCAGCAGATGATGAATCAAGTGTAGGTTGGAGGAGGTCTAGGAAATAGGATGTCGATTTTGTGGAAGAGATGAGCTGTGTGAGGACATGGGAGAAGAAATTACAAGTGTTGGTGGGTCATGGCTGGAGTGAATGAGGAACTGCTCAAAGTTGGGAGCAAGGATAGAGAAGGAGACCTATCAGCAGGGACAGCCATATTGATGGCCCCAGTCTTGGAGACAAAGAAGCCCATAAACAAAGGGGTTTGAAGAGATGGTTAATGATGGTGAAGAGGAGCCGAGTGTCAACTCTCTGTGGACAATACCTCTTCAATTCTGTTGTGCTGAACCCTTGATTAAAACCATTCACTTTGTTATGGGGGATGTGGGGGCTGGGTGAGGTCAGCCTTTCCATGACTATTGCAAATGCGTGAGGCTCTGTTTGACCTAACTCGGGTATCATCATCAATCAGTCAGAAGATGCAGCTTACGTAGTGGAGGTTTTGGTTGCTTGCAGGAGAATGGAGGTGATTCGTTCAGTTTAAAATACTGATGCAGTTTATTTCACCCAGGTTGGCAGAATCCAACTCCACAAATTGTAACTACTCCCTCCCACATGAGTGAAACTACCCCAGTGAGGGAACACACAGAAGGTAAGTGTTAGCAATGGGCTTCTGATTAATCCCAATGAAGGGGACGATTGAAATAGAATGCTGAACCATTGAGTAAGAACAATGGAATACCAGTCAGAAGCCTTCATGATCTGACAATATAAAAGAATAAAATTAAAAGGGGTATTTGTAATTCAAGTATGAGGAAAAGTTAAATAGACTGGGCCTTTATTCTCCAGAATTTAGAGGAATGAGCGATGATTTCATTCAAATATACAAAATTCTTACAGGCTTGACAAGGTAGATGCAGGAAGGATATTTCCCCTGGCTGGTGGGGGCAATCTCAAACCAGGGGACACAGACTCAGAATAAGGGCAGGCCATTTATTATTCATTTACCATTTATGTATACCAGATTTTTTTATTGTAAGCAATTTACATTACCTTTTAATGCTATCCTCTGTTTAGTTAGTTTTATTTATATTTCCTGAAAATAATTAATTGCTGTGATTATTCATACATTTGCTGATTTATATTTGTCACTTGGTTTAAATGACTTAGCACCTTCAACTTCTCTGCATCAAATTCCCACTCTGGCCAAATTCCTGTTGTCGCTGTGTAGCATGCTGATCAATTCTCACCAAGCTCTGTGCTTAAAGCTTCAAGCAATTTTTATATATGCCAGTGTTGGTGCTTTTATAGGAGAGCACATTCTGTTAGACGAAGCTCACCTGTACAATGGCCTCTCATAACTTTCAGTGCTGTCTGGTTGAGGGAAGCAGAAAGAAGCTGCTTTTGTGTTAATACCAAGTTGTGTTTCCAACCAGAGAACCGGAGACCCAACCCTGCTCCACGGACACATTCTGCCTTCAACCAGACTGATGGTGCTGACTCTTTGAACCTCCGTGCAGCTGGTAAGTCAGCGCTGTGACTTTACTCCTTCTTGAACACTGCCTTTGAACAAAAGTCCTCACACTTAACCACACTACTGCCCTGGGTTAAAATCAGGGCGATAGCCTTTTGGGAACATTACTAGAATCTATCGGCAGAGACAGATGATTGAGCATTTGGACATGAATGAGCTGAAATGAGAGTCAATATCCATTTGTGAAGGGCTGGTCATGGCTGAGTATTGTGGTGACATTTTTTGAGAGGGTCACTAACATTGGTGATATTTTCCGAAAGGACTTCAGGAAAAGTATCCGATAGAGCTCCACGCAAGAGATTGTTAGCAAAGAAGTCCACATGGATTTAGAGGCATCTTTCTGACAACCACCTCCTGTGAAAGAATTTATAAAGAGGTTAAGATCTGGAATGCACTGCCTGTGTGTGTGGTGGAGGCAGGATCAATCCAGGCACTCGAGAGAATTGGATTCCTATCTGAAAAGGAAGGATGTGTAGGTTACAGAGAGAAGGTGGGGGAATGACGCCAGGTAAGTTGCTCCTTTGGAGAGCCAGCACAAACTCCACAGGCCAAATGACCTCCTTCTGTTCTGTAATAATTCTCTGAATTCTGTAGGCAAGATTTTAACTGATTCAAAAACCATCCTCTTACAATGAGTTAGTTTTTAAAAATTTGTTGGTGGGTTGTGGACGTTTCGGGCCAGGCCAGCATTTATTGCCCATCCTAAATGCCCTTGTTCAGAGGGCAATTAAGATTCAACCACAGTGTTGTGGGTCTGGAGTCAAATGTAGGTCAGTTCAGGTAAGGACAGCAGATTTGAGTCCCTAAAGAACATAAGAAATAAGAGCAAGAGTAGACCATTTGGCCTCTCAAACCTGCCCCACCTTTCAATAAGATCATGGCTGATCTGCCTCAAGCCTCAACTCCTCTTTTGTGCCAGCTCCTCATTGCCCTCAACTCCCTGATATTTCAAAAATCTATTTACCTCCTCTTTACATTCTTTCAGTGATCTAGCCTCCACAACTCTCCGAGGTAGAGAATTCCAGACATTTACTACCCTCAGAGAGAAGAAATTTCTTTGCATCTCAGTTTTAAATGAGTGTCCCCTTATTCTGTAACTTATTACCCCATTAGTGGAAACATCTCAACATCGAACCTGACAAGCCCCATCGGGATCCTGTACGTTTCAATAAGATCACCCTTCATTTTCTTAAAATCTAATGAATAAAGGGATAATCTGTTTAGCCGCTGTTGATAAGTCAACCCCTTCATCCCAAGAATCGGCCTAGAGAATCTCTTTTGAACTGCCTCCAATGCCAGTGTGTCCTTTCTTAAATACGGGGATACAGTACTCCAGGTGCAGCCTCCCCAACACACTGTACAGTTGTAACAAGACCTCCCTATTTTTAAACTCCAATCCCCTAGCAACACAGGCCAAAATTCCATTTGTCTTCTAAGTTATTTGCTTAAGAAGTGCATAACTTCCCAATTTCACAACAAACGAATGAAAATAACATTTGCCCAGCCTGTATCCCATATCGCAACAAAACATTCCCTTCAATTCTTTGTCCCAAAACCTTTCCATCTATGACTCCAGCACCCTCCTTCCTTCATTATACAAATGCTGACCATTCCATCAGGCAGCTTGCCCTCACTCTTTGGAATTTCTTCACTAAATTCTTTCCCCTGCTGCTTTTCTCCCCACTTTTAAAATACCGCTCAAAACCAACCACAAGCTCCTCACTCCAGGGTTCATTATCATTTGTGGATACAGCTAGTTCTTAAGTTTTTTGTCTTTGGCAGCAGCAGAAGATGAATGGTCAAGTGTAGGTTGGAGGAGGTCTAGGAAATAGGATGTCGATTTTGTGGAAGAGATGAGCTGTGTGAGGACATGGGAGAAGAAATTACAAGTGTTGGTGGGTCATGGCTGGAGTGAATGAGGAACTGCTCAAAGTTGGGAGCAAGGATAGAGAAGGAGACCTATCAGCAGGGACAGCCATATTGATGGCCCCAGTCTTGGAGACAAAGAAGCCCATAAACAAAGAGGTTTGAAGAGATGGTTAATGATGGTGAAGAGGAGCCGAGTGTCAACTCTCTGTGGACATTACCTCTTCAATTCTATTGTGCTGAACCTTTTATGAAAACCATTCACATTGTTATGGGGGATGTGGAGGCTGAGTGAGGTCAGCCTTTCTATGACTCTTGCAAACACTGATGCAGTTTATTTCACCCAGGTTGGCAGAATCCAACTACACGAATTATCACTACTCCCTCCCACATGAGTGAAACTACCCCAGTGAGGGAACACACAGAAGGTGAGTGTTAGCAATGGGCTTCTGATTAATCCCAATGAAGGGGATGATTGAAATAGAATGCTGAACCTTTGAGTAAGAACAATGGAATACCAGTCAGAAGCCGTCATGATCTGACAATATAAAAGAATAAAATTAAAAGGAGTATTTGTAATTCAAGTATGAGGAAAGATTAAATAGACTGGGCCTTTATTCTCCAGAGTTTAGAGGAATGAGCGATGATTTTAATCAAACATAGAAAATTCTTAAAGGCTCGACAAGGTAGATGCAGGAAGGATATTTCCCCTGGCTGGGGGGGCTCTAGAACCAGGGTACACAGTCTCAGAATAAGGGCAGGCCATTTAGGACTGAGATGAGGAGGAATTTCTTCAGTCAGAGGGTGGTAAACCTTTGGAATTCTCTTACCCCAAGGGGGCTGTGGAGGCTCAGCCTTTAATTATATTTAAGACTGAGATCTTAAAAACATCAAGGGATATGGGTATAGTGCAGAAAAACGGTGCAGAAGCAGATGATCAGGCATCATCTCACTGAATGGAGGAGCGGGCTCGATGGTCCGAATGGTCCTGCTCCTATTTCTTACATTCTTATGTTAATGGGCAAAACTGTAATAAATGGATTTTAACGTAGGCAAATATGAGGTTATCCACTTTGGACCAAGGAAGGTTTGAACAGAGTACTTTTAAATGGTGCAAAGCTAGAACAGAGAATATCGAAAGGGGCTTAGTTGTCTCTCTATATATATAATTAAAATGTGATGGATAGGTACAGAAGATAATCAAAAAAGTGCATGAAATATTGGCCTTTATATCTAGAAGGCTAGAATATAAGGGATGCAACATAGGAAAAGGAGGCCATTTAGCCCCTTGAGACTGTTCTGCCATTCAGTGAAATCATAGCTAATCTGCGATTTAACGCCATATATCCGTCTTTGTCCCATACAATTTGAACAACAGAAGTCTATCGATCTCAGATTTAAAATTCGGAATTGGCTCAGCATCAACTCGCATTTCCAGAAGACAGTTCCAAACTCTACCGCCCTTTGTATGTAGAAGCTTTTCCTAACTTCACTCCTGAAAGGCCCGGTCCTAATTTTTGGACTATGGTGGAATCTTCTGGTGGCAGGCAGGGAAGTCGGCATGATTCCTGCTGGGCAGCGGGACCTCTGCTGTCCAGCTCATTAATTATGTATCCGTGAAGTGCACGGTGAATCTCGTGGTGGGGCAGGAAGTCATCAACCCTGTGTGACCTCGTGAGGTCGAAGGTCCTGCCGCCATACTTAAACGGCATCCGGACAGTCATTCACTCACTGCTGGCCAAGAGTTTTGCATTAATCCTCCAGAACCCTTGCAGGCGCAGCTTGCATTGGAGAAGCTGGCTGATGTCAGCGACCACACCCCGGGCATACAAAGGTTCCTCCGGCATTGCCTTTCACTCATTTCTAGATAAGACCACCGCCTGTGAAACGGCCATGGTTGGGCCAATGCTCAATGTTGCAGTGGACCCTATTCACCAGCATCTTGGCCTTCTAGAGGCCCTGCCGCCTTTTGTTGCTCAGGCCCTTGCTCCTCCTAGCCCAGTGCCAACCTGCGAAGGGCCCTTCCTTCTCATCTGGATGAGAGCCATATGCAAGAAGCCTGTCTCTGACACTATTCCACTTGCCTCCACCATCCTCGAGACTCTATACAGAGACCATCGCCTTGGCAGCATAGAAGACCAACAGTAAGATTCTTTGTCAGCCATGGCCATTCACCCAGGAGGATGGAGGTTTGGAGTTGCGAGTTGTCTACCATCCACCAGCTCTGCCTCTTGAAGGCATCTACCTGCCTCTGACTGCAGCTGATGGCACACGACACAGAATGAACAACAGCTCCACACCTTGCTGGGATCTCGATGTTATGAGACCCATGTGTCGGGAACAAACCTGCTGCAATGTGGGCTTCACCAAAGAGAGGAGAACACAACTGAGCATGGTTGACATCCAGTTGCCTCATTATTATTAGGGTGTTCCTTTAGTCGGTCACTTCTGCTGACACTGAACTCCACCCACCTGAAAAGACCCTCCTCCCACTTGGTGGGATCTCATTAACTGAGTAACTCTCTCTCTCCCCCTTCCCTGGACACTCTCCACCCCACCAATCGCCCCCGCCCACTACCCAGACTCCTGGCAAACCCCAACCCTGCTCTTCCACAGAGATACTACCCCCACCCCACCCCCACTTAGCCGGCCCCCTGTGTCCAGTCTCGGTGCAGGTTTTGCTACCAGCACTTGAAATGGATGAAGTTATGTGCGGTCCCCAGGAAGACAGAGGTGGCATCTACTGACCTCAAAGTTGTGGAAGAGGTGAAGCCAGCCAGTTGCATGATACTTGTATACAGTCATAAAAATGAATGTTGTAAATTCTAGCTGATGGGAAACTTCATTTGGAGGGTGAGCTTAACTCCAGTGAGGTGGCCTTTTGATGAACATGCATGAGGTGCTAATGCACGCAATTAGGATTCTCGACATAGTTCGTTGGGAAGCTCGACCCACCTTTAACCTGCCCTGAAAGTTGGGAGAACAAAATTCAAAGAGTTTATCCTACTGTTGGGAAACAGATTTTTTCCCGCCACGATTCCCACTCTTGGCAGGAGCGGAAGATTCCACCCAATGTCCTCTTATCCCAGATATCCACTAGTGGCTTGGCATATCCTTCACTTCACCATGATTATCAAGCCAGGGAACCAACCCTGGCTCAATGTGGAGCTTGGGGGAGCATGCCAGGGGCAGCACCAGCCACAATCTGGTGAAGCTACACACAGGTTAAAGAGTGGAAGTATCTTGCGATTGACAGAGCTAAGCGATCCAACAAACAACGGATCAGATCAAAGCTCTGCAGTCCTGCCACATCCAGTCATTTATTTACTTCTTTCACAGGGTGTGGGCGTTGCTGCCTAGGCCAGCACTTATTGCCCAACCCTAATCGTCCTCGAATGAACCATCTACTGTAGGTGTTGTTAGGGAGGGAGTTCCAGGATTTTGACTCAGCGACAGTGAAGGAACGGTGATATTTCCAAGTCAGGATGGTGTATGACTTGTGGGAGAACTTCCAGGTGGTGGTGTTCCCATCTATCTACTGCCCTTGTCCTTCTAGGTGGCAGAGTCTATGCATTTGGAAGGTGCTGTCAAAATGGTAGTGGACAAATAAACAACTAAAAGGAGGAAGCTTCACAAATATCCCATCCCAATGATAGATGAGCCCAGCACATCAGTGCAAAAGATGAGGCTGAAGCATTTGCAATCATCTTCAGCCAGAAGTGCCGAGCGGATGACCCATCTCAGCCTCTTCTGAGGTACCCCGCATCACAGGTGTCAGTCTTCAAACAATTCAATCCACTCCACATGATATCAAGAAGGCTCTGGACCCTGACAACGCCCTGACTGTGGGACTGAATTCTATTCTCCAGAATTAGTTGTGCCTTTAGCCAGGTTGTTTCAGCACAGTTACAAACACAGTGCCAAACCCGACGAAATAACATTCATGCCACATATCAGGCAATGGTGAGCTGAGAGTGACTGCCCTTGATATCAAGGCAGCATTTGACCAAGTGTGGCATCAAGCAGCCCTAGAAAACCTGGAGTCAATGGGAATCAGGGGGAAAACTCTCCACTGCTTGGAGTCATACCTAGCACAAAGGAAGCTGGTTGTGATTGTTGGAGGTCAGTCATCTCAGTTCCATGACATCACTGCAGGAGTTCCTCAGGGTAGTGTCCTAGGCCCAACCATCTTCAGCTGCTTCATCAATGACCTTCTGTCCATCATAAGGTCAGAAGTGGGGATGTTCGCTGATGATTGCACAATATTCAGCACCATTCGTGACTCCTCAGATACTGAAGCTGTCCATGTCCAAATGCAGCAAGACCTGGACAATATCCAGGCTTGGGCTGACAAGTGGCAAGTAACATTTGCGCCACACAAGTGTCAGGCAATAACCATCTCCAACAAGAGAGAATCCAACCATCGACCATTGACATCCAATGGCATTACCATTGCTGAATCCCCCACTATTGACATCATGGGGGCTTACCATTGACCAGAAACTGATAAATATTATGGCTACAAGAGCAAGTCAGGGGCTAGGAATCCTGCGGTGAGTAACTCGCCTCCTGACTCCACAAAGCCTGTCCACCATCTATAAGGGACAAATCAGAAGTGCGATGGAATACTCCCCAGATGCCTGGATGAGTGCAGCTCCAACAACACTCAAGAAGCTTGACATTGTCCAGGACAAAGCAGCTCACTTGATTGGTACCATGTCCACAAACATTCACTCTCTCCATCACCGACGCACAGTAGCAGCAGTGTGTGTACCATCTACAAGATGCACTGCAGGAATTCATCAATGCTCCTTCAACAGCACCTTCCAAACCCATGACCACTACCATCTAGAAGGACAAGGGCAGCAGATAGATGGGAACACCACCAGCTGGAAATTCCCCTCCAAGTCAACAATCTTGACCTGTCCCTGAGCACCTTCCAAATCAGAAGACCCTATCCTAACAGGTGTGACAGCCTCCTGGTACAAAGCATCCAGGTAGCTTTCCTCATCCCTGAGGTGTCGCAGTGTCCACAGATCCTCCTCCAGCTCAATGACCCTGAGCTGAAGCTCAAGCTGCAGACATTTACTGCCGACACGTTTGCCCTGAATAACATTGGTATCCAGGAGCTCTCACATGCTGCAGTCATGACACATCACCTGTCCTACCATACTTATGTGCTTTAGTTACTTACTAATTTTTTTTAAAATTCATTCATGGAATGCGGGCAGCACTGGCTAGGCCAGCACTTATTGCCCATCCCTAATTGCTCTTGAGAAGGTGGTGGTGAGCTGCCTTCTTGAACCACTGCAGTCCCTGTGGTGTAGGTTCCGGGCATTTAAGAGGCAACCACATTGCTGTGGGTCTGAAGTCACATGTAGGGCAGACCAGGTAAGGACAGCAGATTTCCTTCCCTAAAGGACACCAGATGGGTTTTTTTACGACAATCAACAATGGTTTCATGGTCATCATTAGACTTTTAATCCTAGATTTTTATTGAATTCAAATTCCATCATCTGCTGTGGTGGGATTCAAACCTGGATCCCCAGATCATTACCCTGGGTCTCTGGATTAGTGGCCCAGTGACAATACCACGACACCATCACCTACCCTAAAAATTTATTCAATTATTTATTTTCTTTTATATATTTATTAATCTTATTACAAATTCCTGTACTATTTTAAACCTTAGGAATTGAATAGACCTTGACCACTTACAGATACTCAACAACCAGCTAGATTATTCCCTGTAGCAGAGCAAGAACCAGTTCCTACAGGGTGAAAGAGTTGGAAAAAGCAAAGGAGCACCTCCCTCCCCTCCTCACTGAACTCCCTCGGTTCACCAAACTCCCTCACTCCACTAAGGTTGCACACTCAGTGCTGGTCACACTGAGAATACCTGAATTTATATGTTCTAAACAAAGGGACTAGCTGAGTCTCCAGATCCTCTTTTTACCCCCACTGCTAGGTGGTAGCTACTGTCTCTGAGTCCTTTTTTCACCCACTCTTCTAGGTGGTGGTTACGGCTCCTGGGCCCTCTCTACACACTGGCACTGAAATTCATATACCACATTACTCATTTGTGTCATAGGTAGAATGTCTTTTTGGCTTGACGGCAGCATCCTGTTGCTGGTGAACACCACTCGCGTTGCCATTGCATAGTAGCAGCGTGACAGAGCTAGCTTCACCTCCAAGATGCAGAGTGCCTTTGATGCCCCTATTTCAGCATCAAGCTTGCATGGTGAGCAAATGGCTCAGGCCCTATTTACAAGGTCACCTAACCTCCTACCCCTCACATATTTCTGATATGTGGATAATACATTTGCTATGTTTAAATCCACAGTTGCATGCAATAATTTCCTTACATGTCTTAATGGGCCCCATCCTGCACTCAAATCGACCTTTGAAATGGAGCAGTTAAACGAACTCCCTTTCCTCGACGTTCTAGTTGAGAAATCTACCAGGGGGTTCTCTACCACGGTCTACCGCAAGCCTACCTGTATTGGTCAATATACACATTGGGATTCTTACAGTTCCACACGCTATAAGATTGATCTTATCGGCAACCTTGTAAACTGGGTCCAAGCCACTTGCTCTTCATGCAAACTTGATGCTGAAATAGGGGCATCAAAGGCATCCTGCAGAATAATGGCTACCCTGATCAGATCATTTCAATGCATATCACGCAAACTCATGAACAGGCCTAAGGCCATCACTTTCGACCCTGAAAAGTGCCCAGTCTACCTCAGATTACCCTGGAAGGGCAAGGTATCTCAAAAATTTGAGCAACAGGTGAAGCTAGCTGTGTCACGCTGCTACTATGCAGTAGCAACGCGAGTGGTATTCACCACTAACAGGATGCTGCCGTCAAGCCAAAAAGACGTTCTACCTATGACACAAATGAGTAATGTGGTATATGAATTTCAGTGCCAGTGTGACACTAGGTATGGAGGCCATACATCCCAAAGACTGGCAGATCGCATCAAATAGCATGTCCCAGCCGCTGTTTGTAACAGGTAAGGTGCAGACTGTACCCAACCAGCCCATTCTTGCAAAACTCAAAACACAGTGTCCAACATTAGATGTGATTCCGCAATTGGACATTTGCTAAACAATCCTTAATGTGCTAAGAGTTACACTAACAACCAATTTAAGATTGTCAGTCAGACTCACAATATGGTGCATTTTTGTGCACGGGAAGCTACATCTATTAAGACACAGGGCCCTGTTCTTTGCAGATGAAAAGAACATGTATACACGTTGTGTCTGTTTCAGCTAAACAAAATACGTGACAGTCATTCGCTGATTCATTCCTCAGGGCAATGCCTTGACCAATCAAGGTCAGCTGCCTGGTTTAAATTTCAAACAATGCTTGGCAGTTAACTGTCAATCACCATCACTGGTGCATTCTCCGTGGCACCGCCTCTACCAATCAGAGTCCACTTGCTAACCAATCAGCATTCTCTTCACATACACTATTGTTTTACCCTTATATTGGTATTTTTGCAAAGTGTCCTGATGAGTACAAAATGAAAAGCCTCAACATGTCCCTTTTTCCAGCAATACTTAACCTGAATCTCTAATTTCTTTAACAGATGGACAAAGTGGTGCAGTTGTGTTGTGGTACGTATGGACATTTTCTAAACGAACTTTCTCTAAGTAAGGAATAATTCAATTTCATCTTCACACCTCTCCATCTCAAAAATGGTTGCCCCTTTTCCTTTCTCATTTAATGAATCCCAAAGCCCCAGAATTTATCTCTGCTCTTTCAGCCACACAAAGACCAGACATGAAGGCTGAGACACAAACTTACACCACATGGCCTGCAGCGGTTCAAGAAGATGGCTCATCACCACCTTCTCAAGGGCAAATAGAGATGGGCAATATTGCTGGCCTAACCAGCAACATCCACATCCTATGAACAAATAAAAAAAAACATGTTGCCCCTTACCCAGTGTGGTGTTAGGAGCTTCACTCTGGCTCATGAGAACATGAACACTCTGCAGGCAATCTTTGTACCGTTGCTGGTAAAATACACAACTGCCTTCATTTGTGCTGGAGGAAAGAAACATAAGGGCCTTAAAGACTTACAAGAAAATCGCAAGTGTTGAAGGGCCACAACGGATTGTATATTTTCAATGGCATTTTCAGACTCACCCAGAAAACTATGTAAATCAATGATGATTGCATTTCACAGTCCTGCAAAAGTCAATGGAGTTTTGAATGGCTTGCTGCATTTAAGGCCCGGCCCCCACTGCAACAGGGCTGTAGATTTCCATCCCGTATCTTAACTCGCGTTGGATCCCGTTCCCCTACCATCATGTGCTTGCTGGCCTATATTGGCTCCTGGTCAAGCAATACCTTGAATTTTTAAAACTCATCCTTATCTTCAAATTCATCCATCGCTTGGCCCCTCCACATCTCTAATCTCCTCCAACTCCACACCCCCACTGAAATGTCTGTCATCCTCTAATTTGGGCCTCTTGAGCATCACTGATTTCAATAGCTCCAGCTTTGATGGCTGTGCCTTCAGTTGCATAGGCCCCAAGCTGGGGTCATTATTCCCTATAACTCACCGATTCTCTACCTAATGTTCCTCCTTTGAGACGCTCCAGCATGTCATTACTGTCGGGCTCCAGTATCTTCTGCTCCTCGGATGTCCACAATGCGAGCAAGGGTTTGGTGGTAGGTCCTGACTTCTGCACGTCACAGTTATCAGGACGTGTTCTGCACCAGCTGGCATGGGCAAATGATCCAGCTGGCTGGGGGTGGGGGGCACAGAGAGAATGATTCTGGCGGGCTGGGCTTATAATGATACGCTGATGTTTACAATGAGGTTCCTGATGTCTGATGGCAGGGAAACACGTCCCGCTATTGACAAGCTACGCGGATGATCGCAAACTGGTTTCATGACGTTGTGAAACTGATTTTTGGCCTTCTCGCCATATTGTCCACTCAAGCCACCGAACACAGCCGATGCCAGCGGGCACGGACTATTCCGCCCACAGTATACCCCATTGAATTCCCTAGCCTCTCACATACACTGTACCCTATTCAACTCCCCGCCCTCTCACACCGTACCCCATCCGACTCCCCATCATCTCACGCTCACACTCGTTAATCTTTACCCTGTATCTAGCCCCGCGCTGTACCTGCCTTAGCCGATGAGAAAGTGTAGAGGGAGCTGTATTCTGTATCTAACCTGTGCTAGTTTTCTTGAGAGTTGAGGGGGAGTGGAATCTCTTCTGGCACAGAGTTCCCTCTGTAGAGTAAGGCTGGTTCTGAGCAGTAAAGTAACATGTGCCTTGTTTATAAAATCCAACAGGACGCAGACGACGAATGAACAGGCTCCTGCTAACGTGCTGAATATGTACAAGAAGCTGGAACACTTTGTCATCCTCTTCCCTGTCCTTAAAAAGCGCATCAAGCAAAGCATCGTTGATCTGCAAACAGTTGCGGATGACATTGACACATGTCACCGAAATGCTAGCATTGCCACCATTGTGGGCAGTGGCGCTAGTGCAGTGGGAGGGACTGCTGCGATGGTAGGATTACTTGCTGCGCCCTTCACAGGAGGCGCCTCCTTATATTTCACTGGGGCAGCTCTGGTTGGAGGGTTCACCTCTACCACTGCCTGCATCACAGAAGCCTACGCGAACAAGGGCCATCAGAAAAAAGTGGATGAGATTCTTGAGCGGTACAACATCGACAGCCAAGAGCTGATGGAGTCTTTCAAGGGGGCCTACGGTGCCATTGAATGCTTGACTAAACTGAGCCAGGTGGAAATGGCTGCTGGCCTAGCAAAGCGGCTGGGCATCCGTCCCATCTCGGTGGGATATAACAGCTACAGGTTGGTGAGCACAGTCCTGGCCAGGAAGGCACTGGAAGAGATGTCTGTATTGCAGGGACTGGCAACGAAGGTGTCAGCGCTCCTTGGGAGCCTCCAGAGTGGTAATTTCGTGGACAGCATGGGTTATGTCAAGAGCCTGCTGTTTGGCAAGCCACTTGTGGTGACTAATTGTGCCTGGGTGGCGACTGCGGCACTGTCCACAGCCTTTGTGGCATGGGACGTCTACTCCCTGGTAACAGAGACCATGAACCTGCACAAGGGCAACAAGAAGGAGCTGGCTCAGCGGGTACAGAACAAGGCAGAAGAGATCGAAGGGAAACTGAAAATTGTTCAACAGATTTTTGAAGCTTTGGAGCAATTTTTAGAAGAAAGTAATGAAGGGGGAATGTTACAAAACTCTCTGACTACCCCCCCCACAAGACCAATGATCTCCCAACCCACCCTCTAACCGAGGCTTCCAACTTCCTCCCCCAGGCCTCCTATCTCCCTGAAGCCCCTGATTTCCATCCCAAACTCTGATTTCTCACCACCTGAGGCCCCTGATTTCCCCCTTCCCCCAGTGAATTCAATCTCTCAGAATGCCAGCTCTCAGCATCACCCCTTACCTTGGAACTGGACTCCCCCCAACCCCCAGATGCGCTGCTTCAGATGCCCCTACACCCATCATTCCCAGGATGGGTTCCCCCCTCCAGCCCTTGCTCCACAGGTGAGGGTGTGGCCTTCTCCAAATGCATGCACCCAACCGGAGCCAAGCCTATCTTTCAGGATGGCTTCCAAACAGGGAACCTGACAGCAATATCTCACACATACACTCTCTAAGTTACATTTCACAGTGGGGTGCAGGATCCACGTCTTCCAGGTTTCACACACTCTCCGGATCCCAGTCCACCTTCCTAAGAATCAAGACAAAAAGAAAAAGTAAAAAAGAGAGGCAGCCTGAAGGAGGAAAGTGTTGGAGACCAACAGTTAAGGAGCATAGACCTGAAGGAGTTTGGGGTGGAGCAGCAGAGGGGAATGACCTTTCTATCAATGGGAACAGTTTCTCTTGATCCACTCTGTCCAGACCTCGATGCCAACATTCCATTTGCCTTCCCTAATCACTTGCTGTACCTGCAAACTAACTCTGATTCATGTACCAGGACATCCAGATCCCTCTATTCCACAGGGTTCTGCAATCTCTCTCAATTTAAATAAAACGCTGCTTTTCTATTCTTCGTACAAAAGTGGCTAAGTTCACATTTTCCCACATCATACTCCATTCTTCCCACTCACTTAACCAACCTATATCGCTTTGCAGACCCTAATGTCCTCGCCACAATTTGAAAAAGGTGGCACTATCTCCTTTATGAAGCATACTGAGGTACTGCTCCTGACTCATTGCGACATACGAGTGATGTCCCCAGTAGACCTTTTCTGGAAAGGGTACTTCAAAGGAGAATCCACCCCTTTCTCCAGAGTTTCTGCTCTCTGCCTCCTCCTCTGTATGTCCTGCTCATGTTTCAGAGCAAGGGCGCAAGATTTCAATAATCTACTAATTTTAGGTTTTTATATTAATTAGGACTAACATTTTGCGATCTAATATTAACCCCACTTTAAACAGACTAGCCTAAATTCTTGCCTGCTGAGAGGTAATTGATCAGGCTGCTAGCAATGTGCAGCTGCAAGACTCAAGGTTGTTGGTACTGTGTGAAGAACTGTTTTGCTGAGAAGAGTTGGCTTGTCTGGAGTAAGTTCACAGAAACTCTGGTAGTATTGAGGAGGCAGGGAGGCTGCAGAAGGATTTGGACAGGTTAGGAGAATGGGCAAAGAAGTGGCAGATGGAATACAAGGTGGGCAAGTGTGAGGTCATGCACTTTGGTAGGAAGAATAGAGGCATAGACTATTTTCTAAATGGGGAGAGAATTCAGAAATCTGGAGTGCAAAGGGACTTGGGAGTCCTAGTCCGGGATTCTTTTAAGGTTAACTTGCAGGTTGAGTCGGTAGTTAGGAAGGCAAATGCAATGTTGGCATTTATTTCGAGAGGACTAGAATATAAAAGCAGGGATGTGCTGCTGAGGCTTTATAAGGCTCTGGTCAGAGCACATTTAGAATATTGCGAGCAATATTGGGCCCCGTATCTCAGGAAGGATGTGCTGGCCCTGGAGAGGGTCCAGAGGAGGTTCATGAGAACGATCCCAGGAATGAAAGGCTTAACATATGAGGAACATTTGAGGACTCTGGGTCTATACTCGATAGAGTTTAGAAGGATGAGGGGGGATCTGATTGAAACTTACAGAATACTGAAAGGCCTGGATAGAGTGGACGTGGGGAAGATGTTTCCATTAGTAGGAGAGACTAGGACCCGAGGGCACAGCCTCAGAGTAAAGGGAAGACCTTTTAGAACAGAGATGAGGAGAAATTTCTTTAGCCAGAGAGTGGTGAATCTATGGAATTCATTGCCACAGAAGGCTGTGCAGGCCAGGTCATTGAGTGTATTTAAGACCGAGATAGATAGGTTCTTGATTGGTAAGAGGATCAAAGGTTACAGGGAGAAGGTGGGAGAATGGGGTTGAGAAACTTATCAGCCATGATTGAATGGCGGAGCAGACTGGATGGGCCGAATGGCCTAATTTCTGCTCCTAGGTCTTATGGTCTAACCCATTTGTCTCAAAGACAAGGCCAAACAAATCTCAGCATGAATCCCTCCATATAGTGATGAAGGCTAGCACCAACACACATTTACCTTTTAATTAGAATAGTTTTTTTAACATATTGATCATTTGTTATTGATTAAGCCATTTAAAACCCATCTGGTTCACTAATGTCCTTTAGGGAAGGAAATCTGCTGTGCTTACCTGGTCTGGCCTACATTTTTTCTGTTTTGCCCCGAGACATTGCTTAATCCTGGTATGATAGCTTTCAGGACATACATGACCAAGTGCGTGAAGACATCTCGAGAAGCTCAAATTGCCATTTTATGGAATAAAGAGGCAACATGTCATTTGTACTTCTAATTCACGTATCATCTAGAGATAACATAGCATACAAGGAATGCACACCTGTTTTCAGTTACTGGATACATGACTTGAGCCATGAAGGTGGGGAGAGAAAGCTAGTGACCTCACTGCTGACCAACTGAAAGGGTTAATACAAGCTATGTCTAAATGTGGCACAAGGACTTTCAGCACAGTCATCACCATCACTATGGTGACAACTTTCCTGAAGACACAGCTCAAACCGGGATGAAAAGAATGACTTTGATTGTGCTGATAGCCTTTGGGGGTCAATCCATGCTGCCTTCACTACCTTTTGTTAAACATATTTACCCTTCTTGCTTAATAAATTCTACTTTGATTCACTACACCTGGTTGCTTCCATCATTTGTTTGTACTTTGTAGGTCAGCTGAGAGATCCAAATAAATTGTGGATTTGGGATACAAAGTTAAATTGACTAAAGACACCAGCATCCCTAAATTTTAATCAGGTCCAAATTCTTACAACCACTGGCCTTTACCTATGCAAAGCAATGTTATTTTCCACCTTTTTGTGGTCAGAAAAGCCCTCCAGCTTGCTCTAGAACATCACTGCAGTGCTTCCAAATGATTTGCCTAAACAAAACTAATACAAAAGTACCTCAGCTGAAACTGTTTGAGTGATTGTTTAAATAACCACAGATTAGGGCCCATTTTGCTTTATAATGTGTGAATAAGGAAACCACAACCTGTACATGCACTGACCAATTCTGGTATCCTGGCGCTGCATCAGTCTGTTTGCATCGATGACTTCATGCCAGTCCACTTCATTAACATTGCATGGGCTATGCTGGAAGTGGGACTTGCTCCACAACTGAATTTCACTCCCACAGTTCCAGCGCCAAGTCCCATAGAAAGGAAATGTAATCAATAGCTGGCAAAGTCTGTCCACTGTTGAAAGCCAGATGCTGATATGAAGAACAAAAATATTGTGCTTTATTAGAGCATTTTTAATAAAATTCAGGACTGACATTGAATACCTCATCTCATTTTAGACTGATAATTTGCTTTGTACAGACATCAGAAAAACGTCACCAAATTACATGGGCAGGATTTTAGATGGAGGTGGTTGCGTCAATCCCTCCCCGCCACACCAATACCCAACCCCAGACCACAGCTTAAAAGTTGGGAGCACGGCCAGGAAGTTGAGTAGGATTTCCAGCCGTCAGGTTGTTAATTGGCTTAGGATGAGATTTACAGCCCTAAATATCCTCCTGGAATCTTTTATTAAGGAGGTTATAGCAGGGCACTTAGAAAATCTCAATGTCATCAGGCAGATTCCACATGGTTTTGTGAAAATTTATTGCAGTTATTTGAGGAAGTAACAAATATCAAGGATAAAGGGGAACCTGTGGATGTGCTATACTTAGATTTTCAGAAGGCATTTGACATGGTGCCACATCAAAGGTTACTGCGCAAACTAAGGGCTCATGGCATTGGGGGTAACATATTAGAATGGATAGAGGATTTTTTAGCTAAGAAGCAGAGAGTAGGCATAAATGGGTCATTTCCAGGCTGACAAGATGGGATCAGTGCTCGGACCTCAGTTTTTTTACAGTTTATATATAAATGCTTTGGTTAAAGGAATGAAGATATGGTTGCTCAATTTTCCGATGACACAAAGGTGAATATTTAGTAATTGTTTAAGGTTTAGTATCTGGTGAGTATCTAGTAAGTGTTTAAGGTTTATTTTATTCCTAAGGTTTAGGATAAAGTAGGAACTGTACTTTTCAGTAAGGTTTATTAAGTAGGATTTCAAAGTTTAAGTGATTTAAAAGTTTAAGGATAAGGCATGGCAGGATAGCTCAGCCAAGCAGAATGCCCATCCTGCGGCATGTGGGGAGTCGTGGACACTTCACTTCTCGTGACCCAGAGGAGCCCATGTGCAGGAAGTGTCACCGGCTGCACAAGCTTGAGCTCCGCGTTTCAGAGCTTGAGCAGCGGCTGGAGTCACTGAGGTGCATCCGTGAGGCAGAGAACTATGTGGATAGCACGTTTAGAGAGGTGGTCACAATGCAAGTTAGGGGCAAACAGGCAGATTGGGAATGGGCGATTGCCAGACATAGCAAGAGAAACAGGCAGGTAGTGCAGGAGTCCCCAGAGGTCCTGCTCACTAACAGGTTTTCCATCCTGGATATTGATGAGAGTGATGGATCCTTGGAGGAGTGCAGCAAGAGCTAAGCCTGTGGCACTATGGGTGGCCCAGCTGTACAGGAAGGGAGGAAGAAAAGGGGAAGGGCAGTACTGATAGGGGATTCTTTAGTTAGGAGAGCAGACAGGCGTTTCTGCAGCTGTCAATGTGACTTCAGGGTGATTTGTTGCCTCCCTGGTGCTCGGGTCAATGATATCACAGAACAGCTACAGGACATTCTTGTGGGGCAGGTCGAACAGCCAGAGGTCGTGGTCCACATTGGTATTAACAACATAAGTAGGAAGAGGGATGTGGTCCTGCAATCGGAATTTAGGGAGATAAGTAGAAAATTAGCAAGCAGGACCTCTAAAGTAGTAATATCCGGATTACTCCCAGTGCCACGTGCAAGTGAGCACAGAAATAGGAAAATGAGACAGATGAATGCGTGGCTGGTGAGATGGTGCACGAGGGAGGGCTTTAGATTCTGGGACGCTGGGACTGGCTCTGGGGGAGATGCCACCTGTACAAGCAGGATGGGTTGCATCTGAACAGAGCTGGGACCGAGTTCCTTGTGGGGTGTTTTGCTAGCGCTGTTAGGGAGGGTTTAAACTAACTCAGCAGGGGTGTGGGAACAAGGAGAGAATATTAGAAAATAATGTCAAGGTGCACGGAATGTTGGGAGAGGCAGATAGCACTAAAATAGAGAATAGAAAGTTAATAAATGGGGTTGGAGTAAGGGAACAAGTAATGAAATCTAATTCAGGGTTACATGGCATGTATGTGAATGCAAGGAATATAGTTAATACAATTGGGGAGTTACAGGCACAGATTGCCTTGCGGGATTATGATGTTGTGGCGATAACGGAGACACGGTTTAAGGAAGGGCAGATCTGGGTGCTAAATATTCCTGGTTACAAGGTGTTCAGAAAAGATAGGAAAGGGAAAAAAGGAGGGGTGGCATTTTTGGTTAAGGACAATGTTGCAGGACTGGAGAAAGAGGATGTGTCAGAAGATTCATGGACAGAATTGATTTGGCTAGAGCTAAGAAATAAGAAGGGTGCAATTACATTGCTCGGTGTAATATATAGACCATCAGCTACTAGGAAGGATATAGAGGAACAAATCTGCAAGCAAATTACAGGGAGGTGTAAACATCATAGAGAAGTTATGAGGGGGGACTTTAATTACTCGTATATAGACTGGGACAGTGGTAGTGTAAGGGGCAGTGAGGGACAAGCGTTCCTAGATTGTGTTCAGGAGAATTTTCAACAGCAGTGAATGTGCAGTCCAACAAGAAAGGCATTGCTAGACCTGGTTCTTGGGAATGAGGTGGGCCAAGTAGATTAAGCGACTGTGGGGGAGCATTTAGGGGACAGTGGTCATTGTATACATAAAGTTTAGGATTACGGTGAAAAAGGATCTTGGGCAATCCAGAGTAAGAATAATCAATTGGCAGAGAGCGGACTTCAATGGGGAAAGATGGGAGCTGGGCCGGATAGATTGGAACCAAAGTTTGATGGGAAAAATAGTAGCTGAACAATGGGCTACCTTCAAAGGAGAGATGGCTTGGGCACAGTCAAGGTATATTTCCCTCAAAAGGAATAAATCCAGAGCTCCCTGGATGACAAAGGGGATAGAAATTAAGTTAAAGAAGAAAAAGTGTGCTAATGACAGGTGTCAGGTAGCAAATACAATTGAGAGTCAAGCTGAATACCGAAGGTTCAGAAGGGATGTGAAAAAGCACATGAGGAGCAAAGGGGGATTATGAAAAAAGACTGACAGCTAATATAAAAGAAAATCCCAAAGTATTCTATTACCACATCAATAGTAAAAGCGTGTTAAAAGGAGTAGGGCCAATTAGGGACCAAAAAGTAGATTTACACATAGAGGCAAGAGGCAAGGCTGCGGTGTTAAATGAATATTTTGCATCTGTCTTTACCTACGAAGTAGATGCTGCCCTGACCATGGTGGCAGAGGAGGAAACTCAGTCACTCGAAGGGTTTAAAATCGATACGGATGTGATATTGGATAAGCTGTCGGTACTTAAAGTTGATAAGGCACTGGGACCAGATGAGATGCATCCAAGAATATTGAAGGAAGTGAGAGTAGAAATTTCAGAGGCACTGGCAATAATCTTTCAATAATATTAGCTTTCCTAATTACTTGCTATGCCTGCAAACTAACCTTTTGTGATTCATGCATGAGGATACTCAGATCTCTCTGAATCTCAGAGCTCTGCAAGCTCTCACCATTTAGATAATAAGCTTCTTTTAATTCTTCCTGCCAAAATGAATGATTTCACATTCACCCACATTATACTCCTTTTGCCAGTTCTTTGCCCACTTACTTAACCTATCTATGTCAATTTGTAGCCTCCTTTACTTTCCTACCTATGGTTGCTAAATTTGCTGATGACACAAAGGAGGTTATCAATTAGTCATATCTCATTACACAAGACCAGGTCTAGTAGAGCAATAACCTTTGATGTGGCACTTTATCAAATGCCTTCTGGAAATCTAAGTATAGTACGTCCATCAGTTCCCCTTTATCCACATGGGACTCCTTCAAAGAACTCCAATAAATTGGTTAAACATGATTTCTCTTTCACAAAACCATGTTGACTCTGCCTGATTGCCTTGAATTTTTCTAAGTGCCCTGCTATACATCTTTAATAATAGCTTCTAACATTTTCCCTATGACAGATGTTAGACTAACTGGCCTATAGTTTCCTGCTTTCTGTCTCTCTCCTTTTTTCAATATTTGCTTTTTTCCAATCTAATGGAACGTTCCCTGAAACTAGGGAATTTTGGAAAATTAAAACCAGTGCATCAACTATCTCACTCACCACTTCTTTCAAGACTTTAGGGTGAAGTCCATCTAGACCTGAGGATTTGTCAGCCCAGAGCCCCAACAATTTGCTCAATACCATTTCCCTGGTGATTGTAATTTTCCCGGGTTCCTCCATCCCTTCCATTTCCTGATTTATATCTATTTCCGGGATGTTACCTCTACAGTGAAGACTGAAGCAGAATACCTGTTTAATTCATCTGCTATCTCCCTACTTTCCATTATGAATTCCCCAGACACACACTCTATAGGACCAATGCACACTTTGTTAACTCTTTTCTTATTTAAGTATCTATAGAAACTCTTACTATCCATCTTTATACGAGCTAGCTTTCTCTCATGCCCTAATTGTTCCCTCCTTACTTATCTTTTTGTCATTCTTTGTTGTTCTTTATATTCTTTCCAATCTTCTGATCTGCCGCCCGCCTTTGAACAATTATATGCTTTATCATTAAGTTTGATACTGTCTTTAACTTATTTAGTTAACCACAGATGGTGGGCCCTCCCCTTGGAGTTTTTATTTCTCTTTGGAATGTATCTATTCTGTGTATTCCGAAAAATCCCTTTAAATGTCTGCCACTCAACTTCTATTGACCAATTCCTTAGCCTGATTTGCCAGTTCTCTTCAGCTAGCTTTGCTTTCATGCCCCCAAAATTGCCCTTATTTAAGTTTAAAATACTAATCTTGGACACACTTGTTTCTCCCACAAAATGAACGTAAAATTCAATCATATTATGATCGCAGCTACTTAGGGCTGCCTTCACTAGGAGGTTATCAATTAATCCTATCTCATTGCTCGATATCAGGTCTAGTAGAGCCTACTGTCTGGTTGGGTCCAGAAGGTGCTGTTCTAAGAAACTATCCTGAAAACATTCTATGAACTCCTCATCTACACTACCTTTGCCATCTGATTTTTCCAGTCTATATGCAGATTAAAATCCCCAAAGATTATTGCTGTACCTTTCTCGCAAGATCCCATTACCTCTTCTTTTAAACTCTGTGCGACTGTGTAGTTACAATTAGGGGGCCTGTTCACCACTCCCACAAGTGACTTCTTGCCTTTATCGTCCCTCATCTCAACCCAAACCGCTCCTACATCCTGGTTTCCTGAACTTAGTTGACCCTGCTCTAATGTGAAGGTTAATTAACGGAGCCACCCCTCCTCTTTTTCCAAACTTGCTGCCCTTCCTAAATGTCATGTACCCTTCAATATTCAGGTCCCAATCTATGTCATCCTGTAGCCATGTATCTGTAATGGCTATCAGATCATACTTATTTATTTCTATTTGTGCCATCAGTTCATCTGATTTGTTTCAAATGCTACGTGTGTTTAGATACAGAACCTTTACTTTTGTCCTTTTATTATATTTGTAGTGTCTAGCCTTATCTGCTGACTTACTTTTAGATTTTACCATAAGACATAGGAGCAGAAGTAGGCCATTCAGCCCATCGAATCTGCTCCGCCATTCAATGAGATCATGGCTGCTCTGATAATCCTCAACTACACTTTCCTGTCTTTTCCCCATAACCCTTGATTCCCTTACTGATTAAAAATCTGTCAGATCTCAGCCTTTAATATAATTAATGACTCAGCCTCGACAGCTCTCTGCAGCAAAGAATTCCACAGATTGACTATTCTCTGAGAGAAGAAATTCCTCTTTATCTCTGTCTTAAATGGGCGACCCCTTACTCTAAGATTATGTTCTCTGGTCCTAGACTCTCCCACAAGGGGAAACAACCTCTCAGCAACTACCCTGTCAAGCCCCCTAAGTATCTTATATGTTTCAATAAGGTCGCCTCTCATTCTTCTAAACTCCAATGAGTACAGGCCCAACCTACTCAACCTCTCCTCATAAGAAAATCTCTCCATACCCAGGATCAACCAAGTAAACCTTCCTTGGACTGCCTCCAATGCCAGTATATTTTTCCTTAGATAAGGGGACCAAAACTGTTCACAGTATTGTAGGTGTGGTCTAATTAATGCTTTGTTTAGTTTTAGCAAGACTTCCCTATTTTTATCCTCCATTCCCTTTGAAATAAAGGCCAACATTCCATTTGTCTTCCCTATTATTTGTTGAACTTGTATATTAGCTTTTTGTGATTCATGCATGAGGACTCCCAAATCCCTATGTGCTGCAGCTTTCTGCAGTCTTTCTCCATTTAAATAATATTCAGCTCCTCTATTCTTCCTGACAAAGTGCATAACCTCACATTTTCCACATTCCATCTGCCAAGTTTTTGCCCACTTACTTAACCTGTCTATATCTCTCTGTAGACTCTTTGCATCATCCTCACCACTTGACTTCCCATCTACATTTGTGTCATTCACAAACTTGTCGATAGTACATTCACTTCCCTCATCCAAGTCATTAATATATATTGTAAATAATTGTGGCCCCAGCAGTGATCCCTGTGGCACTCCACTAGTTACAGGTTGCCATCCTGAAAATGCCCCCCTTATCCCAACTGTGTCTTCTATTAGTTAGCCAATCCTCTATCCATGCTAATATACTACCCCCAACACCATTGGCTCTTATCTTATTAAGTAGCCTTATGTGCGGTATCTTATTGAATGCCTTTTGGAAATCCAAATATACATCCACTGGTTCCTCTTTATCTATCAAGCTTGTGGCTTCCTCAGAGAATTCTAATAAATTTGTCAAGCATGATTTCCTCTTCATGAAACCATGCTGACTCTGCTTGATTTATATTATGTATATCTAAGTGCTCTGCTATAACATCCTTTATAATAGACTCTAACATTTGCACTCTCTGTCCCTTCCTGTCACAGTCTGTTTATCATTTCCCAGATTAATACCTATCTCTCTTGCCTTGCCTCTACTCTTTGGTTTGCCACATCTTCCCAAATTTGATCATTTGCCCCCACTATTCAGTTTAAAACCCTCTCTACTTCTCAGTTAGGTAGCTCGCAAGGACACCAGCCCCAGCACGGATCAGGTGTAGACCATCAGGCAACAAAGCCGTCTCGCTCTTTGCTACAGGGAACAATGTCAATCCTCCTCATTATACTGTCCCCTACTATCACTACATTCCTTTTTGCTCCCTCCACTTGGATGACTTCCTGTACCACGATGCCAGGATGTTTGCTCATCCACCCTGCAGCCCTCACTCTCATCCAAACAAGCTGAGAGAACCTCAAACCTATTGGGCAATTGCAGAGGCTGACAATCCTGCATTCCTGCCCTCTGGATCCCCTTACCCACCTCATTCGCAGTACACTCTCCTGTCCCTGGCCACTGACCAAATCAGAAGACCCTATCCGAAGTGGTGTGACTGCTTCTTGGTATAAAGCATCCAGGTAACTTTCCCCCTCCCTGATGTTTCGCAGTGTCTGCAGCTCAGCCTCCAGCTCAATGACTCTGAGCTGAAGTTCCTCAAGCCACAAACATTTACTGCAGACATTGTTTGCTCTGGATCACAATGCTATCCAGGAACTCCCACATGCTGCAGCCTTGACACATCACCTGTCCTGCCATCCTTCATGTGTTTTAAATAATTGCTTAATTATATTAATCACTTATTTATGTTTCTTTCTTATATATTTTATTAACTTTACCACTGATTTGTGTACTATTTTAAACCTTAGGGATAGAATAGAACTTACTTACTTACCAGATACTCACCAAACAGCTAGCTCCTTTCCCTGTAGTACAGCAAGAACCAACTTATGTGGGGTGACAAAGGTAGAAAAAGGAAACGAACAACTCCTTCTCCCCCTTCCCCAAACTCCCCCCTCACCAAATTCCAAGTCTTCACTCAGTTAGTCGGCTGCACTAAAGAACTCTGAATTCTGAACTCAGGCTGGGCAATAAATGCTGGCCTACCCAGCGATGTCCACATCCAATAAAAACGAATTTAAAAAATTAGAGTAAACAGAACTGGGGCTATGGTAACCAGATTCAACTAGTTAGCTACTCAGCTCCTACAGCTGAGAGTGAGTTTACCCTGTCTAAACTGCAAGAATTTAACCTGCTTACACAGTACTTTCCTCTTATTGCTAATTACAGCCTAGATTAGATTTTAAGAGCAAAATTTATGAACAAAATTAACACTTAAAACCCCCCTTTTCACTCAGTTATTCAGCAGCACTCCATTTGCCAAGGCTTTACTAAAGAGCCAAGGATGCACCACATGGACTGCAACAGTTGAAAAAGGTGTCTCACTACCACTCTCTAAAGGGCAATAGGGCAAGAAATGCTGGTCTAGGCAGCAACATCCACACCACAAGAATGAATAAATATAAAAAAAGACCTAGCTTTGACCAGGTGGGTGGGTAGGGAGCCAGGACAGTTAGTTCCCGAGCAGTTGTAATCACTCCTGCCTTTGCTGTTTAAATGTCACTAATTCAAAAATAATATCAAACTAAGGGACATGAAGTCTTACAGGTTTTGCAAGGACACAATGGTCTATTGGAACTCACAATAAGATCAGCTCAAAACATTGGCAGGGGATTGCCCAGACACTGAGATAAAGAAGTGATTGCAACAGGCATAAAGAGGTCCAAGAAAGACTAAACAAAAGAACAACAGCAACTCACATTTATATTTCATCATTGACATTGTAAAATACCTCAAGTGGCTTCACAGAAGCAACAAAAGCAAACAATCAAAATCAACAATTTTAAACAAAATTTGACACCAAACCATAAAAGGAAATAGTTGGGCTGTGTTTAAGTTTTAAGCTGCATTTTAAAGAAGGGGAGAGAGGAAAAGGTAGAGCGTTTTAGGAAGGGAATTCTAGATTTTAGCACACAGCTTGTAGACATGGCCACCAAGACCAGCATGGGGAGGATCGATGAAAACTGGGGATGTGCAAGAAAGAGGTCAGAACAGTGGGGAAGTCGGGGGGGGAGGAGGACAATGAAAACTATCGATCAGGATTCAATGCTCGATCTAGTGAAAGTCAGAAACAGTAGTTTTGAATAATTAATAAATAGCATTCTCAAAGACAGCTGTATCCTTGGCTAGATTGAACGTTGAATAGAAAATATTTTCCATAGTTTACTTCCAGCCACTAACTGAAACACTGGATCAAGCAGGGGAAAATTCTAAACAGAGGCCTCCATACACCACCCCCCTACAATCCCCACCGATTTTGAATAGCCAAAGTACAAGAATGGCTCATATCTAATGTCATATGTTGGCCGTTAACTCATGGGGCCTGGAATATAAACAGGAAAAAGTAATGTTTCCATTACTTAGAGCCTCAGTTTGACCCCATCTGGAGTAACTGTGTTCAGTTTTGGGCACTGCACTGATACGCTCTGTGTGGGGCATCATGGTCAAAGACAACACAGGTCAGGGGCAGGATATTAAACTAACACTGACTCATGCTCCTGCCAGCTCAGTTAGTTACAGTGAGGGCCCGATCAGAGAATTCACTCCATTCTACGCTAATAAATGGGTATAAGTTTTGAATCCACAACGAACATGAAGCTATGTATTTACTTTCCAGAGTGTGCCTGATCATTTGTGCAATTTTGTTTAAAATGTATTTCAATTTCTATTCGTTATTGAATCGAATGTCACTGTTGCAATTTGTTTATTTCTGTTTGAATGGAGGCTGTGACTTGACCTTGAAGTCAGAATATCACGTTCTCACTGATTACCGGAGCACATCCGATTACAGGAAACATGGAATTTATTTAAACTCCTCATTATATGCAAGGGTTTGATCACACAGGGTGCCAAGAGGTGGCTGGGAGCAGTTAACGTTGGCTAGTCAGTTGTGAGTGCAGGTCCTTTAGCAACTTCAAATCTTCGCAACAGGACAGGTCAGTACAGCGTTTTATTATTGCCCGCCCTTGGTTGTCCTGAGAGCTTTGAGACTGGAAAACTGTGAGTCTGGAATCGTCTGAGATCAGACTGGGCAGGGGACAATATGAGTAATCCAGTTGGGTTTTTACAACAATCAGCAGCTTTCTTAAGTTCCTATGTTGGTGGGGTTTGAACTCAAGATGCCTAGGTTACTAGTTTAGTACCCTTAACTTCAAACTATCAAACCCCCCATGTGCAAGATCAGCAGGGAGTTATTACTGTGCTGCTTCGGACAGTTACAAAATAGTCCCAGATATCTGCTAAGTCAGATCAAATGACAGGGATTATAAGTCACTTCAAAAGTAAACAAATCAATTGACAATATGGTCAAAGTAATTCTACCAATGTCTTGCCAACTGGATTAAACTGAGTTTACATTTACCACAAACTGAATGATTGCACCAGAGTTGCAACATTGAATGGCACAATGTGTGGCAGTGGGGAGTGAGTGATACTGGCACAGTGGATGGAACTGGACAAAATGTGCTCAGATGTTCCAGTGGAAGGCCTATAACCGTGCTCAACTTGCTAAGTGTAATTTAAATCAACAAAGGGAACATTACTTTTATTTAACATCAGTGCTTGTTTAATAGTTGGTTCAACTTCGGGGTTTGGTAAGGTTTTAGGAACAATAATCAGGGGAAAAAATTACTAGCACTTGGAAAGGTTTGAGTTAATTTAGGATAACCAGCATGGATTTGTAAAAGACAGATCACGTTTGACTAATCTAACTGAATTTTTTGATGAAGTAACAGAGAAGGTTGATGAGGCTTAATCATGGATTAAGAATTCGTTAATAGGCAAAAAATAGGAGTAGGGATAAATGAGTCATTCTTGCATTAGCAGGCTGTGAATAGTGGAGTACCTCAGGCATCAGGACTTGAGCCCCAGCTATTCACAATATGTATCAAAGATTTGGATGTGGGGGCCAAATGCAATATTTCCAAGGTCGTGGATGACACAAAGCTGGTGGGAATGTGTGTTGAGAGGAAGATGTAAAGCGGCTTCAAGAGGATTTGGACAGACTTAGTGCGTGGGTAAGAACACGGCAATGGAATATAACATTTAAAAATGTGAGGTTACCACTTTGGTAGGAGGTACAGATGTGCAGAGTATTTCTTAAATAATACGAGATTAGAAAGTGGTGATGTACAAAGGGCAACTAGGAAGACTAATGGAGTGTTAGCTTTTGTCGCAAGAGGATTTGAGTACAATAGTGAAGTCTTGCTTCAATTGTATAGAACCTTGGTTAGACCGCATCTGGAGTGCTGTGTGCAGTTTTGATTCCCTTACGTTAGAAAAGAAATTATTGCCTTAGAAGGGGTGCAACAAAGGTTCACCAGGCTTGTTCCAGGGATGGGAGGTCTGTCCTATGAAGAGAGATTGGGGAAACAGGACCTCCATTCTCTAGAGTTTCAAAGAATGAGAGGTGATCATTGAAATCTACAAAATATTTTAGGGATAGACAGGGTAGACACAGGTAAGATGTCTCTCCTGGTTGGGGAGTCTAGAACCAGGGGAAACAATTTCAAAATAAGGGGGAAGCCATTTAAGACTGAGATGATGAGTTTTTTTTTACTCAGAGGGTTGTGAATCTTGGAATTCTCTATCCCAGAGGGCTGTGGAAGCTCAGTGATTGAATTTAAAGCGGAGACTGCTAGGTTTCTAAATACAAATTACATAAAGGGATACGGAGATAGTGTGGGGAAAAAGGCATTGAAGTGGATGATCAGCCATGTTCATACTGAATGGCGGAGCAGACACAATGGGCTAAAGGGCCTGCTCCTGTTACTATGTTTCTATGAGGCGAATGTGATACACGTTGTCTACATGGATTTTAAGAAAGTAGCTGACAAAAAGGCGAGTAAACAAAATTGAAACACATGGAATAAGAGGCTGTGTGTCAGTTTGGATATAAAATTGGCTTAAGGACAGAAAACAGCAAGTGATGATAAATGGTTGTCTTTCAGACTGGAGGATGGTAGAGAGTGGTGTTCCTGAAGGGTCAGGGCACTGCTTTTTGATACATATAAACGATTGGATAATGGAATGCAGGGTAAAATTTCAAAATTTGCTAATGATAGCAAACCTGGAGGAGTGGCAAACAGTGAAGATTATACAAATCAAATGCACAGGACATAGATTGGCTAGAGCAGAATATGCAGGCAAGCAGTGGAATGAATTTAAAAGAGAAGTGTGAAGTAATGCAGAAGGGATAGGAAGAGGCAATATAGGCTTAATGGCACAATTCTAATGAGTGTGCAGGGAGAGGGGGACCCGGGGGTTCATGTCAATAGACCTTTAACATTGGCAGGACATATTAAGAGAGTGTTTAGTAAAACAAATGGGATCTTGGGCTCATAAATAGAGGCACTGAATACAAAAGCAGGGAACCTTTATAAGGTGCTGGTTAGGCCACAACTGGAGTGGTGCAAAGACCAGAGGACACGGGAGATTGAGGGGCGACTTGATAGAAGTTTACAAAATTATGAGTGGCATGGACAGAGTAGATAGTCAGAAGCTTTTTCCCAGGGTGGAAGAGTCAATTACCAGGGGACATGGATTTAAGGTGAGAGGAGAAAACTATAGAGGAGATGTGCGGGGCAAGTTTTTTACGCAGAAGTTAGTGAGTGTCTGGAATTCGCTGCCAGAGGAGGTGGTGGAAGCAGGTACGATAGTGGTGTTTAAGAGGCAGCTTGACAAATACATGAATAGGATGGGAATAGAGGGATACGGACCCAGGAAGTGCAAAATGTTTTAGTTGACGGGCAATATGATCGGCGCAGGCTTGGAGGGCCGAAGGGCCTTTTCCTGTGCTGTACTTTTCATTGTTCTTTGTATTGTGTCCAATTCTGGTCACCAAACACTAGGAAAGATATGAGGGTCCTTGAAGGTGCAGAGATTTACCAGAATGGTTCTAGGAATGAGGGATTTTAGCTACCACGTTAAGTTGGAGAAGCTGGGATTGTTCTCGTTGGAGCAAAGGAGATTGATTGGAGATCTGATAGAGGTGAAGAAGATTATGACAGGTTTAGATAAGGTAGAGAAAGAAATACTGTTCCATTAGCCAGTGGTACAAAGACCAGAGGACACAGATTTACAGCTTTGGGAAAGAGATGCAGGGGGCATAAAAGGAAGAACTTTTTTTAGGCAGTAAGTAGCAGTTCGCTGCCTTCAAGGGTGGTGGAACTGGAGACGATTAATGATTTCCAAAGCTGGATAGACCCTTAAGGGAACTAAATTTTCAGGGCAAGGGAATGGAACTGACAGGTTTACTCTACAGAAAGCCAGGGTGGATTCAAGGGGCTGTGGGGCCTCATTCTCTGCTGTTATAATTCTATGGGCTGGATTTTCCCCCTGGGATGGGAAGCTGAGCTCTGAACTGTTTCAGGTGCAGAACCCACCTCTGGGAGAAGCAATCACTCATTGGGATTTTCAAGGCCTTCTCCATCCTTTCCTTAACTGGCCTGGAGACAAGTTTAGTGTCCAATTAAGGACCATGGACGAGCTGGCTAAGCGGGAGGATCAATCAGAGGCAACAGGCTAGAAGGGCAGTGAAGTAAGAGAGAGAGGGCACTTCAAAATGCAGGAGCCATCGCCCCAATTTTATAAAATCATTAATTACAAAAATAGATACAGCAACCAGGCTACAACTGTCAGGGGTGGTGGGAGCCCTTCCACAGAGTGCTCTTTAGCTGCTCCTGCGCCCAGGCAGGGAGGGCCTCGTGGCCTGCCTGGAGCACTGGCACTGCCCCCCCCCCCCCCCCCCCCCCCCCCCCCCCACTACCAGGTGCCCGACTCCAGGCACCTAGAATGTCCCTGTGGACACTGGAAACTGCGGAAACAATTCCAGTTGTCTTCCTTTAATTGACCTCATTTAGGCTCTTAATGGAGCCCGGTTGGCTACCCACTGTATGTAAGCGGATAGCCCTGCTGACTCCTGATCCCATCTTGGCAAAGATGGCCTGAAGGCAGAATGGAATCAGGGAACCCACTCATTGGCCAATGGGGCAAGTCTTATCTCTCATCCACCTCTGGTCCCAACCTCATGGCCATAAAAGTTATCATGAGTTCTAGGATGTTCAGTATACAATGAATTGTAATACAACGGTGACAATGGTGCTTCATTCCATTGTTGTGACTTTGCTCTCCCAATCTAAGCACCAATCTTATTACTTAATTCGGAGCTTGATTGTCAATGCTCACTGAACCTCAGGGCAGCAAAGCACATAGTGGATGATGGAAATCAGAAATAAAATAGAAACTTGTGATGATTGTGCTTTTTTCCCCATTTACACCTTTTCTAGATCTACCTTTTGTTCTGTTTCTCTCTCCACAGATGCTGCCAGACCTACTGAGTATTTCCAACATTTTCTGTTTTTATTGAAGTAATTTTGTTAAAAGCTCACCAGTTCCACATTTCCTTCAGTTCTGAGCAGTTGGTTGCCATCTTTTTCAAGAGAAATGAATCTGAAACAAAAGCTTCCTGTTCCTCAGCCCTACTATTCTTTGGGAAACGCAGAACAGCTTAATCTCCAACCTAGTTGTACCCTTACACAATGTACAAGAATGACCACTGATTCGCCTCCTAACCTATCCAGTTGAAATAATTTTCCCACATAAACACTGTTTAGTTCCATTATTACTTTATAAACTGTGACCAGAACATCTGGGTCTACACTTCCCAACAACACTCAAGAAGCTTGACACCATCCAGGACAAAGCAACCCACTTGATTGGCACCCCACCCACAAACATTCACTCCCTCCACCATCGACGCACAGTGGCAGCAGTGTGTACCAACTACAAGATGCAATGCAACAACTCACCAAGGCTCCTTAGACAGCAAAACCCACAACCACTACCACCTAGAAGGACAGGGCAACAGACAGATGGGAACACCACCACCTAGAAGTTCCCCTCCAAGTCACTCACCATTCTGACTTGGAAATATATCGCCATTCCTTCACTGTCACTGGGTCAAAATCCTGGAACTCCCTAACAGCACTGTTGGTGTAGCTACACCACATGGATTGCAGCGGTTCAAGAAGGCAGCTCACCATCATCTTCTCAAGGGCAATTAGAGATGGCAATAAATGCTGGCACAGCCAGCGACACCCACATTCCATGAATGATTAAAAAAAATACTTGGCCAAAGTTCTTTGAGTGTAGCCGGGTATTTGAAATTGGAAATCAATCTGTGACTCTTCAGTACAGTAGGTTGGGCACTAAATGCCTGCCTTGCCAGCAATGCCCATATTCCAAGAATGAATTTTAAAATACCAACTGAAATCAAGCGCAATAAAGAAAAGTAAAGTTAGGGATAAAAACACCCTAAAGGAAAGAAGGTAGACCTACTCAGCAAAACCAACTAATGCATGCAACAAAATGAACAGAGAACAAGGTTTGCAGAGGGGTAGTGAGTGAGTGGTCAACCTATGGAACAGGCTACTGTGGAAGCTGGAGGAAGCACAACATACTTATTCATTCAAACACATACAGGATTTCTTTCAGATATTATTTTGGGACACAGTATTTAAGAGTTGATGTAGGGCTAAGTGCTTGCAGGATCATGTGTTTTTGGGCCTAAGGTTAACAAAGCTCTCCACCACCGGGTTTCGTCACCTCATGTCTGGCTCTGTTTTAGAGATTGATCACTATGATATTCAACAACTCCTTTAACATTCAAGTGATTCAAGTATCAAGTGATTATCAGGATGCCAGCAGACAAATTAGGGTGGAGAGAGACAGAATGAGGGGTACTGAGGCCTCTCTATGAAGTGAGCAAGGAAGGGAATGGACCAATTGAAACAGAGAGAATCAGCAGGCAGCACAACAGCCCTGGTAGGAGGTGGACAGGCAATGAGCATGAATAGTACTCCAAGCCACAGAGCAACAATATTTAATAACCTTATAATGTCAGATAAGGAAGGTCTTCCTGTTGTCTCCAGTTGCTTGGCTCATGCACCAACTTCTCACCCATTTTGGCATTTATGCTGGCACTTGGGCTTGACCGCACCTCATGGTGACAAAAGACCATTCTCAGTTTTTGCATTGCTTTTAATGAATGAGATATCTCATGGGTCCTCAGATTCTTAGTTCCTTAGGTATCCACAGATGCAACTTCTGCAGCCCCTTGGGTGTGTTTGCACAGCTGTTTGACTGTGGGATATGCTTTGTCGGGCCCAGAGCGGAAAATCAGCCCCTTGCAAATCTCTGGCTGACTAACAAAACATTATAGCATGAAGCAGCAAGCCTTTGTAGGAGATATAAAGTCGATTTGATGTTCATTTTTATTGCTTTGACAGTGAGAATGTCACAGGGCCAGGCTTGGTCCCGGGATAGTGCCACCTCTCAGCTAAACAACACAAATGAACCGCTGAAGGGTGATGCAGAAGGTAAGGTGTTAACTAATGAACTTTAATGAAAGAAATTATGGCCATCCCAACATGCTTCCTTTTATTTACAACACCCCTTTCACCTCTACCTGCTGGGGGATCTGGTGTTGCCAACATATCTTGAAACCATCTACCAGGAGAAAGTAGTCACACCTCGGTGGGACAATTTTTCCCCATTGCAGATCCTGAGTATTTTGGGAAGCCTATGATCTGAGGCTGGTAACTTTTAGTCCCATGAACTTTCTAATACAGTTTTGTTTTGAGTACTTATCTGTCTTAAGAAAGTTAATGTAGAAAAAAAGCCCTTGGCCCAGTGGCCATCTTGGGACACTGAAAGAAGATGAAGAGAGGACTGTACTGGCATGAATGGAAATTGTGCCAAATGGTAAGGAGAATGGAAAACATTACACTCTTATTCAGAAAAGGGGAAAGCCAGGAAATCCCAGGATAGTTCATCTCTGATGTGGGTGAAATTCATAGAAACATAGAAAATTGTAGGCCATTCGGCCCTTCGAGCCTGCTCCGCCATTCATCATGATCATGGCTCATCATCCAACTCAAAAGCCTACTGCCGCTTTCTCCCCATATCCTTTGATCCCTTTTGCCCCAAGAGCTATATCTAACTCCTTCTTGAAAACATACAATGTTTTGGCCTCAACTACTTTCTGGTAACGAATTCCACAGGTTCACCACTCTCTGGGTGAAGAAATTTCTCCTCATCTCAGTCCTAAATGGTCTACCCCATATCCTCAGACTGTGACCCTTGGTTCTGGTCTCCCCCACCACTGGGAACATCCTTTCTGCATCCACCCTGTCTAGTCCTGTTAGAATTTTATAGGTTTCTATGAAATCCCCCCTCATTCTTCTGAACTCCAGTAAATATAATCCTACCCGACTCAATCTCTCCTCATTTGTCAGTCCCGCCATCCCAGGAATCAGTCGGGTAAACCTTCGCTGTACTCCCTCTATAGCAAGAACATCCTTCCTCAGATAAGGAGACCAAAACTGCACACAATATTCCAGGTGTGGTCTCACCAAAGCCCTGTACAATTGCAGCAAGACATCCCTGCTCCTGTACTCCAATCCTCTGGCTATGAAGGCCAACATACCATTTGCCTTCTATACCGCCTGCTGCACCTACATGCTTACCTTCAGCGACTGGTGTACAAGGACACCCAGGTCTCGTTGCACATCTCCCTCTCTCAATTTATAGCCATTCCGATAATAATGTGCCTTCCTGTTTTTGCTACCAAAGTGGATAACCTCACATTTATCCACATTATACAGCATCTGCCATGCATTTGCCCACTTACTCAACTTGTCCAAATCACACTGAAGCATCGCTGCATCCTCCTCACAGCTCACCCTCCCACCCGGCTTTGTGTCATCTGCAAATTTGGAGATATTACATTTAGTCCCCTCATCTAAATCATTAATATATATTGTGAATAGCTGCAGTCCCAGCACCGATCCCTGCAGTACCCCACTAGTCACTGCCTGCCATTCGGAAAAAGACCCGTTTATTCCTACTCTTTGTTTTCTGTCTGCCAACCAGTTTTCTATCCATCTCAATACACTACCCCCAATCCTATGAACTTTAATTTTACACTCTAATCTCTTATGTGGGACTTTGTCGAAAGCCTCTTGAAAGTCCAAATAAACCACATCCACTGGCTCCTCCTCATCAACTAGTTACATTCTCGAAAAATTCCAGTAGATTTGTCAAGCATGATTTCCCTTTCGTAAATCCATGCTGACTGTCCGATTCTGCCACTGTTTTCCAAATGTTCAGCTATTAAATCTTTTAGAATGGACTCTAGAATTTTCCCCACTACTAACGTCAGGCTGACTGGTCTATAATTCCCTGTTTTCTCTCTGCCTCCCTTTTTAAATAGTGGTGTTACATTAGCTACCCTCCAATCTGTAGGAACTGTTCCAGAGTGTATAGAATCTCAGACAATGACCACCAATGCATCCACTATTTCCACAGCTACTTCCTTAAGTACTCTGTGATGTAGATTATCAGGCTCCCGGGATTTATTTGCCTTCATTCCCACCAATTTCCCCAACACCATTTCCCTACTAATACTGATTTCTTTCAGTTCCTTCCTGTGTTCCCCAACATTTCTGTATGTTATTAGTGTCCTCCTTTGTGAAGGCAGAACCAAAGTGTGTATTTAGTTGGTCAGCCACTTCTTCATTCCCCATTATAAATTCCCCTGTTTCTGACTATAAGGGACCTTATTCAGAAACACATGCTACAGAAGAAAACTTAAAAAGACTCAGAGACAATGAATTTGGATTGAGAGTCTTAGTCATTACAGCACAGAATGGAATTCATTCAGCCTATTGAGTCTTTGATTTATAAATAGTCAATTACGCTCAATTCTTTCAATTACTAATTTTTGCAGGAATTGGTGCATGTAAATAAAAGGACTATGATGGATGTTGTTTATTTGGATTTTCTGAAGATGCCTGGTTAGATGCAACATTACAGAAGTGTTACAAAAATTAAAGTTTATTGTATTAATGTGTCATTATTTGGATAGAGAAATTATTAAAGGTCAGAAAAGAATGAGAAGGGGTAGATTAATGTTTATTTGGATCGGCACCATGCCTGCAGGGATCTTAATCATGCAAAAGGTAAAGGTCTTATTTTACCCTTACGTAAAGAGAAGTTCTCTGGAAGGAGGACAGCAGAAAACCTACAGCAATGGTTCTAGTACCTGATGACCAACCAGTGACACTAAATATTGATGCTAAAAAGCATCAGAGAATAACATGGGGTCAGCTGTGATGTCTCCAGGGTCAAATAGCCTGTCAATTCTCATGCTTCGAATTTCCTCATGTTTTTGGCCAGGAAAACAACCTTATGCTGGACAGATAGGAAGGGATCTTAATAGGCCAGATTGCACTCAAACCTTTGAATACAATTAATTACTTTGGAGCAGTGTCAATATTATGTAAAAGTGGACGTTTAAAAAAAATACATTTATACAGCCCCTTTTTATGACCTCAGGATGATCCAAAGTGCTTTACAGCAAATGAAGTATAGTCACTGTTCTAAACGTAGGGAACGTAGAGTAAAGAGTTAATGGTTATGTTAATTAGACAATGATGTTAATGATGAAGTAAGAATGACATCAGGGTCAGATGACCAAGAGGCTCCAAGGTTGAAAAATGCAGAGCAGTCTGTGACCAGGCAATAATGTACTTACCACAAGGTCTTGGCTGTAATAACTGTAAGCAAATAATTTCAAGAAAAACTAAATGCTGACTATCTTCAAGTCACGCATGCAGTAAGAGAAACCTCATCGAGCCAGAAGACCAAACAAGTAAAGGGCAACAAGCACAAACATGCTGACAGCCCAAAACATGGTGGCAGCACTGGAGAGCTCAGTTTAAGAAATTGAGACCACAGATTGGTTAACCATGGGTGAAGACCTTGGAACACCTCGACTTCGCAGACAAAGAACAAAAATAAGGCGTACTTTGATAGAGGATGATGAACCACTCATGACGTCGGCAGCCACTGACTGAACAGCCACTACCCCTTCCAACACAGAGGGTCCACAGCAAGGTCAGTGATGGGAGCTCTGGAGGCAATGGTTTGAAAGGTACCGAACAGCTTCGGGCTTACAAGAGAGGACACAAAATCACCAGGTCAGTATCCCTTTATATGTGTGATCGGGGCCATAGCTGATGCTGTCCTGGCAAGGCAAGGAGTTGAAGAGTCCTTGGTGTCCTATGAGGTGATTTTGAGCGCCTTCGATAATTACTTCAACTTAAGAATTGGTCATTGAACAGGTGAGATTCAACTGAAGGAGCCAAAGGCCGGGTGAATCCACTGATGCATTTATTAATGACTTGTATAGCCTGGCCTGTACTTGCAGCTACAGAGCTTTAAAGCATGTGCTAATTTTCAATCGCACTGTGATCGGTATGCTCGATAACAAACTGTCGGATATCTTGCAAACAAAGGAGGATTTAACGCTAGAGAAGTCCAGTTTGCAAGGCAGGCAGAGCTGCAACAGTAGAATCAGGGTGTACGTCGAGGAGATGACGAGTTTCGGGAGAGGTTGATCCGTATTTAAGCCCTGCCGACTGAAAAGCCCACTCTGAAGGAGTGAGAGAACACTTCCACCTATTTTAAAATGTTCTGGATGCGGTGCCAGAAAGCAGCATCGCGACGAAGACTGCTCAGCAAGGAGAGCCAAATGCTTTTTGTGTGGCAAGGCTAGACATTCACAAGATCTAGAGCACAATTTAAAGGAAGAAAGCTGAACAAGTTTCCAACCATTTGAAATCTGGGAAATTGGATATACAGCATTTCAACCCGATGAATTCCTAGGAGAAATTAAAGATCCTGATAAGCAGTTCTGGTCTGTAGAGCTAGAAGTTGAAGGATACAGAGCAGAATTTAAACTGGACACAGGTGCTAGGTTCACAGTCTTATCAGACAAGTTGGACTGGCTTCAGGGTTGTCTTAAGGAAATCCAGCCTTCTAAAAGGGGCCAGGAGCTGCAGACCCCAGAGCGAAGGGTCAGTTTCACTACAACATTTAGGCATGAAGATAAAGAAATTAACAAAACTCTTTACACCTTCTCAAAACAGCAAATTTCTCTGCTCAGCCAGGCAGCGTGTGCAGGACTTGAACTTCTACAAAGGTTGATGAGGTAACATTAGATGATAATGGAGCAATACTCAGGAATGCATTTCCAAAGTTGTTCCAAAGACTGGAAAAGTTCAAAACTGCAGCAGAAATTAAAGTCAATTCATTATGTAGTGGGCCAGTCTTTATTGACGAAACAATATCCATGAGATCACAGGAGGAGATTGCAGATCTTTCACTTCTCTTTGGAGATAGGCTAGAAGAGGCAGAAACAGGAGGCACCAACATTGACGATGACCAACCACTAGATGAGCCTCTAGGCCTTGGTTGGCTCTTTCTGGACAGAGTTCAAAAGAACAAAGCCACTGCAGAAGCAGATGATCGGTTTGAACAAGAGGTCCTAGATCTCACTATACTCTGACTCCACTGTCAATGCTTGTGAAAACTTTGTTGTCTCTTTTAAGGAGAATCATCCTTTTGTTGAAGAAGGTAATAAAGCGATGAGATGCATCAACAATTTTACAAGCAATCTTCAGAACACTATCCAGGGAAAATGAGATGCTTAACTCTAAATTGGACCAAACCAATAGTGAAAGTTCAGAGCTTTTTAATTTGTACAAATGTAAGATACAGCTTACATTTGGATATCATGAGCAAGTCATGGATGCACTCAAACCTTCTTTCAATAAAGAAGCAGAGGCCCAAATCATAGAGCTTCTACAGCTGATGTGTACTATGCAGGAACTTCCTATAGATCCCGGTCTGGAGGTTTATTCCATTTTGATGATAGTGCAATCCTACTTTCAGATGCTAACCTCGTGAGCCCATTGCCTGTAGTGGAGCAGCTTCACACTGAAGAATGCGCAGAAATGATACTGTTACCCACAGAAAGTGAAAATCTTACTCTAGGAGTAGTAGGGAAATCTTCCTGTCCACGTATCCTGCAGTGTCCTCAGGATATTCTTTGTTCTTCTTTTTGTCTACCAGATTCATTCATACTTATAGTATCCTGGGCTTTATTAATAGGGGCATAGAGTACAAGAGCAGGGAGGTTATGCTGAATTTATATAAGACACTCATTAGACCGCAGATGGAGTATTGTGTACAGTTCTGGGCGCCACATTATAGGGAGGATATGAACACATTGAAGAGAATGCAGAAGAGGTTTACAAGAATGGTCCCAGGGATCAGAAACTTCAGCTTTGAGGATAGATTGGAGAAGTTGAGACTGTTCTCCTTGGAGAGAAGGCGGCAAAGAGGAGATTTGATAGGGATGTTCAAAACCATGAGGGGTCTGGACAGAGTAGATAGGGAGAAGCTGCTTCCAGTCATAAAAGGATCAAGAACGAGGGGGCACAGATTTAAAGTGATTTGCAAAAGAAGTAAATGTGACATGAGAAAAGACTTTTTCACACAGTGAGTAGTTCGGGTCTGGAATGTGTGATGGAGGCAGGTACAATTGAGGCATTCAAGAGGGCATTAGATGATAATTTGACTAGAAACAAATACACAGGGCCACATAGAAAAGGCAGGGCAATGGCACCAGGTCATGATGGTCAATTGGAGAGTTGGTGCAGTACGATGGGCCAACTGGCCTCCTCCTGTGCTGTTGTGCTTCTGTGACTCAGGTGTTGAATACTTCTTTCGATGTCACAGCAGCGGTGAATGAAACAGCTGCAAAAATCTTCACAGCAGCTGAAAGTGCTTCATTTTCTCAAGCCGGTGCCTTCACCTTCCCCAGAGTGCAACACAGGAGAGTACAGAGAGAATGTTAGTGTGTTGTCTTCCTTATGGGGTTATGATCATGCAAGTCCTGAAGATTTTCTCTCTTCAACCAGTTTTTCCTTGATTGGTTTTCACTGCCTTTACATTCAGGTCATTGTAAGAGTCACAGCCCAGCAGCCAGCAGTCGTGAGATGCTGCTATCCCACTCCAACAATGTGTTTACCTTCACGACCAAACACATCTTCCCTTCACCCCCGCTGGTGGCATTCCGTAGGGATCGTTCCCTCCGGGACACCCTGGTCCACTCCTCCATCACCCCCTACTTCTGAACCCCCACCTATGGCACCTCCCCATGCCCACGCAAAAGATGCAACACCTGCCCCTTCATTTCCTCTCTCCCCACCATCCAAGGGCCCAAATACTCCTTTCAAGTGAAGCAGCATTTCACTTGCATTTCCCCCAATTTAGTCTACTGCATTTGTTGCTCCCAATGTGGTCTCCTCTACATTGGAGACCAAACGTAAACTGGGCGACCACTTTGCAGAACACCTGTGGTCTGTCCGCAAGAATGACTCAAACCTCCTGTCGCTTGCCATTTTAACACTCCACCCTGCTCTCTTGCCCACATGTCTGTCCTTGGCTTGCTGCATTGTTCCAGTGAAGCCCAACACAAACTGGAGGAACAGAACCTCATCTTTCGACTAGGCACTTTACAGCCTTCTGGACTGAATATTGAATTCAACAACTTTAGGTCTTGAGCTCCCTCCTCCATCCCTACCCCCTTTCTGTTTCTTCCCCCTTCCTTTTGTTTTTTCCAATAATTTATATAGATTTTTCTTTTCCCTCCTATTTCCATTATTTTTAAATCTTTTATGCCCCCCACCTGCACTACAGCTATACCTTGAGTGCCCTACCATCCATTCTTAACTAGCACATTCGTTTAGATAATATCACCAACTTCAACACCTGTGTTCTTTTGTTTGTGACATCTTTTGATGATCTGCTCCTATCACTGCTTGCTAGTCCCTACAACCACACCACCCCCCTCCACTTCTCTTCCCCCCCCACCCACCAACCTTAAACCAGCTTATATTTGACCCCTCTCCTTGTAAAGAAAAATCAGTTCTGTTGAAGGATCATGAGGACTCGAAACGTCAACTCTTTTCTTCTCCGTCGATGCTGCCAGACCTGTTGAGTTTTTCCAGGTAATTCTGTTTTTGTTTTGGATTTCCAGCAATTAAGTTTTTTGTTTTTATCTAGAGGGAGTGGTAAGCCTAGGGAAAGTTAATAAACTCTGATCACAAGTGGTAGCACAGGTGAACATATTTTGTTACTTTATAATGTGAAAACATATTCACTTTCACTGAGTAATGTACGATGTTGCTTGCAGCTTTATTGACAGGCTTCGCGAGCCCTCCCCGCGTCCCCCCTTCACCCCCCCTCGCCCCCCCCCCCCCCCCCCCCCCCAACTAGCAATGCAGCTGTACGCAGCTGAACCAGGAGTGATTCTGGAAGTGTGTGTAAGTGGCTGGGCCCCTCAGAGCTTTGTGCAAGGACTCTCCCACGCAAATGGAGCCTTCATCCATCACACTCGTCTCACTGTCCCGAGCATTTTCCATGCTGCCTGCTGGGGTTCTCTTTCAGTTGTCCATCTGAGCCTGACCTGCACCTCTGCCCACCCACTGACCACACTCCCATACAGCACCTGTGCCCGTCCAACATGAGGCTCCGCTCACTTTTGCTTTCGACAACGCTGGTCGTAATTAAGTGTTTGACCAGTTCCCTCGTCCTTTTCCCCTACACCACTGACCCCCCCAGGCATCACCTTCCACCGCCCAACCGTCACCTACCAACCTGAACCATTGTCTTTCTATGATGTCCAGGTGAATGTGCACAGTCCCTGCCTTCCTGACAATCCCACTCCCACTGACCTCCCCAACCTCCTCCTGCCCCTCCCTAGAGTCCGTGTCCATTCTCACCGTCCCTTCTACTGCTCCCGATGCACCTTCGCCCTCCCACCCTTTGGCTCCCTTTGCCCCCATACTCACCATTCCCTCCTACCATGCCCACCCTCAGTTTGCTCCCCAGGAGGCAGCCATTGACTCCATAGACCCCTTCCTTGCACGTTCACCTGGACATACCCCTACTACCTCTCCCGCCAGACACCTTCCTCCCCCTGGACAGCTTCCCCCCCCTCTGAACTACCTCTTATGCCTGGACAGTTCCCCCACCAAATTCCCTCCAGCCCCTGGACACCTATCCCCCTCCAAACTCCCTCCTCCCCCAGACACCTTCCTCCCCTTGGACCTCTTCCATCTCCTGAACTCCCTCCCATACATCTTCTTTCCCCCACTTATACCTACCTCCCCAATTGCCGCATTTGCCCTGTTACACTCTGCTCCCCCTCCCAAGCTCACACCCCACCCATCTTTGTCCTCCCCCCCCAACCCCCAGGTACACCTTCCTCTCCCACTTCATTGTCGATCATCCATGGCAGCCCATAGCCAAGACCATGATGTTCTCAAGCAGGCCTGAGACATCAAAGGTGACCTCCCACCTTCCGAGAGCTGCTTTGCGGCAGAGCCATGTCCATGAGAGTTCAGTCAGCATAGCGATGCATGTGTTTCTCCAAGATCTGGTAGATGTTGGGCTCCAGCATCTTTTGATCCTCGGGCATCTACAATCTGTGCAAGGCTTTAATGGTAAGTCCCGACTTCTGTACGTCACACTTCTCCAGACCTGTTCTGGGCCGATGTGCTTTCCCGCTGACATAACGGTAAATCTGGCGTGAGGGGTACGAACCCCGTCAGGCCTTAGTTTGCATCCCACTACTGGGATGCAGATTGGGTAAGTGCCAGCCTCCAGCAGGATTCATGACAATAACAGATCATCCCGCTATACTTTCATGTTGGCATGGAATCAAATTTTAGCCTTCGCGCCATACTGTCCACCCCCATCCACCACGATGCCTGACGCCAATGGCGCCGGAAAATTCTGGCCGTGGGGGTCATTTATCGAAAGGATGGGAAACCGTTCAATCTACAACGCTGCCAATCTAAAACCAGAATTAGCTCAACTGCAGTTATCGAGCTGCAACAGGCAGATGACACTTATGTATGCACTCACTCAGAAACCGAGCTCCAGGTCATTGTCGACTCCTTCTCTGAAGCGTAGGAGAAAATGTGGCTTTCACTAAACACCCAGAAAATTAAGGTTCTCTTCCAATCGGCTCCCACAACACAATACCCCCATTGATTAAGTTCAATGGTGAGACCCTGGAGAACGTGGACCATTTTCCATATCTCGGGAGAATTCTGTCGACAAAGGCAGACATTGCCTCCAAAATACCAGTTCAGCTACCAGCCTGAGGAAAAGAGTATTCGGGGGGTGGGTGGGGGGGAGGCAGAATCACAAACCTGAGACTCAGGTAATGGTTTACCGAGCAGCAATGATCCCCGTGCTCGTATATGCTTCAGAGATCTAGACAATCTATAGCAGACATCTCAAAGCACTGGAGTACCACCAACGGTGTCTTTGTAAGATCCTCCAAATCTGTTTGCAAGAAAGGCGGTCCAACAACAGCGTCTTCTTCCAAACCAACATGCCCAGCATCGAGGCACTGATCACTCAAAACCAGCAGTTCATGTAGTCCATGTGCTTGACACCAGATTCCAAAAGCAACTACTTCCTGACGACCACACAGCTGTTGTGAAGACCAAGTCCCGCCTTCACATTGAGGATACCCTCCATCGTGTTGTGTGGCACTACCACTGTGCGAAATGGGATAGATTTCGAACAGATCTAGCAACTCAAGACTGGGCATCCATGAGGCGCTGTGGGCCATCAGCAGCAGCAGAATTGTACTCAACCACAATCTGTAACCTCATTGCCCAGCATATCCCCCACTCTACCATTACCTTCAAGCCAGGGGATCAACCCAGGTTCAATGGAGAGTGCATGGGGGGCATGCCAAGAGCAGCACCAGGCATACCTAAAAATGAGGTGTCAACCTGGTGAAGCTAGAACACAGGACTACTTGCAAGTCAAACAGCATAAGTAGCAAGTGATAGGCAGAGCTAAGCGATCCCACAACCAATGGATCAGATCTAAGCTCTGCCACATCCAGTCGTGAATGGTGGTGGGCAAATAAACAACTCAGCTGCACCAGGAAATTCACAGGACAACAGAAGCGCTTTTGGGGTATCCTTACAACATCCATGAAGAGGACAAACATCCATGCTGTTCCAAGTGCCAGGTTTTATAAGATGGTTATGTTTTAAACTCTCTTTAAATTCAGGATAAGATGGAGCATGTGACCTACTAGTTCTGCCTGGTGATAAGCTGATGGGATCTGGTCACCGCAGGGACTTGGGTTAAGACATATTGCAACCAACTTGCTCACTTTCATACCTGAACACAAAGGCGGAAGCAGCTGACCTGGCTTTGTGCAGATTTATTGATTTAGTGACTTTGGAGAGAGAGTGAGCCCCAGAGAAAGAGATTGGCAGTGGAATTTTATGCTCTTCTCCCTCGTCAAGTTTGGTGACGGTGGCCAATGAATCTGGTGGGAGAATGGTGGATGGGGACTCCTAACCCTATCATGCCCAGTCAATTAATGCCTACTTAAGGGCCTCATCTCTCCGCTGAGGTAGGTGGGGGACTTGCTGTGTGGGAAGCAAATCCCTGTCCTTTAACTGGTTCCTGTAAAAACTAAAGTTCTGCAAAGAGCACAAAATAATATATAAATGTGGCATGGGGTTTTATTTTGTATTCAGAAACTAATAAGGATACCTGGTCTAGAGAGTATTAGTTGCTTACTAAGTAATGTTTAGTCAATATCAACTTTAGTTCGTTTGTTACAGTAAAAGCCATCTCAACAGGAATTGTAACACCGCTAATGGGAGTCATGATTGAACAAAATGGAGAGGATTCTTTTGGGAAGACACTGAGCACATCAAGAGAATTTGTCGGGAACACAGGGACAAAGTTAAGGTGTCAGAAAGAGTGCACAAACCTCCAAAACCACCCATCTCCAAGCACTACCTCTGCCCCGCATGTGGCAGAGTCTGCAGATCGTGCATTGGATTTATCAACCAGAGTGGAAACAAGTCATCCTCAATCCCAAGGGACTGCCTAAGAAATACTGGCCTGGTCACTGGGGATAAATCCCTGCCTTTATAATCATAAAATGTTTACAGCACAGAAGGAGGCCATTCAGCCTGTCATGTCTATGCTGATGCGAACCTTCTCCATTTTGGTCAGTTACAAGACATGCTTCTCATTGGCAGCCCTCTGAAAGATCAACTTAGCTAGTCCCACTCCCCCACCTTTTCCTTGTAGCCCTGCGATTTTTTTTTTCTCTTCAGCTAGTTATCCAATTCCTTTTTGAAAACAATGGAGATTGAATCTGCTTTCACCTCATGGGGTGCATTTGAGATCCCAAATGCTTGACATGGAAAAAAATGTCTTTTCTCATGTTGCCATTGCTGCTTTTCCCAATCTTCATAAATCTGTGCCTTCCGGTTCTCGATGCATCCACCAATGGGAACAGTTTCTTCCAATCCATCTCGTCCAGACCCCTCGTGGCTTTGAACACCGCTATCCTCTTTTTCGAACACCTCTGAACATTGTCCAAAGAGAGCAGCCCCAGCTTTGCAAATCTATCCCCATAACAGAAACTTTTCATTGCCGTCTTGCAGATCTTTCTTGCACCCTCTCCAATTCATACCTTTCCTTAAAATGGGGTGCCCAGGATTGGGCAAAACACTCCAGTTGAGGCTAAACCAGTGTTTTATACAGGTTTAGCTTAACTTTCTTGCTTTTGAACCCTATTCCTCAATTTATAATGCCCAGGATCCTTTATGCATTACTAACTGCTTTCCCAACCTATCCTTATCATCTTCAACAATTTGTCCACATATATCGAGATCCTTCTGTTCCTGAACCCTCCTTAAAATTGTATCTTTTACTTTATATTGCAACTTTGAAATAGTGCCATTCAATCTTTCACACGCACCTGAAAGAGCATATGGGGTATCAGTTTTACATCTCATCCAAAAGACAGCACCGCTGGCAGTTCAGCAATCCCTCAGTATTGCACTGGCATGTCAGCCTTGATTTTTCAGCATAGGTCGCACACTCGCTTCTGAATCATAAAGTTCTGGGTTCAAGTCCCACTCCTGGGTTTGAGCACAAAAATGGAGATTGACACTCCAGTGCAGTACTAAGGGAGTACTGCACTTTCGGATGCTGTCTTTTGGATGAGGTGTTAAATAGAGGCCCATCTGCCTGCTCAGGTGGATGTAAAAACCCCATGGCACTGTGTTGAAGAACAGCAGGTGAGTTATCCCTGGTGTAATAAGAGAAAGTGCTGGAAAAGCTCAGCAGAACTGGCAGCAACTGCGGAGAGAGAAACAGAGTTCAAGTCCAATATGACTCTTCTTCATAAACCATATTGGACTAAAAATGTTAACTGCTTCTCTTTCCATAGATCTGCAGTGTTTTTCCAGCACTTCCTCTATATTTCAGGTCTCCAGCATCCACAGTACTTTGCTTTTATTTTAGAGTTATCCCTAGTGTCCTGACCAATACTAATCCTTCAATCAACATCACAAAAAAACAGATTATCTGGTCATTATCACATTACTGTTTGTGGGAGTTTGCTGAGTGCAAATTAACTGTTGTGTTTCCTACATTACACCAGTGACTACATTTCAAAAAGTACTTAATTGGTTGTCAAGTGCTTTGAGACGCCAAGTGTTTGTGAAAAACGCTAGACAAATGCAAGTCTTTCTTTTTTTAAGTTAATGGCCTCAGTTAGTACCAGAGAGTGGTCTGGGCCCCTAAAATAAACATAATTTTGGGTTCAAGATTTTGTATAGGGCAATGGCTCTGTTACTTCTAGACTGTTCCAGCAGACTTCTGCTGTAAATCTGCACGGAGCTCCAGGGAAAGACCAGTGTGTCCTATTAATAGGGAGCTCACAGAGGCTTTGATAGTGTTAAAATGCGTTAATATTCATCTGATTCCTTTCACAGATGGTGAGCCCATTCCAGAAGAGCTATGGTGGGTACTGACATTTTTGTAGCAGCTGCTCAGTGAAACAAATTTTGAGTAAAACATTCTGCCTCAATTAGCACTGTACCCAAGCCTTTCTTTCTAAATTCGCTCCTGCCTTCAAGTTAACCCAGATAACAGATTCACTCTCTTAATGCAGACCAGAAAGGTGGGTCGTTGAGCCTGTTTGCATCACCACTGACCATCTGTAACACAGCTTGGTTAGGATACAATTTCAAACAATGGAAAAGAACACATATCTTCTATCCGACAGTCCCGGCTTTCCCTCAGGTTGGACGAACCCAGTCTCGAGGGAGGTGAGGAAGTGGAGGGGGCTGCCAGGAGGCCAGTGTCGGTACAGATGAAAACAGAGGGCATTTTAGCCATTGGACCTTTCAACCTTTTCCTTACTATCGACAAGCTGGTGACTTAGTTTAACAATATCTAACAGGGATAGCAAACAAAGGTTCAGTAATGTGCTGGTTGTGTGACTGAACTACTAATCCAGAGCAAAAACAGAATTCTGTTTTTGTTTTGGATTTCCAGCATCCGCAGTTTTTTTGTTTTTATTACTAATCCAGAGGCCTGCATTAATAATGCACTCGAACATGAGTTCAAACCCTGTCACTGCAGTTTTCAAATCTTAATTCAGTTGAAAGAAATCTGGGAATAAAGAAAACTGATATCGGTCAGGGCGACCATGAAGCTGTTGGGTTATTAAAAACCCAATTAGTTAATTAATATCCTTTATAATCTCTCCTGTTTCAGCCCTTAAGGAATTCCCTTCCTTCTTAAATACCTGTATAAACTCTTACAATCTGTTTTTATTCTTCTAGCTAATTTACTCTCCTTCATTATCAATCTTTTGGTCATCCTTTGCTAGTATCTAAAATTTTGCCCAATCCTCAGGGTTACACATTGTGACAATATTTGAATACTCTTCTTTGAATCTAATGCTATCCTTAACATCTTTAGTTAGCCATGAATGGCTCTCTTTTCCCATGGGATTTTCACTACTCAATGGATTTGTTCAAAAGTATGAAATATTTATTTCAATGTTTTCCATTGCTTATCTGCCGTCATAACTTTTAGTCCAATTCTCCAAATCACAGTAGCCATCTTGATCCTATGTAATTGACATTAAGTTCATTACTATGGTTTAATAGTGCCAAATTTGAGTATTGCTAGGAAAGAGACATACTATCAAAGCATCTTGTCTTGCACTCATCAGGATAGCACAACAATTTATACTGCATGAGAAGAGCCTGCTGATTGGTTGGCAAATGGTTTGGTAGAGGCATTGCCATGGATAATGCAGCAGAGAACAGTTAACTGCCAAGCTTTTGTTTCAAGTTCAAACCAAGTAGGTCGACTCTGATTGGTCAAGGCATTGCCATGGGGAACGAACCAGGGAAGGATAGTCCTCCATAAGCTTGGGGAATCCGGGAACTATACCATGGTTCATTCTTGGGACTATATTGCCAGTCCTTTACTGTTGTTGGTTCAAAATCCTGGAACTTGCTCCCAAAAAGCACTGTGGGTCTACCTAAACCACATGGACTGCAGCACTTCAAGAAGGTGGCTCACCAGCACCTTCTGAAGGGCAATTAAGGATAGGCAACAAATGCTGGCCTACCCAGTGACGTCCACAGCTCGTGAAAGGTATATATAAAAAAAAAACTCCTTCACCAGAACATCATCCCATGGTCTACATATGTCACTGGTTCTTACACAGACAACAACTGGATCCTCCTCTTCCCATTCCAAGTCTTCTCCTGCCATGAGGAAATGTCCTTAAACCTGACACTAAGCAGGCACCATAGCCTTCACAACTCCACAGACAACTGTATCTAACCCCCAAGAATACTGTCCTCCATGACTACCACATCCCTGATCACTTCCCACTTGAATAGCCTCCAGTTCCGTGATGCCAGTCAGTTTGCTTGTTCAGGATGCTGACTTTGCCAAGTAAGACCGAAAGAACTTTGTACCTATTAGAAAAGATCAAAGATGCAGACTCCTCCAGCATTACACCCGGGATTCCTTTATTGACCTGGCTCTCAGTCACACTCTCCTGTGCCTGATCATTAACCAGACCTGTACTACTTCCTAACATGAGGGGTGTGGCTTCTGGAACAAAGTGCCCAGGTAACTCTCCCCCTCCCCTGATCACCACAATGTCAGTACTTTGGACTCCAGCTCAATAACTTCGAGATACAAACACTTACTGCAGACGTGGTTGTCTGGGATCACAAGGTGCTCCTTAAATTAGAGTTGCAGTATACCGCACCACACGTGCTGCCATCTTTCTTTTGATTTAATTATGGGATGTGGGCTTCGCTGGCTGGGCCAGCATTTATTGCCCATCCCTAGTTGCCTTTGAGAAAGTGGTGGTGAGCTGCCTTCTTGAACCGCTGCAGTCCATGTGGTGTAGGTACACCCACAGTACTGTATCGAATCTTCATTAATTTATTTGATTAGTCAATGGGTTAGCCTATTGTTACTTTTATCTAAGTACTTGCTCTGGTTTAAGTTATAGGTAGGATAAGTGAATTATATACTTTAACATAAACCATTACAGATATTAGAGGCAAAAAGCAACACTGCCATCTCTCTCTGCACTGAATTCATAATTTCCATACTCTGCGATGTCCTCTGCTGGTGACCCTATACAGACACATATTCTTTAATCTCTTTTTCTTTATTTTTGGGCATCACTTGCAAGGCCAGCATTTGTTGTCTTGAACTGAGTGGCCATCTCAGAAGGACCACACTGCTGTGAGTCTAAAGTCACACGTAGGTTAGACCAGGTAAGGATGGCAGATTTCCTCCCCAGAAGGACGTCAGTGATCCAGATGGGCTTTTACAACTATTGATGATAGTTTCAGGGTCACCATTACTGAGACTAACTTTCAATTCCAGATTTATTAATTCAATTTGAATTTAGATTCCACCAGATTTCCACGTTTGTAAACATTAGCCTAGGCCTCTGGTTTGCTAGTCCAGTGACATTACCACTATGCCTTCACATAGACTTTATATAGAACTCTCTGGAGTGGACCCCTGGCTTTTGGTATGAGAGCTACCACTAAGCTGGCACAGCTAAAAGGCTCCAATCTATGTCAACAAGTGCAGTGTAATGGTTCTGATCAGAGAAAACTGCAGATACAATACAATAGAGATAATCTACCTTTCCCTTTTTACAATGGTTGCCATCTTCAATTACAATCTATTTTCCCCTTTTACTGTCATCCAATTGCCCCATTAATTGTCACATTTTCCCCTATTACCACTTATTCCTCTCAGTTAGTACCACTCATTGTCCCTCTTCAATTGCTATCCATTCATCCAAATCCCAGTCCTAACAAAGACAGGCATGAAGGACTAGCCTCCCTGTTCTCTCTGTACCATTGTTAGTAAAGATCAGTGTGCGCTGTGAAATGACTTGAAGTAATGTTTACAATCTTAACAGGGTAGAGCTGAAGGCTGAACTGGAAAAGAGAGCTGAGAATTGCCAATTGTTTGCGAAGCAGTTCCCAGCTTGGAGAGACCAGACCCGAGGATACATAAAGGAACTGCAAGAGGTTGCGGACAGCATTGATGAGTATCACAGAGGTGCCACCATTGCAAATGTCACAGGGGCTTCAGCAGCGGTTGTAGGAGGGGTTCTGTCCATTACAGGAATAATCGCAAGTCCTTTTACATCAGGTACCTCGTTGGGTCTCAGTGCATTGGGAGCTGGTATGAGTGCAAGTGGTGCAACCACCAATTTTACAGCTGGTATCACAGAATCTGTTAAACAATCAAACAAACAGAAAAGAGTTGATGAAATTGTAAATCAATACAATGACAGCTGTAAACAAATATCAAAATATTTACACGAGATTTGTGGTACAATGAAATCTTGGAGCCAGAAGCTACATGCAGAAATCATGAAGCACAAGTCTAGTGAAGAAATGTCAGAGTTTCTAAACGCAGCCTGCGGTGCAGCTAATTGCAGGAAGACAGATGAAGAAGATTCAGTTATAGGAGAGTCAAGTACTCTTCCAGTGTCTAAAACAGCTAGGCAGGTAACAACAGCAAGCCAGAAAACTGAAATCGTGAACCAGCTGCTTTCTGGATCGCTTCCCCTGCTATCTACTTTTGTCAAAGTTATTTCAGGAATTCTTTCAGCAATCTTAATAGTGACAAATATCTTCTCCATAACAAAGAATTCCATAGACCTTAGTAAAGGAAGCAAAACTGATGTTGCTAAAATCATACGTGATACTGCTATGAAGATGGAAGTTGAATTAAGAGCCTACCAAGACATTAATGAATTTCTGAAACTCATATTAAAGATAGATTGAATGAATGGACTTGGAATTCCACCAAGGGGCAGATGAGGGGAAAGGGGTCTCGCACTCTGCGGTTGTAATTTCAGCAGACCAGCCACTCCCCTAAGGTGCTTTTGCCACTTCACTGGCCACCCCACTGATTGAAACCCCACACCCCCCCGCCTGGTAGAACTTCAAGGTCAAGGTGCATAGCGAGTCCTGGGGTTGGGGGGATGTTTAAGCTATATTGACTTTCTTATCAATTATCACAATGGAGTAATTGGGCAAATACTCCAACTGTTAGTTAATTTTTACCAATTTAGCATCTGACAAGAAATGGTCCTGTCAGTTAGAGGAACATTAATCTAGTCCATTTATTCCAATTAGCAGTCACATTAGACCCCGATGATAAAGTGCTAACCTCGTATATAAACAAAAGCCATCTGAAAGCTTCAACAAAGTTGACACCCTTCCCTCCCTCCCCCCAAAAGAAGCAAACAACTCAAGGATGGTCCTGGTATAACCTAATTATGGATGAGAGAAGCCAATTGAGCTATCTTAATTCATCGATCCAGTGACCCTTAAATGATTTTAGGCTTTTGCCTAAATGGTTTTAGGCTTTAGAGTTGGAGCATGAATTGGCCAGAAGGGTTGTGGACTTTAAACATTTGACACTTTTAACACAGCAGTCAGGACTTTTGCTTTTTTCACTTTCTGAAGGATATTATTGTGTTTTATAGCTACATCGACACTGTGCAATGGTTCTACTCACTTATTACTTTATTGTTTAATAAATGTGTTTGCTGACAGCCCAAATTAGCTTGCTGACGTGTTATTGTCCTAACTTCCAAACTGAAGGATGAAGTGCAAAAACCAGCAAACAAAGACAGTGTAAGCAACACACTGTAGACAAAGCGATCCCACAGCCAACGGATCAGATCTAAGCTCTGCAGTCCTGCCACATCCAGTCGTGAATGGTGGTGGACAATTAAACAACTCACTGGAGGAGAAGACTCCACAAATATCCCCATCCTCAATGATGGAGGAGCCCAGCACATCAGTGCAAAAGATAAGGCTGAAGCATTTACAACAATCTTCAGTCAGAAGTGTCGAGTGGATGATCCATCTCGGCCTCCTCTGGAGGTCCCCAGCATCACAGATGCCAGTCTTCAGCTAATTTGATTCACCCCACGTGATATCAAGAAAAAAACAGCTGAACGCACTGGGTACTGCAAAGGCTATGGGACCTGACAATATTCCAGCAATAGTACTGAAGACTTGTGCTCCAGAACTTGCCACATCCCTAGCTAAGCTATTCCAGTACAACTACAACACTGGCATATGGCCGGCTATGTGGAAAATTGCCCAGCTATGTCCTGTGCACAAAAAGCAGTATAATTCCAACCCAGCCAATTACTGCCCCATCAGTCTACTCTCAATCATCAGTAAAGTAATTGAAGGGGCCATCAACAGTGCTATCAGGTGGCACTTGCTTAGCAATAGCCTGCTTACTGAAGCCCAGTTTGGGTTCTGCCAGGGCCACTCAGCTCCTGACCTCATTACAGCCTTGGTTCAAACATGGACAAAAGAGCTGAACTCCCGAGGTGAGGTGAGAGTGACTGCCCTTGACATCAAGGCTGTATTTGACTGAATGTTGTATCAAGGAGCCCGAGCAAAACTGGAGTCAATGGGAATCAGGGGAAAGCTCTACTGGTTGGAGTCATACCTAGCACAAAGGAAGATGGTTGTGGTTGTTGTAGTTCAATCATCTCAGCTCCAGGATATCACTGCGGAAGTTCCTCAGGGTAGTGTCCTCGGCCCAGCCATCATCAGCTGCTTCACCAATGATCTGCCTTCCATCATAAGGTCAGAAGTGAGGATGTTCGCTGATGATTGCACAATATTCAACACCGTTCGCGACTCCTCAGATACTGAAGCAGTCCATGTACAAATGCAGCAAGACCTGGACAACATCCAGGCTTGGGCTGACAAGTGACAAGTAACATTCATGCCACACAAGTGCCAGGCAATGACTAACTCTAACAAGAGAGAATCCAACCATCACCCCTTGATGTTCAAAGACATTACTATCACTGAATCCCCCACTATCAACATTCTGGTGGTTGCCATTGACCAGAAACTGAACTGGACTAGCCATATAAATATTGTGGCTACAAGAGCAGGTCAGAGGCTAGGAATCCTGCAACGAATGACTCACCTCCTGACTCCCCAAAGCCTGTCCATCATCCACAAAGCACAAGTCAGGAGTGTGATGGAATACTCCCCATTTGCCTGGACAAATGCAGCCCCCACCACACTAAAGAAGCTTGACACCATCCAGGACAAAGCAGCCTGCTTGAGTGGCATCACATCCACAAACATTCACTCCCTCCACCACTGACGCACAGTAGCAGCAGTGTGTGTACCATCTACAAGATGTGCTGCAGGAATTCACCAAGGCTCCTTAGACAGCACCTTCCAAGCCCACGACCACTACCATCTAGAAGGACAAGGGCAGCAGATAAATGGGAACATCACCACCTGGAAGTCCCCCTCCAAGTCACTCACCATGCTGACTTGGAAATATATCGTCGTTCCTTCACTGTCGTTGGGTCAAAACCCTGGAACTCCCTTCCTAACAGCACTGTGGATGTATCTACACCTTGTCAACTGTAGCAGTTCAAGAAGGCAGCTCACCATCATCTTCTCGGGGCAACTAGGGATGGGCAACAAATGCTGGCCCAGCCAGCGAAGCCCACATCCCGTGAATGAATAAAAAGAAAACAACCAGCCCACTGGCACTCAGGCTGGATTTGACCATGGCCACTCAGCCCCTGAGATCATTGCAGCCTTGGTGCAAACTTGGCTCTCAGGGTCCCAGGGTTTTGAGCTGACTGCCCTGCACAGTTTCTCTGCTGCCTCCCACACCCATAAGACATAGGAGCAGAAATTCAGCCCATCAAGTCTGCTCAACCATTCAATCATGGCTGATAAGTTTCTCAACCCCATTCTCCCGCCTTCTCCCCATAACCTTTGATCCCCTAACCAACCAAGAACCTATCTATCTCGGTCTAAAGTACACTCAATGACCTGGCCTCCACAGCCTTCTGTGGCAATGAATTCCATAGATTCACCACTCTCTGGTTAAAGAAGTTTCTCCTCAACTCTGTTCTAAAAGGTCTTCCCTTTACTCTGAGGCTGTGCCCTCGGGTCCTAGTCTCTCCTACTAATGGAAACATCTTCCCCACGTCCACTCTATCCAGGCCTTTCAGTATTCTGTAAGTTTCAATCAGATCCCCCCCTCATCCTTCTAAACTCCATCGAGTATAGACCCAGAGTCCTCAAACGTTCCTCATATGTTAAGCCTTTCATTCCTGGGATCATTCTCATGAACCTCCTCTGGACCCTCTCCAGGGCCAGAACATCCTTCCTGAGATACGGGGCCCAATATTGCTCACAATATTCTAAATGTGGTCTGACCAGAGCCTTATAAAGCCTCAGCAGCACATCCCTGCTTTTATATTCTAGTCCTCTCGAAATAAATGTCAAGAGAATCCTGGACTAGGACTCCCAAGTCCCTTTGCACTCCAGATTTCTGAATTCACTCCCCATTTAGAAAATAGTCTATGCCTCTATTCTTCTTACCAAAGTGCATGACCTCACACTTCCCCACCTTGTATTCCATCTGCCACTTCTTTGCCCATTCTCCTAACCTGTCCAAATCCTGCAGCCTCCCCGCCTCCTCGATACTACCTGTCCCTCCACCTATCTTTGTATCATCTGCAAACTTAGCCAGGATGCCCTCAGTTCCTTCATCTAGATCATTAATGTATAAAGTGAAAAGTTGTGGTTCCAACACCGACCCCTGTGGAACTCCCACTAGTCACCGGCCACCATCCAGAGAAGGCCCCTTCAGGGCATCTCCACATTTCGACACAATGCAGTGAGTGATTGGCTCCGGCGCCTGCGCAGTTTGAGTGGCAAGAGGCAGCGCCCGGCAGTGATTCGCTCCGGCGCCTGCGCAGTTTGAGTGGCGGGTGACAGCTCCCGACGATTGATTGGTTCCAGCGCTTGCGCAGCCTGATTGGCGGGAGGCAGCTCCCGGCGATTAATTGGCTCCGGCGCCTGCGCAGTTTGAGTGGCGGGAGGCAGCGCCCGGCCGTGATTCGCTCGGGCGCCTGCGCAGCCTGATGGACGGGAGGCAGCTCCCGGCGGTGATTCGCTCGGGCGCCTGCGCAGCCTGCTGGACGGGAGGCATTCTCCCGGCGGTTGTGGCAGTTGGGCGACTGGGCGCCATTTTGTTGGTGGCTGCTGCCCTTGGCGCAGGGGGTCAAGTAGGTGAAGAAAAGGCTCTTTCCATCATTGAGCTGTAGGTACAGGCTGCTAGGGTTTTTTTTTGCCATTTCTGAGAATCAGAAGACCCCAGACAGTCCCCTTTGAGTTTCTTTAAAACGAACGAGAAACAGAAGTATTTGATTCCTGTCCAGGTGATGATTATTTGATTGCTGGAGCCAATCCAGGTCACAAACACCGAGGCCCTAGGGGAATGGGACTTAATGCTGTTTCAGACAAGGGCCACAGAGTTTTGGATGGGGGTGGAATGTGGGGGACGAGTCAGGTTCAGAGGGTAACGAAGGCACCAGTGAGCTGAGACAGGGTGAAGCTGTGCATTGTTGTGGAGGTGGAAATACGTTCTCGCAATAATGACATGGATATGTGGCCAGAAACTCATCTCACGGTCGAATATAACTCCCAGATGGTGAACCGTCCCGTTCCACTTCAGCGTGAGGGATGGAGTTGGTGCTTAGGGACAACGTTTGGTTGGGGGGTGGGGGGGGCCGGGGCGCGGTTGCCAAAGACGATGATTTTGTTAGGATATAAGAAACGAGCAGGTGTAAGTCGTTCGCTGCTCAAACCTGCTTTGCCATTCAGCAGGATCATGGCTCATCTTTTACATAAGAACTAGGAGCAGGAGTCGGCAATTCAGCCCCTCGAGCCTGCCCCGCCATTCAATACCATCATGGCTGATCTCATTTCGGTCTCAACTCCAATTTCCCGCCCTCTCCCCATAAACTTTCAACCCGTTAGTAATTAAAAACCTGCCTATCTCCTTCTTAAATTTATTCAGCGTCCCGGCATCCACTGCACTCTGAGGTAGTGAAGTCCACAGATTCATGACCCTTTGAGAAAAGTATATCCTCCTCATCTCTGATTTAAATCTACCACCCCTTAGCCTAAAACTATGGCCTCTCATTCTTTAATGCCCCACAGGGGAAACATCTGCTCCACATCTACTTTATCTATCCCCTTTAGCATCTTATGTACCTCAATTAGATCTCCTCTCATCCTTCTAAACTCCAGCTAGTATAGGCCTAAACTACTCAATCTCTCCTCACAAGACAAGCCCCGGATCTCTGGAATCAATCTAGTGAACCTCCTCTGAACCGCCTCCAATGCAATTATATCCTTCCTCAAGTAAGGGGGCCAAAACTGTGCACAGTACACCAGGTGCAGTCTCACCAATGCCTTGTACAGTTGCAACAACACTTCCCTATTTTCATACTCTATTCCTTTAGCAATAAAAGCCAAAATTCCATTTGCCTTCCTAATTACCTGCTGTTATCTGCATACTAGTTTTCAGCGATTCATGCATGAGGACACCCAGATCCCTCTGCACTGAAGCATTCTGAAGTTTCTCTCCATTTAAATAATAAGTTGCCTTTTTATTCTTCCGACCAAAGTGGATAACCTCACACTTAAACACGTTATACTCCACCTACCAAATTTTGGCCCATTCACCTAACCGTATCAATTTGTAAATTTCTTATTTCTTCATTGGAAATTACTTTCCCACCTATTTTGGTGTCATCTGCAAATTTAGCTATAGTACCTTCTATCCCTGAATCCAAGTCATCAATATGGATTGTAAATAGTTGGGGCACAAGGACCAAACCCTGTGGTAGGCATCCAGAAAAAGACCCATTTTTCTCCACTGTGCTTTCTGTTGGTTAGCCAGTCCTCTATCCAAGATTATATATTACCCCTAGATCCGTGCCATGTGTATTAATCTTTTGTGCGGCACCTTATCAAAGGCCTTCTGGAAGTCCAGATGTGCTACATCTACAGGATCCCCATTATCCACTTTGCTTGTCACAATTTCAAAGAACTCTAGCAAATTAGTCAAACGTGATTTACTCTACATAAAACCGTGCTGACTGATGAATTGCAATTTGACTTTCCAAATGCTCCATTACTACGTCCTTAATAATGGATTCCAACAATTTCCTAACGACAGATGTTAAACTAACTGGCCTATAATTTCCAACTTTCTGCCTCCCACCTTTTTGAATAAGGGTGATATATATTAGCATTTTTCCAATCCATTGGAACTTTTCCAGAATCCAGGGAAGTTTGGAATATTATTACCAATGCATCCACAATCTCCACTGCCACTTCCTTTAAGACCCTGGGATGTAGCCATCAGGTCCTGGGGACTTGTCACCCTTTAATCCCAATAGTTTGCTCAGTACTTTATCTCTAGTGATGGTGATTGTTCCAAGCTCTTCCTTCTCTATACCCTCTGCCCCACCTGTTAATATTGGGGTGGTACTAGTATCCTCCACTGTGAAAACTGAGGCAAAATTTTGATTAAGCGTCTCTGACATTTCTGCGTTCCCCACTGTTAATTCCCCAGTCTCATCCTCCAAGGGACCAACATTCACATTTGCGACTCTCTTTCCTTTATATACTTTTTGAAGCTTTTGCTATCAGTTTTTACATTTTGCGTTAGTTTTTTTTCATAATTTACCTTTGCTCTTTTTATTTTTTTTTTAAGGAACCCTTTGTTGATCTTTAAAAGTTTCCCAGTCTTCCAGCCTGCCACTGACTTTTGCAATTTAGTATGTCTTTGTTTTTGCCTTTATGTTATCTTTAACTTCCTTGCTAAGCCATAGATGCTTTTACCCCCTCATACCATCTTTCTTCCTTTTTGGAATATATTTTACTTGGGAGGAATTGAATATCTCCTTAAATATCTGCCACTGTTCATCCACTGTCCTACCTTATAGACTTCCTGCCCGGCTCACTAGGGCCAAATCTGCCCTCATGCCTATGTAGTTACCTTTACTTAACTCCAGAACACTAGTGTGGGACTCAGGTTTCTCGCTCTCAAACTGAACTTGAAATTCTAGCATGCTGCATTCACTCTTTTATCTCAGCTCCAGTTCCCACTCACTCCCCATATCCTGGATTCCTTTAGTGCCCAAAAACCTATTAATCTCAGTCTTAAATATACATAAAGACTGAACATCCATTGCTCTCTGGAGCAGAGAATTCCAAAGGTTCATTGCTCTCTAAGTGTAGAAAAGTTACTTCATTTCAGTCCTGGCTATGCCCCTAGTTTTAGTCTCTCCACACAGGGGGAACAGGCTTTTTTGACAATGACACCAGCATTTATTATTTATCTCTAATTGCTCTTGTTAAGGTGATGCTGTGCTGCCTGCTTGACCACTGTAGTGGATGTGCACCATCATTGCTGTTAGGGAGGGAGTTTCAGGATTTTCACCCAGCGACAGTGAATTAACAGTGATATATTTCCAAGTCAGGATGATGATTGGTTTGGAGGGGAACTGGCAGCTGTTGGCGTTCCCACATAACTGTTGCCCTTGCCCTTCTAGGCGGTGGAGGTCGTAGGTATGGAATGTGCTGTCAAAGACACATTTGGCGAGTTGCTGCAGTGAATCTTGTGGCTCTGTCACTGTGTGCCATTGGTAGAGGAGTTGAATGTTGATGTTGAGTGATGTGGTGCTGATCAAGTGGGCTGCTATGTCCTGGATGGTGTTAAGGTTCTTGCGTGTTGGAGAAATGGGAGTATTCCTTGTAGACGCCTTGTAGATGGTGGACAGGCTTTGGGCACCCATGAGGTGAGTTGGTACCAATGACATAGGTAGAAAGAGGGATGAGGTCTTGCATCAAGAACTCAGGGAGTTAGGCAGTGGACTAAAAAGCAAGACCTCTCGGGTTGTAATCTCTGGATTACTCCCAGTGCCACGTGCTAGCGAGCTCAGAAATAGGAGAATAGTGCAGATGAATACATGGCTTAAGAGTTGGTGCAAGAGGGAGGGTTTTAGATTCCTGGATCACTGGGACCGTTTCTGGGGATGGTGGGACCTGTACAAGCGGTACAGTCTACATCTGATCTAGACCGGGACTATCTACATCTGATCTAGAGCGGAACTAACATCCTTGCGGGCGGGTTTGCTAATGCTGTTGGGAGGAATTTAAAGTAATTTGGCGGGGGGAGGGGACACAATATTAGCAGAATAGGGACACATAATAGAGTAAAACAATCAAATCAGAGGGAGTACAGCTGCATTAAGTTTCAGGGGAGTAAGGCAAGGCTGAATGGTGATTACTTTAATGCCAGGTAAACAGATGAGTTAAGGGTGAGGATTGACATGAGGAATTGTGATATAGTAGCCATCACTGAGACATGGTTGAGGGAGGGGCAGGATTGGCAGCTCAACATTCCAGGATATAGAATGTTCAGGTGGGGAGTAAAAGAGGAGGAGGCATTGCATTATTAGTTAAGCAGTCAGTTACTGCAGTAAGGAGAGGAGAGATGATATCTTGGAGGGGGCAAGGAAAGAAGCTTTGTCGGTAGAGCTTAGGAATAAAAAAGGGGCAGCCACATTGTTAGGTTTTTATCATAGACCCCCAGATAGTCAGCGGGAAATTGAGGAGCAAATATGTTCACAATGTGAGGTGTGTATGAACAATAACAATAGGGTAATTATATTAGGTGATTTCAACTTTCCTAACATTAATTGGGATAGTCATAGTGTTAAGGGCTTGGATGGAGTAGATTTCTTGAAATGTGTACAGGAGAACTTTTTAGATCAATATGTAGAGGGTCTGACAAGGGACAGTGCAGTGCTGGACCTAATTCTGGGGAATGAAGCTGGACAGGTGGCTGAGGTGGTGGTGGGGGAGCATTTTAGTGACAGCGACCACAACATGGTACAGTTTAAGCTTGTTAAGGACAAAGAAATAGACAAGTTGCAAAAAATGTTTTGGATTGGGGGAGAGTGGATTTTAGTAAAATAGGGCAGCATCTGGCCAAGGTAGACTGGGAACAGCAACTTGTGGGGAAATCTACAGAGGAGCAGTGAGGGGTGCTCAAAAAGGAAATGGGGAGAGTACAGGCTCAACATCTTCCTTCTAGGGTGATAGGAAGGAGTAACAATCCCAGAGAACCATGGATGACCAGAGATATTCAGGTTACGATGAGAAAGAAAATAGAGGCTTTTAGCAGGTACAAGGGAAGCAAGTCAGCGGAGGCATTAGTGGAGTACAGAAAGTGCAGGGTGGAGCTTAAGAAAATAATCAGGAGAGGAAAGGGGATATTAGAAAGCTCTGGCTGATAAAAGCAGGGAAAATCCCAAGATATTCTATAAGTATGTCAATGGGAAGTGGATAACCAGGGAAAGAATAGGTCCCATAAGGGACCAAGGGGGCAATCTACGGGTGGAGCCAGAGGACACCGCCAGAGAGTTGAATGAATACTTCACATCCGTCTTCACCCAAGAGAATGAGGATGAAGGTATCGAACTCGGGGAGAGAGACTGCGAGGTTCTTAAGCAAGTTGATACAGGGAGTGATAAGGTATTGGAGGTGTCGACAGGCTTAAAAGTGGGCAAATCTCTAGGTCCGAATGATTTGTGTCCTAGATTGCTGAGGGAGGCAAGGGAGGAGATCGCAGGGGCTCTGACCCAAATGTTTAGTTCCTCTCTGGCCACGGGGGAGGTGCCAGAGGACTGCGGATGCTGGAAATCCAAAACACTAGGCCCCAAGCACTATCCTATTCAGTACATAAACATGTGATTTTGCTAACTAATTATTCTCAAGGATGTATACATAATTATATTATCCAATCAAAATTAAAGCACATACGCAAAGACTTTGGTTCTCACAGCTCAAGACTGTTTGTGTTTCATCAAAGCCTTCTCTTTGCCCGTTGTATGTCTTCCCATATCTAAGCTAAAACCATCTGCCCCTTCCCTATGTGAGAGGGGAGTACACCTAATCTAACTTATGTCCTCTCTCGTGTCTCTCGTCTGACTCTCAAGGCTGTGCAATGTTCATCTGGTAATTGTCGACTCTTAATATGCTTAGCAGCCATGTCTGCCTGGAGATTTTAAGTGTTCTTCAGTAAATTCTTATAGTGTTCTTTTTTAGCATTTTTAATTTTCCCCTAACACTTATGTATTAACATTTGAGTCCCCAAAAAACAGTAAAACTATGCTTTTTAAGTGAAATATATATTGTGCCACCAACCTCTTTCTCGCCCGTCCCTCCAACAAATGGCCCCAGCCTCAGCCTGAAAGTTTGGATTTTTTTAAGCTGGTCTGTCAGGTCCTAAGCTTTGGCTGCTCATCATGGATGACAAGAACTCCATTTAAAACTGGCTTGTCCAACCTTTTTGCTTGTGGGGCGGGGTGGGGGGCACATTTCCAGTTTTTTCTCCCTCAAGGAGCCAATGAGCAAATTTCAGAAAGATTAGGTTTGACACAACTTCAAACTGAATTTCAAAAAAAAGTTGAGATATGTAGAAAAGAAACAATTGCTGAGCAAAAATAGCACGATGTCAAAGGAATAAATTGTTGTTTAAAAAAAAGTAATAAAAATGCTCAGAGTGTGAGAGGGTCAGATTGTGTGTGCCAGGCTCACTCCCAGTTTTAGGGCTCCACTGTGAGTGGGTGTGTGTATGTGTTGGTTACGGTAAGTGAGAAACCTGAGACTGGGAGTAAGACAGATAAACAATCACACTCTCAATCTTTCTCACTCCCACATACACACACACACACTCACTCCCACATAAATGCTCACTCTCACTCTCAATCCCACACGCATACACAGTCTCTCTCTTCTCACCCCCAACACATTCACTCTCTCACTCCCATACACACACAGGCACACTCTCACTCCCACAGATGCTCACTCTCACATTCTCACTCCTCCCCGCTCAACACACCCGCACTTAGGGCAGAAATTTTTGCTTGGTGGGCGCGCGCCTGAACTGCTCGAGTGTGAAATGTCGGCACGCTCACGCGATAGTTCGGTCAGTGGGTGTAAAGGTTTTGCTGCCTGTCCAACCTGACGGCCTTTGCATTTTTTTGGAAACCTCATCCACAGGTGGGTTGAGGTTTCCAAAAGCAAATAAAAGTAAAATAAAAACTTTTCATTAATAACATAGCCCTAATAACAGAGTCACATGAGGGGAACATGTTTTACTACATTTAAATTTTGAAAAAAATATATCTCTTCATCTCCCTGAGGCAGCGCTGTGCCTCAGGAAGATTATGCAGCACTCGCGCGCATGCGTGAATTTTGCACTCGGCCCGCTTGCACTCTCAGACCCCACACAGGAAGCACTGAGCACCTCTGCTCACATTTCATGCTGGGCAGGCCTTAATTAGCCTGCCAGCATGAAATCGCGGTATGGTGCCGATTGCAGGGTGCAGTTGGCTTCGTAACCACCCCCACCGAGCATCCCCGCCAAGGCCAAAATTTTACCCTCACTTTCTCATTCCGACACACATACACACTCACTCTCACTCCTCCCTACACACACACACACACACACACACTCTCTCATTCCCACACACACACTCACACACTCTCACTCCTCCTCACCGCCCCCCCCCGCCCACCAACACATATGCACTCTCTCACTCCCACACACACACACACACACTCAATCTCCCACATATGGTAGTCAGCCTGACCACCCGCCCAGGAGCTCCACCAGCGTCTCACTCCTGGGTCTCGCAGCCAGCCTCTCCTCCTTGGGGCCCCGGCACTCCGCTGCCTGGAGGTGTCGGAGCTGAGCTCTGGTGGACCCCAGCAGCACTACACCCCTGACTAGCTTTATATTCCAGATTTAGTAATTGAATTCAAATTCCAGCAGTTGCTGTGATGGGATTTGAACTCATGTCCCCAGGACAATAGTTTGGACCTCTGGATATCTTGTGCAGTGACATTACCTCCGACCACTGTCTCCCCTGAAGAAGAAGTGAGGGTGTTCTTCTTGAAGAAGAGAAGGTTGAGAGGAGATTTGATCAATGTGTTCAAAATCATGAGTGGTCTGAGCAGAGTAGATAGTGAAAAACTGTTCCCGTTGAATGATAGAAACCACAGGACATAGACTTAAGGGAATTGGCAAAAGAACCAAAGGCAACATGAGGAAATACTATTTTACATAGCAAGTGGTTAGGATCTAGAATGCCCTGCCTGACAGTGTAGCAGAGGCAGGTTGAATGCAAAAGGGAACTGGATCATTATCTGTAGAGAAAAAATTTTCCCTCTTCGACCTTCCCACTTTCAACTTCCCTCTTCAATCTTAACACTCTCTGCTTCCTTCCTCGACGTTCCCACTCTCCACTTCTCTCCTCGACCCTCCCGCTCTCCATTTCCCCCGTTGTACCTCCCACTCTCCACTTCCCCCCCCCGACCGTCCCATTCATTGCTTCCTTCCCTCAATGCCCCCACTCTCTACTTCCATCACTGACTCTCCTGCTCACAGTTCCTTGAACTCGCTTCCTCCTTCTCGCCACCCCTCCCCCAGGCTCACATTGTCAGAGGGTTCAGGAGAGGGAAGCAACAATTATCAGAGGAAAATGGCAAGCGGGAGAGTTGGAGATGGAGGTGGCAAGCGGGGCAGGCAATGAGTGGGAATGTTGACCATTGGGAGCGGTGGCAAGCAGGAGTGTCAGCCTACGGGAGAGTAATGAGTGGGATGGAGTGGGAGAGGAAAGGGGTGAGTGGGAGAGGCTCACGAGTGGGAGTGTCGGCCAGTGGGAGAGGCGGCCAGCAGGTGGGTCAGCCTGCAGGAGAGATGGAGAGTGGGAGAAGCAGTGAATGAGAGAGAGAGTTGGCGAACATTGGAGTCAGCCAGTGGGAGAGACGAGGAGGAGGAGGTAAGGAGAAAGACTTGGTATATTTCTTTTAACACTTTACAATTTATTTTATGTTAAAAGTTATTTATGAATATAGGAATTTAAAAATGTATGGTATTTCAATTTACAAGGTACAATGTTCTAATGAGTGTTTCTGACATGTAAGGTCCTATAGAATGTAACTATAGCTTTTACATTGGATGTATTGGGAAAATCTGATATTCTTAAAGTTGTTTAACTTAAAATTGCAGTTTTCAGGAACCTAACTACAATGTTGAGCAAGAAATTACTGTGCAAGTCAGCATTAGGATGGCGTCTGACTTGATGGGCACCTGAGGGTAATGGTGTTTCCATGATCATATTGCGCTCAAGCTTTACCCCAACAGTTTTACTCATGGTTTGACAATACTTGAGGTCTTCTATCAAGTAACAACTACCATATTGTCATACTTTGCCCTAAAATGTCCTGGGACGTTTCATTGTGGAAAAGCACTATATAAGTTGTTTTTGTAATAGTGTAAACTTATTGTAAATTGCTCACTGAGGATGTGGAAAGACTGTTGTCAATGTGGATAACGAATACCATGACTGGAATCTTATGGAGCCAATGGGGGTCTCAGCCATTGGCATAAGAGCTGCCAGAAGACCTGCATCCAGAAAGGTCTGCCACACCATGTTCCACTCAGGCACTTGACAGGTCAGTGGCAGACTTTTCCCCAGGATCAAGGACCTCGGAGGCGGACGTCCTGCTCACCGAGATTTGCCGGCCGATCAGAGGTCAGCTATATTGAACAGCAGTGCTACCAGGACGGCGGTGACTGATCCCGGTATAAGACCCACTCAAAGGCTAGGATCGTTGACAGAACCAGGCCACAGATGAGAGATGGCAGGGATAATTCAAGGGGTGGGTGTTGTGGGGGAAGGGGATACAACAGCTGAGCCAAGGGCAAGGAAAAAGGTGGGGAGGTGCTTCCCACAAGGGTTAATACCAGCAGTGGTGAGCTGAAGCCCTTACTGGGCATTACTTGGCCACTTAAGGGCCTCAAATGTCAATGGGACAGGAAGGCCTTCCCATCATGGACTTAATCGGGATAGAGGTGGAAGAGTGGCCAGGTATGCACCTCCCACCCTCCCACCTCATTAACTGTCGCCCTACCCCACCCCCGGCCCTTCACACTGCCCCACCAAAAAACGCAACACATGAGGGCAGAAGATTATGGGCTATTTTGCCATCAGATCACTGTATCCAGATTAAATATGGGAATACATTTACTTAGAAATGAAATGATAAACAGAAGCAGAATGACAGACGAAATACTATCCAGTGCCTCCATATTATTTCAGTTAAAACAATACACTGTATGTTTTCAAGAAGGAGTTGGATATAGCTCTTGGGGTGAAAGGGATCAAAGGGTATGGGGAGAAAGCGGGAGCAGGCTATTGAGTTGGATCATCAGCCATGGTCACAATGAATGGCAGAGCAGGCTCGAAGGGCCGAATGGCCTCCTCCTGCTCCTAGTTTTTATGTAATACTGTCTAAAGTAATTGTAATACCTTGGAAGCTGGAGCCAAAATCAACAACCATTAGAATATTGTTCACATTATCTGGTTAATTATGGTATGAATAGTAATCAAAATTTTAATCCTATCAGTGACCTAATCTTAAGGTTTTTGGAATTTGTTTTCAACAGATTGGAACCATTATAACAATTCCTACTGGGTCAGGGATGGATGTGCTCAGAACACGGGTGTTATGTAGAAACATAGAAAATAGCAGGAGTAGGTCATTCAGCCCTTCGAACCTGCTCCACCATTTAATACCATCATGGCTGATCCTCTATCTCAATGCCGTTCTGCCGCGCTCTCCCCATACCCCTTAATGCCTTTAGAGTCCAGAAATCTATCTGTTCCCTTCTTAAATATATTCAGTGACTTGGCCTCCACAGCCCTCTGTGGTAGAGAATTCCACAGGTTCACCACCCTCTGAGTAAAGAAGTTTCTCCTCATCTCAGACCTAAATGGACTACCCTGTATCCTGAGGCTGTAACCCCTTTTTCTAGACCCCCAGCCAGTGGAAACATCAACCTTGAATCCAGTCTGTCCATCCCTGTCAGAATTTTATGTTTCAATGAGGCCTCCTCCCATTCTTCTAAACTCCGGTGAATACACGCCTATTCGTCCCCATCTCTCCTCACACGATAATCCTGCCGTCCCAGGTGTCAGACTGTGAACCTTCGCTGCACTCCCTCTATGGCAAGTATATCCTTTCTTAGGTAAGGAGACCAAAACTGCACACAATATTCCAGGTGTGGTCTCACCAAGGCCCTGTACAGCTGCAGTAAGACACCTTTGCTCCTGTACTCAAGTCCTCGCACAATGAAGGCCAACATACCATTTGCCTTCTTAACCGCTTACTGCACCTGCATGCTTGCTTTCAGTGATTGGTTTACAAGGGCACCTCAGGTCCCTTTGTACATCAACATTCCCCAATTGCCGTTTAAATAATACTCTACCATTCTGTTTTTCCTACCAAAGTGGACAACTTCACACTTATCCACATTGTACTGCATCTGCAATGTATTTACCCACCCACTTAGCCTGTTTAAATTGCTTTGAAGCTTCTTAACACCCTCCTCACCACTCACATTCCCACCCAGTTTCATATTGTCAGTGAACTTGGAAATAGTATATTTGGTTCCCTCAGCCAAATCATTGATATATATTGTGAATAGCTGGGGCCCAAGTACTGGTCCATGCTGGTCCCCTTCTATTCACTGCCTGCCACTCTGTTTCCTGTCTGCTAACCAATTCTCAATCCATGCCAATATATTACTCCCAGTCCCATACGCTTTAATTTTACATACTAACTTCTCAAGTGGGACTTTATCAAAAGCTTTCTGAAAATCCAAATACACCACATCCACTGGTTCTCCCTTATCTATTCTGCTAGTTATGTCCTCAAAAAACTCCATTAGGTTTGTCAAACATGATTTCCCTTTCATAAATCCATGTTGACTTTGTCTAATCCCGTTGATATTTTCTAAGTGTCCTGTTATCACACCCTTTATAATAGACTTTAGCATTTTCCCTACTGCTGAGGTTAGGCTAACTGTTCTTTAATTTTCTGTTTTCTCCCTTCCTCCTTTTTTAAATAGTGGGATTACATTTTTCACCCTCCAACCTGCCAAGACTGTTCCAGAATCTACAGAGTTTTGGAAGATGACAATTAACACATCCACTATTTCCATGGCCAACTGCTTTAGTACCCTGGGATGTAGATTATCAGGCCCTGGGGATTTATCAGCTATTAGTCCCATTAATTTCTCCAGCACTATTTTTTTAGTAATACTAATTTCCTTCAATTCCTCCTTCTCACTCGACCCTTGGTTCCCGGGTATTTCTGGGAAGTTATTTGTGTCTTCCACCACGAAGATAAAACTAAAGTAGTTGTTTAATTACTCTGCCATTTTCTTGTTTTCTATTATAATTTCAGACTGCCAGGGACCAACTTTTGTCTTCACTAATCTTTTTCTTTTTACGTACATATGGAAGCTTCCGCTGCAAGTAACCTGCAAGTTTACTCTCATTCTCTATTTTTCTCCTCTTAATCAATCTCTTGGTCCTCTTTTGCTGAATTCTAAACTGCTCCCAATCCTTAGGCTTGCTACTTTTTCTAACAACTTTATATGACTCCTCTTTGGATCTAATACTACCCTTAATTTCTTTTGTTAGCCATGGTTGGGCTGCTTTTCATGTTGGTGTGTTTGCACCAGAAAGGAATGTATATTTGTTCCTTAAATTCTAGCCATTGTCTATCCACCTTTTAATGAAGTTCCACAATCTATCTTAGCCAACTCACACCTCATACCTTATTAGTTTCCTTTGTTTGGATTTATGACCCTCGTTTCAGGTTGGATTACTTCTGTTTCCACCCTAATGAAGAATTCTATCATGTTATGTTCACTATTCCCTAAAGGACTCCACACAACAAGATTATTAATGAACCCCTTCTCATTACACAACACCAAATTTAGGATAGCCTGTTCTCCAGTCGGTTCCTCGATGTACTGGTCTAAAAAACCATCTTATGCGCACCCCAGAAATTCATCCACCACAGTATTATTGCTAATTTGGTTTCCCCAGTCTATAAATATGATCATTGTAGCACCCTTGTAACATACATCTCTAATTTCCTGTTTAATGCCATCCCCTATCTTACCACTACTGTTTGGAGGCTTATAGACAACTCCCACTAATGTTTTCTGCCTCTTATTGCTTCATAGCTCCACCCAGACTGACTCTACATGTAGATTTTCTGAGCCAATATCCCCTCTCACTATCGCACAGATTTTGTCCTTAACTAACCACCACCTCCTTTTCCTTTTTGCCTGTCCTTCCTAAATATTGAGTACCCTTGGATCACCCCTTGGTCACCCTGCAGGTATAACTCTATAATTGCAATCATATCATATCCATTTACATCTATTATATATGTAGATTATTTATGACTACAGATGTATCTCCATTCAGCTCACCACCTGAATACAATTAACAGATTGCATTCTCTCTCTCCCTGAGTAAAAATGGAAATAAATTTTCTGTGTGCAACAAAGATGTAATAAACAATTAAGATTTATATTTTCAGTCCAAAGAATTATGTTGTGAGATGCCCCACCTCTAGGAAACCTAATGACTTGCCTGTACATCTGTTTCTTTTAGCAAGACAATCTGACAGTAGAGTGTACATTAATCCCACAATGAATGATTGTCTACATTGCATTTAATGAGTATATTACCCCCAATACTCCAATTGTACATGATGTCACGGCTCAGGTGTAGATCGTTCCAATGGTATAGATCCCATTTTCTCCACTGGTGCCAGTGCCCCATGAACCAGTCTTTGAGCCATGCATTCATCTCCCTATGCCAATTCCTATCCCCACCCTGACTTCAAAAGCTCTTGGTAAGTTTAAATATTGGTTGAATGTTCAAGATAGTAGCTAAGAAGTGATCTTGATTGCCTGGCAGAATAGGGCAAAAGAGTGGAGAGTTAGAAAGTGGAGTGCAAGTAGTGGTCGAGAGTCCATAAATGTGCCAGAAAACAATCGCAAACAAGAGGAAAAACGTCCAGTAGTACAAGAGAGAGACCTCACAGGAGTAATCCCATCAGACTTCGGAGTGGAAGTAGATGCTGTAGCCTTATGAAATAAAGGCCCCAGAAAAGTAATGTAGCGCACTTTGAAGTAGAAGTCCTCATGATCATGAACTTTTGATGACTGCCAATAAACTTCAGGGTAAACTATTAAGAGAGGCAAAACAAAAAGAGTTAGATAGTTGTTCCTAGGTACTAGATAAGGTTCAACCAGTTTTGTCACATAATTGGATTTGTACTGAAAAGTTCCTTGTGGATGACACTTATAAATTTAGTCATGAGGTGTGTTGAACAGTGACAGGGTGCTATAAATGTAAGTGGACTCTCCCAGTGCTGAAAAGTAACCTGTAAATCTCCTTAATTCTTTTGACTGTATATTTTTTATATTCATCCACGGGACATGGGCTTTGCTGGCTGGTCCAGCATTTATCGCCCATCCCTAATTGCCATTGAGAAGGTGGTGGTGAGTTGCATTCTTGAACCGCTGCAGTTCCTGTAGTGTAGGTATGCTCACAGTGCTGTTAGGAAAGGAGTTCCAGGATCTTGACCCAGCGAAATTAAAGGAACGGTGATATATTTCGATATAATGGCGATGGTGAGTGTCTTGGAGGGGAACTTTCAGGTGGCGGTGTTCCCATGCGTCTACTGCCCTTGTCCTTCTAGATGGTGGTGGTTGTGGGTTTGGAAGGTGCTGCCTATAGAGCTTTGGTGAGTTTCTGCAGTGCATCTTGTAGATGGTACACACTGCTGCTACTGTGTGTCGATGGTGGAAGGATTGAATGTTTTAGGATGGCGTACCAATCAAGTGGGCAGCTTTGACCTGGATGGTGTCAACCTTCTAGGGTCAGTAGGCGCACGGTCAGTGAGGGAGACTTCGCCTGAGTCAGACAGAGACCGATTGAGTATAATTGGGAAATTGGTTCAAAGTGGGAATTCAGCGCATAGGGGGATAGAGATGCTTTAGTTAAGATTTACTGCAGGAAGTATAATGTGCTGAGTGGGGAGTTGAGTGAAGGGTGGGGAGGAGGTGCTTCTTTCTTCAAAACAAAAACAGAATTACCTGGAAAAACTCAGCAGGTCTGGCAGCATCGGCGGAGAAGAAAAGAGTTGACGTTTCGAGTCCTCATGACCCTTCGACAGAACTTGAGTAAGTCCAAGAAAGGGGTGAAATATAAGCTGGTTTAAGGTGTGAGTGTGGGGGTGGGGGGGGCGGTCGGGTTTGGGTGGGGGGAGAGAGAGAGAAGTGGAGGGGGTTGGTGTGGTTGTAGGGACAAACAAGTAGTAATAGAAGCAGATCATCAAAAGAAAAGATGTCACAAACACAGAACAAAAGAACACATAGGTGTTAAAGTTTGTGATATTATCTAAACGAATGTGCTAATTAAGAATGGATGGTAGGGCACTCAAGGTATAGCTCTAGTGGGGGTGGGGGGAGCATAAAAGATTTAAAAATATTTAAAAATAATGGAAATAGGTGGGAAAAGAAAAATCTATATAATTTATTGGAAAAAACAAAAGGAAGGGGGAAACAGAAAGGGGGTGGGGGTGGAGGAGGGAGCTCAAGATCTAAAGTTGTTGAATTCAATATACAGTCCAGAAGACTGTAAAGTGCCTAGTCGGAAGATGAGGTGCTGTTCCTCCAGTTTGTGTTGGGCTTCACTGGAACAATGCAGCAAGCCAAGGACAGACATGTGGGCAAGAGGGCAGGGTGGAGTGTTAAAATGGCAAGCGACAGGGAGGTTTGGGTCATTCTTGCGGACAGACCGCAGGTGTTCTGCAAAGCGATCGCCCAGTTTACGTTTGGTCTCTCCAATGTAGAGGAGACCATATTGGGAGCAACGAATGCAGTGACTAAGTTGGGGGAAATGCAAGTGAAATGCTCCTTCACTTGAAAAGAGTGGGCCCTTGGACAGTGGGGAGAGAGGAAGTGAAGGGGCAGGTGTTGCATCTTTTGCGTGGGCATGGGGTGGTGCCATAGGAGGGGGTTGAGGAGTAGGGGGTGATGGAGGAGTGGACCAGGGTGTCCCGGAGGGAACGATCCCTACGGAATGCCGATAGGGGGGGTGAAGGGAAGATGTGTTTGGTGGTGACATCATGCTGGAGTTGGCGGAAATGGCGGAGGATGATCCTTTGAATGTGGAGGCTGGTGGGGTGATAAGTGAGGACAAGGGGGACCCTACCATGTTTCTGGGAGGGAGGAGAAGGTGTGAGGGCGGATGCGCGGGAGATGGGCCGGACACGGTTGAGGGCCCTGTCAACGACCGTGGGTGGAAAACCTCGGTTAAGGAAGAAGGAGGACATATCAGAGGAACTGTTTTTGAAGGTAGCATCATTGGAACAGATGCGACGGAGGCGAAGGAACTGAGAGAATGGGATGGAGTCCTTACAGGAAACGGGCTGTGAGGAGCTGTAGTCGAGGTAGCTGTGGGAGTCGGTAGGTTTGTAATGGATATTGGTGGACAGTCTATCACTAGAGATTGAGACAGAGAGGTCAAGGAAGGGAAGGGAAGTGTCAGAGATGGACCACGTGAAAATGATGGAGGGGTGGAGATTGGAAGCAAAATTAATAAATTTTTCCAAGTCCGGACGAGAGCATGAAGCAGCACCGAAGTAATCATCGATGTACCGGAGAAAGAGTTGTGGAAGGCGGCCAGAGTAGGACTGGAACAAGGAATGTTCCACATACCCCATAAAGAGACAAGCATAGCTGGGGCCCATGCGGGTACCCATAGCCACACCTTTTATTTGGAGGAAGTCAGAGGAGTTGAAGGAGAAATTGTTCAGTGTGAGAACAAGTTCAGCCAGACGGAGGAGAGTAGTGGTGGATGGGGATTGTTCGGGCCTCTGTTCGAGGAAGAAGCTAAGGGCCCTCAGACCATCCTGGTGCGGGATGGAGGTGTAGAGGGATTGGACGTCCATGGTGAAGAGGAAGCGGTTGGGGCCAGGGAACTGGAAATTGTTGAGGTGACGTAAGGTGTCAGAGGAATCACGGATGTAGGTGGGAAGGGACTGGACAAGGGGAGAGAGAAGGGAGTCAAGATAACGAGAAATGAGTTCTGTGGGGCAGGAGCAAGCTGAGACGATCGGTCTACCGGGGCAGTTCTGTTTGTGGATTTTGGGTAGGAGATAGAAGCGGGCCGTCCGAGGTTAGGCGACTATCAGGTTGGAAGCTGTGGGAGGAAGATCCCCAGAGGAGATGAGGTCAGTGACAGTCCTGGAAACCATGGCTTGATGTTCAGTGGTGGGGTCATAGTCCAGGGAGAGGTAGGAGGAAGTGTCTGTGAGTTGACGCTCAGCCTCCGCGAGATAGCGGTCAGTGCGCCAGACAACAACAGCACCACTATTGTCAGTGGGCTTGATGACAATGTCAGCGTTGGACCTGAGAGAATGGCGTGCAGTTAAGTTCAGAGAGAGAGATTAGAATGGGTGAGAGGAGCAGAGAAATTGAGACGACTAATGTCGCGCCGACGGTTCTCAATGAAAAGATCAAGAGAAGGTAAGAATCCAGAGGGAGGGGTCCAGGTGGAGGGAGAATATTGGAGGTGAGTGAAAGGATCCGTTGAACGGGGAGAGGACTCCTGCCCAAAGAAGTGAGCCCGGAGACGAAGACAGCGGAAGAAGAGTTCAGCATCAAGCCGAGCCCGAAATTCATTGAGGTGAGGGCGTAAGGGTATGAAACTAAGTCCTTTACTAAGCACTGAATGTTCAGCATCGGAGAGGGGAAGGTCAGGGGGTATAGTGAATACACAGCTGGGGCCGGGGTTGGAAGATGGGGTGGGGACGGAGGGACAGGCAGGGCTGGAGGGTCCTAGATGGGTGTTGGTGTCGATGAGTTGTTGGAGCTTGTGTTCCTTAGCACTTGAGAGAAAGAGAAAAAGTTTCTTGTTGAGGCGTCGGATGAGCCGAAGAATAAAATGAAACTAGGGGCACGCGCAGCTTTGAAAAAGGGTACGGCGGTGCTGCTGGAGGGAGAGGTCGAGTGTGTTCATTTGGGGGCGTATGGCACTGAGTGTGGATTTCAGAATGTGACGGGAATAGCAGTCCGAGAAACGTTTTATGCCCCGGAGATACCTGTAATCCTGGTTGGGTTCGAATCATGAGGGGTGGAATTTCAGTTGAAATCCACGTGGGGTAAGTCGGAGACGGAGACAGTCACTGAGAAAGGAGATATGGCTGTGAAAGCGGGTTTTAGTAAACACCTTGTCAAACACCAGGAGAGAAATGGAAAGCAAGGAAGGTGAGCAAGGCAAAAGAGAGATACGGAAATCTTGTCGCAGAGACGAACAGAACTTCTTCAAGAAGGTAGGCATTTCTTGAAGAGCAGTGGCAGTCAATTAAACACAAGAGATAAAAACAAAAAAAACTACGGATGCTGGATATCCAAAACAAAAACAGAATTACCTGGAAAAATGACCTGCTTTTTTCTTCTACTCTTTCAGCCTCCAGTATTTGATTTCCAGTTTGGTGTGGCAGAAAGAGCAGGTTAACCAGTAACTGGTGTAATTAGAAACTGTAAGTTTTATCAGTATTGTAAGTATTGTATTGTTTTATCAGCATTGTAAAGTTTACTGGCAGTAACAAAACTTATTGGGAGGTGTAGGCTTCAATAAGTATAAATTAATTAGCAATTATTAATTAATTAACACATATTGGAGATGGCAGGGCAGGTGATTTGTTGCGATTCCAGGATGTGGGAGCTTCTGGATACTGGTATGATCCAGGGCAAACACATCTGCACTAAGTGTTTGTGGCTGCAGGAACCTTGGCTCAGAGTTATTGAGCTGGTGGCCGAGCTGCAGATCTACAGCACATCAGGGAGGGGGAAAGTTACCTGGGCACGATATTCCAGGAGGCAGTCACACCCCTTAGGATAGTGTCTTCTGATTTGGTCAGTGGTCAGGGATAGGAGGGTGTGACTGCAAGTGAGGCAGGTAAGGGGACCCACAGGGCAGGAGTGCGAGAGCCTCGGCTTTTGCAATTGTCCAATAGATTGAGGTTTATCAGCTTGTTTGGAAAAGTGTGGGAGCTGCAGGGTGGATGAGCTAAATGGCTATGGCACTGTAGTACAGGAAGCCATTCAAGTGGGGGGAGTAACAAGGAATGTAGTGGTAGTAGGGGAAAGTGTGGTCAGAGGGATTGATACCATTCTCTGTAGCAAAGCGCGTGAGTTCAGACGGCTGTATTGCCTGCCTGGTGCCAGGGTTCGAGACATCTGTTTGGGGCTGGAGAGCAACTTGCAGTGGTAGGGGGAAGGACCCAGTCATTGTGGTCAATGTAGGTGCCAACGACATAGGCAGGACAAAGAAGAAGGTTCTGCATAGTCAATCTGGGGAGCTAGGCACCAAATTAAGAAGCAGAACCTCAAAGATTATAATCTCTGGGTTATTACCTGAGTCACATGCAATTTTTAAAATTCATTCACTGGATGCAGTCCATTGAACCGCTGCAGTCCATGTGGTTTAGTTGCAGCCACAGTGTTGTCCGGGAAGGAGTTCCAGGATTTTGACCCAGCGACATCCAAGTCAGGATGGTGACCGGCTTAGAGGGAAACTTCCAGGTGGTGGTGTTCCCATCTATCTGCTGCCCTTGTCATTCTAGATGGTAGTGGTCGTAGATTTGGAAGGTGCTGTCTAAGGAGCCTTGGTGAATTTCTGCAGTGCATCTTGTAGATGGTACAGACTGCTGTTACTGAGCGTCCATGGTGGAGGGAGTGAATGTTTGTGGATGTGGTGCCAATGAAGCGGACTGCTTTGTCCTGGACGGTGTCCAGCTTCTTGAATGTTGTGGGAGCTGCACTCATCCAGGCAAGTGTTGAGTATTCCATCACACTCCTGACTTGTACCTTGTAGATGGTGGAAAGGCTTTGGGGAGTCAGGAGGTGAGTTGCCCATTGCAGGATTCCTAGCCTCTGACTAGCTTTCATAG